>NC_088422.1:94585064-94697564 GCF_034236695.1 Oncorhynchus nerka
AAAAAATAAAAAATTAATAGAAGGGAGACAGGTAGTCTAGAAGGGAGACTGGTAGTCTAGAAGGGAGACTGGTAGTCTGGAAGGGAGGCTGGTAGTCTAGAAGGGAGACAGGTAGTCGAGAAGGGAGACAGGTAGTCTAGAAGGGAGACAGGTAGTCTAGAAGGGAGACAACAGGTAGTCTAGAAGGGAGACAGGTAGTCTAGAAGGGAGACCGGTAGTCTAGAAGGGAGACAGGTAGTCTAGAAGGGAGACAGGTAGTCTAGAAGGGAGACAGGTAGTCTAGAAGGGAGGCTGGTAGTCGAGAAGGGAGACAGGTAGTCTAGAAGGGAGACAGGTAGTCGAGAAGGGAGACAGGTAGTCTAGAAGGGAGACAGGTAGTCTAGAAGGGAGACTGGTAGTCTAGAAGGGAGGCTGGTAGTCTAGAAGGGAGACAGGTAGTCGAGAAGGGAGACAGGTAGTCGAGAAGGGAGACAGGTAGTCTAGAAGGGAGACAGGTAGTCTAGAAGGGAGACAGGTAGTCTAGAAGGGAGACAGGTAGTCTAGGTAGTCTAGAAGGGAGACAGGTAGTCTAGAAGGGAGACAGGTAGTCGAGAAGGGAGACAGGTAGTCTAGAAGGGAGACAGGTAGTCTAGAAGGGAGACAGGTAGTCTAGAAAGGAGACAGGTAGTCGAGAAGGGAGACAGGTAGTCTAGAAGGGAGACAGGTAGTCTAGAAGGGAGACAGGTAGTCTAGAAGGGAGACAGGTAGTCGAGAAGGGAGACAGGTAGTCTAGAAGGGAGACAGGTAGTCTAGAAAGGAGACAGGTAGTCTAGAAGGGAGACAGGTAGTCTAGAAGGGAGACTGGTAGTCTAGAAGGGAGACAGGTAGTCTAGAAGGAGACAGGTAGTCTAGAAGGGAGACAGGTAGTCTAGAAGGGAGACAGGTAGTCTAGAAGGGAGACAGGTAGTCTAGAAGGGAGACAGGTAGTCGAGAAGGGAGACAGGTAGTCTAGAAGGGAGACAGGTAGTCTAGAAGGGAGACAGGTAGTCGAGAAGGGAGACTGGTAGTCGAGAAGGGAGACTGGTAGTCTAGAAGGGAGACAGGTAGTCGAGAAGGGAGACAGGTAGTCTAGAAGGGAGGCTGGTAGTCTAGAAGGGAGGCTGGTAGTCTAGAAGGGAGGCAGGTAGTCTAGAAGGGAGGCTGGTAGTCTAGAAGGGAGGCTGGTAGTCTAGAAGGGAGACAGGTACTCTGGAAGGGAGGCCGGTAGTCTAGAAGGGAGGCCGGTAGTCTAGAAGGGAGGCCGGTAGTCTAGAAGGGAGGCCGGTAGTCTATAAGGGAGGCCAGTAGTTTAGAAGGGAGGCCAGTAGTTTAGAAGGGAGGCTGGTAGTCTAGAAGGGAGGCTGGTAGTCTAGAAGGGAGGCCGGTAGTCTAGAAGGGAGGCTGGTACTCTGGAAGGGAGGCCGGTAGTCTAGAAGGGAGGCCGGTAGTCTAGAAGGGAGGCCGGTAGTCTAGAAGGGAGGCCAGTAGTCTAGAAGGGAGGCCAGTAGTCTAGAAGGGAGGCCAGTAGTCTAGAAGGGAGGCCAGTAGTCTAGAAGGGAGGCCAGTAGTCTAGAAGGGAGGCCAGTAGTTTAGAAGGGAGGCCAGTAGTCTAGAAGGGAGGCCGGTAGTCTAGAATGGAGGCATCTTTTGTGGTTTACACCATATACCATACCTCCTATGGGAGGTCTGGCCTGTGTCCACCTACTCTTCTCTCTGTTTCAGACCCAGTCATTCCTGAGGTCTACTGTAGGAAGCTCCAGTGGTTGGACTAGACCAACATTCTCCCATAACATCCCCACGGGAGACCACAGCAGAGCTACATGTGCTCCCCGTAGACTGCAGTCTGTCATGGTTAATCATTACTGTAGTGATGATGGTGGGGATGGGGCGTTTAAAACTGCCAAACCAATGTAGTTGTTAGGGGGTCTGGTGAGAGAGGCAGGGAACAGGACTCTGATGGCTTATTGCCTATCTCCCCTTCAATGATTTGTTGCAGTTTTGTTTTTGCACTGTACAGTACGTACATGCCGAGAGATAATCTGTGGATGTGCTTCAAAAGGACAGTGTGACGTTGAGAGTGAAGTGGATTTATCTGTGGATGTGCTTCTAAAGGACAGTGTGACGTTGAGAGTGAAGTGGTTATCTGTGGATGTGCTTCTAAAGGACAGTGTGACGTTGAGAGTGAAGTGGTTATCTGTGGATGTGCTTCTAAAGGACAGTGTGACGTTGAGAGTGAAGTGGATTTATCTGTGGATGTGCTTCTAAAGGACAGTGTGACGTTGAGAGTGAAGTGGATTTATCTGTGGATGTGCTTCTAAAGGACAGTGTGACGTTGAGAGAGAAGTGGATTTATTTGTGGATGTGCTTCAAAAGGACAGTGTGACGTTGAGAGTGAAGTGGATTTATCTGTGGATGTGCTTCTAAAGGACAGTGTGACGTTGAGAGTGAAGTGGATTTATCTGTGGATGTGTCAGTTGGACGTTGAGAAGGATTTATCAGTGCTTTTAAAGGACAGGACTGAGAGTGAAGTGGATTTATCTGTGGATGCTTCTTAAAGGACAGTGTGACGTTGAGTTGAAGTGGTTATCTGTGGATGTTTTCTAAAGGACAGTGTGACGTTGAGAGTGAAGTGGATTTATCTGTGGATGTGCTTCTAAAGGACAGTGTGACGTTGAGAGTGAAGTGGATTTATCTGTGGATGTGCTTCTAAAGGACAGTGTGACGTTGAGAGTGAAGTGGATTTATCTGTGGATGTGCTTCAAAAGGACAGTGTGACGTTGAGAGTGAAGTGGATTTATCTGTGGATGTGCTTCTAAAGGACAGTGTGACGTTGAGAGTGAAGTGGATTTATCTGTGGATGTGCTTCAAAAGGACAGTGTGACGTTGAGAGTGAAGATTTATCTGTGGATGTGCTTCTAAAGGATTTATCTGTGCTTCAAAAGGACATGTAAATGGTTATCTTGGATGTGCTCAAAAGGACAGTGTGACGTTGAGAGTGAAGTGATTATAAATCCACTTCACTCTCAAAGTCACACTGTCCTTTAGAAGCACATCCACAGCGTTAGAGTCAAGAGCCTCTGATCTGTTGGTTTTCATTCAGTCGGACTGAGGAACAGTTTCACCTATCACCAGATTCTGTATCCCCGCCCCTCACCACCAATCTGACTTACAATAACAATAACACAGCATAAATTAGTAACAGGACCTGACAAGGAAATAAACACCAAACCAGCAATTAACCTCGCCGTCACTCTGTAATCATCAATTGAATGTCTGGTGTGTGTGTGTGTGTGGGTGTGTGTGCGCGTGCATGCGTGTATTCCCTGTGTTGATTTGGAAGGAAACCATGGAACATCTGGTAGTGAACAGATAGGGGCTGGCTCTACATGGGAGAACAAGTGCCTGAGAGCTCCATTATGGCCCAGCTGTTGGCTTCCTGTCCCCCTCAGCAATACAGGCACGGCGGGAAGGATTTTTTGGCAAATGTTGGACTAACAAATGAGTTGAAGAAACCTCTGTGGTTTTATTTGAAATTGTTTGAAAGGCAAAACGTGTAAATATTTTCTAATGTGTTATGGTGTCATGCAGCCTCAGAAGCAGTCCTTTGAGTGTCTCATGTTGTCGTGTTATGAGTATATTGTTCACAACGGAGGCCAAACCTGAATATAAAACTCGAATAAAAATATAATTACCGAAAATAAAAAAGGCAAATGTGCTTTGGGTGGTGTTGTATGGTGTAGTTTACTGTTGTAATAGCTAGATGAAAAATAGCTACAAGTATTGGCACTGAACAAGATGACTGTCCACGTGTAGCTCCCAACAACCACAACATTCACCCTTTAAAGTTTAAACACACGACAACGCAGAAATGCTTCAGTTTAAAGTGGGACCATGATTACTATGCTCTTCTGGCAGCCTCTTTTTCAGTCCTGTTTGGCTCAACCATCATGACCAAAACCACGTCTGAGCTAGGAAACAGAAGAAGCATGACCTAAACCACATCTGAGCTAGGAAACAGAAGAAGCATGACCTAAACCACATCTGAGCTAGGAAACAGAAGAAGCATGACCTAAACCACATCTGAGCTAGGAAACAGAAGAAGCATGACCTAAACCACATCTGAGCTAGGAAACAGAAGAAGCATGACCTAAACCACGTCTGAGCTAGGAAACAGAAGAAGCATGACCTAAACCACATCTGAGCTAGGAAACAGAAGAAGCATGACCTAAACCACGTCTGAGCTAGGAAACAGAAGAAGCATGACCAAAACCACGTCTGAGCTAGGAAACAGAAGAAGCATGACCAAAACCACATCTGAGCTAGGAAACAGAAGAAGCATGACCTAAACCACATCTGAGCTAGGAGACAGAAGAAGCATGACCTAAACCACATCTGAGCTAGAAACAGAAGAACAGAAAACCACATCTGAGCTAGGAGACAGAAGAAGCATGACATAAACCACATCTGAGCTAGGAAACAGAAGAAGCATGACCTAAACCACATCTGAGCTAGGAAACAGAAGAAGCATGACCAAAACCACGTCTGAGCTAGGAAACAGAAGAAGCATGACCAAAACCACATCTGAGCTAGGAAACAGAAGAAAACCTAAACCACATCTGAGCTAGGAAACAGAAGAAGCATGACCTAAACCACATCTGAGCTAGGAAACAGAAGAAGCATGACCTAAACCACATCTGAGCTAGGAAACAGAAGAAGCATGACCTAAACCATATCTGAGCTAGGAGACAGAAGAAGCATGACCTAAACCACATCTGAGCTAGGAAACAGAAGAAGCATGACCTAAACCACATCTGAGCTAGGAGACAGAAGAAGCATGACCTAAACCACATCTGAGCTAGGAGACAGAAGAAGCATGACCAAAACCACATCTGAGCTAGGAAACAGAAGAAGCATGACCTAAACCACATCTGAGCTAGGAAACAGAAGAAGCATGACCTAAACCACATCTGAGCTAGGAAACAGAAGAAGCATGACCTAAACCACATCTGAGCTAGGAAACAGAAGAAGCGTGACCAAAACCACATCTGAGCGAGGAAACAGAAGAAGCAACATAAAACTAGTGGACACAATATCCAGTTGAGTCGGAGGTTTACATACACTTAGGTTGGAGTCATTAAAACTCGTTTTTCAACCACACCACAAATTTCTTGTTAACAAATTATAGTTTTGGCAAGTCGGTTAGGACATCTACTTTGTGCATGACAAGTCATTTTTCCAACAATTGTTTACAGACAGATTATTTCACTGTATCACAATTCCAGTGGGTCAGAAGTTTACATACACTAAGTTGACTGTGCCTTTAAACAGCTTGGAAAATTCCAGAAAATTATGTCATGTCTTTAGAAGCTTCTGATAGGCTAATTGACATCATTTGAGTCAATTGGAGGTTTACCTGTTGATGAATTTCAAGGCCTACCTTCAAACTCAGTGCCTACTTGCTTGACATCATGGGGAAATCTAAAGAAATCAGCCATGACCTCAGCAAAACAATTGTAGTCCTCCACAAGTCTGGTTCATCCATGGGAGAAATGTCCAAACCCCTGAAGGTACCATGTTCATCTGTACAAACAATAGTACGCAAGTATAAACACATGGGACCACACAGCCGTCATACCTCTCAGGAAGGAGACACGTTCTGTCTCCTAGAGATAAACGTACTTTGGTGCGAAAAGTGAAAATCAATCCCAGAACAACAGCAAAGCCATCGTTATGTTTGGAGGAAAAAGGGGAGGCTTGCAAGCCGAAGAACACCATCCCAACCGTGAAGCACGGGGTTGGCAGCATCATGTTGTGGGGGTGCTCTTCTGCAGGAGGGACTGGTGAACTTCACAAAATAGATGGCATCATGAGGTAGGAAAATTATGTGGATATATTGAAGCAACATCTCAAGACATCCGTTAGGAAGTTAAAGCTTGGTCGCAAATGGGTCTTCCAAATGGACAATGACCCCAAGCAGACTAACAAAGTTGTGGCAAAATGGCTAAAGGACAATAAAGTCAAGGTATTGGAGTGGCCATCACAAAACCCTGACCTCAATCCCATAGAAATATTGTGGGCAGAACTGAAAAAGTGTGTGCGAGCAAGGAGGGCTACAAATCTGACTCAGTTACACCAGGAACTGTCAGGAGGAATGGGCCAATATTCAACCAAATTTTTGTGGGAAGCTTGTGGAAGGCTACCCGAAACGTTTGACCCAAGTTAAACAATTTAAAGGCAATGCTAACAAATACCAATTGAGTGTATGTAAACTTCTGACCTACTGGGAATGTGATGAAAGAAATAAAAATTCTCTACTATTATCCTGACATTTAACATACTTACAATAAAGTGGTGATCCTAACTGACCTAAAACAGGTTTTACTAGGATTAAATGTCAGGAATTGTGAAAAAACTGAGTTTAAATGTATTTGGCTAAGGTTTATGTAAACTTCAGACTTCAACTGTACAACCCTCATATTCTAAATCTGGAAGCCAGTGTTTTTGTTCATTCTATCCCTCTAATCGTTCCCTGGTTTGGACCTGGGACACCAGATGATTGATTGTCAAGTGGAACAGAAAACCAGTAGCAGTCCGGATGTCACAGGGTAAGATTTGAATACCCCTGGTCTACAGTATACTTTACCTTTACCACCGCATGTCAACCAAACAGCAGATCTGAGGTCAGACCTAAAACAACCAATCTTGAACGTTCTGAGAACCATATGTTTCTTAGAGCTTGGTGAGAGCGGTTATTATGGTTATTTTGTATACAAACTTCCTACAACTTTCTGGGAATGGTGCAGGACAGTTGCTTGGCTTTGGAACATTCTCAGCACATATAAAGAACTTGACAAAAAATGTCTTGGTATTTCATTACTTTAACAGAACACTTCCTAAAAGTTTAAACATGTTTACATTTCATTTCAATTTTGTTAATATTCTAGGAATGTTCTCCAAATTGTTTGACATTGGGAATGTTCTCAAATAGTTCAGAGACCGTTAAGAAACAAAGTTCTTTTGTGGGAATTTCAGTTCTTCAGCATAACATTTCCTACAGGTTTCCTCATGGTTCTATTTAAAGTCATGTTCTCAAATTGTTCCAAGAACGTTAAGAAACAAAGTTCTTCTGTGGGAATTTCAGAACTTCAGCATAACGTTTCCTACCAGTTTCCTCATGGCTCTATTTAGAGTAACGTTTTCAAATTGTTCAAAGAACATTAAGAAAACTTTCCATAAAAAACGACATTTAGTAACGTTCAGGGAGCGTATACATTCTGTTCTTTGCATCAACAAACTATCCTTTATCTGGTTAATAAGTGTGTTCAGGTGTGTTGCCGCGCCCTCTAATTGGCCACACCTGATCTTAATGAATGCTACTTTCCTTTGAAATGGGGTCTGTTTGACGAGACAACAAAAACTTGGCATGCTAGCTCCATCCTGTTGGTGTTGTGGACTAATTCCATAGATAGAAAACAGAAGATTATAGGTTTGAATCTCACTGATGCCATGTACAATAATGTGATTTGCATGATTAACGACTAAGGAAATTCATTTCCATGTTTCCTATCTGTGCTTGGGGTAAAAAAAAAAAGGTTAACCCAAAATAAGCTAGCAGTGTTTTCATATAAGTCATATTTAAACATTCAGTCAAAGTTTTAAGGAAGTAATTTAAAAACCTCCTAATAACCTAATTTACATTCTCAACGCGTTAATAAAACCTCCAACGAAAACTTTCAAGGAACCAGAGTAAAACGTCCTCAGAACCTCCCTGGAACCAGAGTAAAACGTCCTCAGAACCTCCCTGGAACCTAAAAAATAAACGTTTCCAGAACAGGCAAAAACATGTATTATTTTCTCAGAACATTTAAGAAAGTACATTTTTACCGGTCAGGAAACAATTTGGAACCAAAAACATATGTTCCCACAACTTCCAAGGAACCAAATGTGCTAGCTGGGAAGTGAGTTCAAAGGTATTGATAGGGACATGGTGACCTCCTTCCCTGCCTCTAGGTCAAAGGCCTTGATATGGATATGATGACCTGCTACCCTGCCTCCAGGTCAAAGGTCTTGATAGGGGCATGGTGACCTGCTACCCTGCCTCCTGGTCAAAGACCTTGATAAGGACATTGTGAGCTGCTTCCCTGCTTCCAGGTCAAAGGTCTTGATAGGGACATGATGACCTGCTACCCTGCCTCTTAAGGTCTCTGTGGTTGTACCTTCCTCTCACCACTGCTAGTACATACAAGAGTACAGAGCACACACACTCAGGTTGGATGGCTTGTTCCAGTCCCATGTTATTAGTTCCAGGTCAGTGCCTGTGCTCTCACTACACCTTTCCACCAGGCAAGGACACGGCCAGCCATTAATCAGAGCAGTGACAGCGTGCTCATGTCAGTAAAGATATTTTACGCGCTCCCTTTTCATTCGTTCCTCCTGCTCTCTTTTACCTCGTCTTTCTTGGCTCCCTCTCTTTCTCTTTTGCTCTCTCTTTCAGGGTTCTGTGTTATACTGTTCAAACTGTCTCTTTCAGGGTTCTGTGTTATACTGTTCATACGGTCTCTTTCAGGGTTCTGTGTTATACTGTTCAAACTGTCTCTTTCAGGGTTCTGTGTTATACGGTTCAAACTGTCTCTTTCAGGGTTCTGTGTTACATCGTTCATACTGTCTCTTTCAGGGTTCTGTGTTATACTGTTCATACGGTCTCTTTCAGGGTTCTGTGTTACATCGTTCATACTGTCTCTTTCAGGGTTCTGTGTTACATTGTTCATACTGTCTCTTTCAGGGTTCTGTGTTACATTGTTCATACTGTCTCTTTCAGGGTTCTGTGTTACACTGTTCAAGCTGTCTCTTTCAGGGTTCTGTGTTACATCGTTCATACTGTCTCTTTCAGGGTTCTGTGTTACATTGTTCATACTGTCTCTTTCTGGGTTCTGTGTTACATCGTTCATACTGTCTCTTTCAGGGCTCTGTGTTATACTGTTCATACTGTCTCTTTCAGGGTTCTGTGTTACATCGTTCAAACTGTCTCTTTTAGGGTTCTGTGTTACATCGTTCATACTGTCTCTTTCAGGGTTCTGTGTTATACTGTTCAAACTGTCTCTTTCAGGGTTCTGTGTTACATCGTTCATACTGTCTCTTTCAGGGTTCTGTGTTATACTATTCATACTGTCTCTTTCAGGGTTCTGTGTTATACTGTTCAAACTGTCTCTTTCAGGGTTCTGTGTTACATCGTTCATACTGTCTCTTTCAGGGTTCTGTGTTACATCGTTCATACTGTCTCTCAGGGTTCTGTGTTACATCGTTCATACTGTCTCTCAGGGTTCTGTGTTACATCGTTCATACTGTCTCTCAGGGTTCTGTGTTACATCGTTCATACGGTCTCTTTCAGGGTTCTGTGTTACATCGTTCATACGGTCTCTTTCAGGGTTCTGTGTTACATTGTTCATACTGTCTCTCAGGGTTCTGTGTTACATCGTTCATACTGTCTCTCAGGGTTCTGTGTTACATCGTTCATACTGTCTCTCAGGGTTCTGTGTTACATCGTTCATACTGTCTCTTTCAGGGTTCTGTGTTACATTGTTCATACGGTCTCTTTCAGGGTTCTGTGTTACATCGTTCAAACTGTCTCTCAGGGTTCTGTGTTATACTGTTCAAGCTGTCTCTTTCAGGGTTCTGTGTTATACTGTTCATACTGTCTCTCTCAGGGTTCTGTGTTACATCGTTCATACGGTCTCTTTCAGGGTTCTGTGTTACATCGTTCATACTGTCTCTTTCAGGGTTCTGTGTTATACTATTCATACTGTCTCTTTCAGGGTTCTGTGTTACATCGTTCATACTGTCTCTTTCAGGGTTCTGTGTTATACTGTTCATACTGTCTCTTTCAGGGTTCTGTGTTACATCGTTCATACTGTCTCTTTCAGGGTTCTGTGTTACATCGTTCATACCGTCTCTTTAAGGGTTCTGTGTTATACTGTCTCTTTTAGGGTTCTGTGTTATACTATTCATACTGTCTCTTTCAGGGTTCTGTGTTACATCGTTCATACCGTCTCTTTCAGGGTTCTGTGTTACATCGTTCATACCGTCTCTTTCAGGGTTCTGTGTTACATCGTTCATACCGTCTCTTTCAGGGTTCTGTGTTATACTGTCTCTTTTAGGGTTCTGTGTTATACTATTCATACTGTCTCTTTCAGGGTTCTGTGTTACATTGTTCATATTCACAACACACTTAAATATGCAGTAGGAAAGTGTCTTGCTATATTCAGTACGGACGTGTTTCTCTCATGCTTGGATGTTTGAGGGTCACACACACATTCGGAGTAGACAACTATAACACAATCCCAGCCTGGCGCCAAGCGTTTAAAAAAACTGCTTTGAGGAGTGAAACAATTAAAGCTCCTCAGGCTTTCGCCTAGACAAACAGCATCCCACAACCTCTCCTAATTTCTGCATACTTTTACATTTCTCAGCTGCGGAGTTTTCAAACGGAACAGAAGCACTGGCCAGGTGCTTATGAATGTTGCCGGAGAGAAAAGCCCTGTAGTAGTGAAAGGGTGACAGCCTCCTCGCTGGCATGGCTGACAGAGGAGGACGAGCGCTGGCTTGTACGATAGGCGCGGCGTGGACGGCGATCGGGCAGAGGGCCAGTGGGCGCCAGTTGGGGAAGCTGACGCCCGTCTTCGTTGGCATGCAAGGCCAGGTACTCGCTTCTGTCCGGAGACAGCTGTAAACCAGCCGCCCATGGAGGAGCAATCAGGTTGGTGGCAACTTCTGACGAATGCTGATAATGCTACAATCTGCGTTTTTTCGCCAGAGCCTGGCTGGCAGACGGAACAAAGACCCGGAAGTGACAGCCGCTTTCCTCATGAAAAACTCACCGTACAGAGAGATAAGTTAACGAAGAGTGGAGGAAGAAGATGGGAGGGAGGAGGAAGAAGATGGGAGGAGGGGGAAGAAGATGGGAGGAGGGTGACAGAGGGAGGGGGAAGAAGATGGGAGGAGGGGGAAGAAGATGGGAGGAGGGGGAAGTAGATGGGAGGAGGGGGACAGAGGGAGGGGGAAGAAGATGGGAGGAGGGGGAAGAAGATGGGAGGAGGGGGACAGAGGGAGGGGGAAGAAGACGGGAGGAGGGGGAAGAAGATGGGAGGAGGGGGAAGAAGATGGGAGGAGGGGGAAGAAGATGGGAGGAGGGGGACAGAGGGAGGGGGAAGAAGATGGGAGGAGGGGGACAGAGCGAGGGGGAAGAAGATGGGAGGAGGGGGACAGAGCGAGGGGGAAGAAGATGGGAGGAGGGGGACAGAGGGAGGGGGAGGAAGATGGGAGGAGGGGGACAGAGGGAGGGGGAGGAAGATGGGAGGAGGGGGACAGAGGGAGGGGGAGGAAGATGGGAGGAGGGGGACAGAGGGAGGGGGAAGAAGATGGGAGGAGGGGGACAGAAGGAGGGGGAAGAAGATGGGAGGAGGGGGACAGAGGAGGGGGAAGAAGATGGGAGGAGGGGGACAGAGCGAGGGGGAAGAAGATGGGAGGAGGGGGACAGAGCGAGGGGGAAGAAGATGGGAGGAGGGGACAGAGCGAGGGGGAAGAAGATGGGAGGAGGGGGACAGAGGGAGGGGGAGGAAGATGGGAGGAGGGGGACAGAGGGAGGGGGAGGAAGATGGGAGGAGGGGGACAGAGGGAGGGGGAAGAAGATGGGAGGAGGGGGACAGAAGGAGGGGGAAGAAGATGGGAGGAGGGGGACAGAGGGAGGGGGAAGAAGATGGGAGGAGGGGGACAGAGGGAGGGGGAAGAAGATGGGAGGAGGGGGACAGAGGGAGGGGGAAGAAGATGGGAGGAGGGGGACAGAGGGAGGGGGAAGAAGATGGGAGGAGGGGGACAGAGGGAGGGGGAAGAAGATGGGAGGAGGGGGACAGAGGGAGGGGGAAGGGGGAAGATGGGAGGAGGGGGGACAGAGGGAGGGGGAAGAAGATGGGAGGAGGGGGACAGAGGGAGGGGGAAGAAGATGGGAGGAGGGGGACAGAGGGAGGGGGAAGAAGATGGGAGGAGGGGGACAGAGGGAGGGGGAAGAAGACGGCGTGAAACAAATGGTGACCTTTCAGAAGATTAATTTGTTTACTAACAAATGTTCTCACTGTCATCACCTGCAACGTAGTGACCTTCACGTCGGCCGTCGCTTAGTGGAGACGAAGCTGACTGGAGTCATCTGTTCATTTAGGCCTCTACCATCACTCTCCACCACAGAGGACGTCATACACTACCAACCCAGTATAGACATGGGGCTGCTACAGCTCTGATCATAGACCACCAACCCAGTATAGACATGGGGCTGCTACAGCTCTGATCATAGACTACCAACCCAGTATAGACTACCAACCCAGTATAGGCATGGGGCTGCTACAGCTCTGATCATAGACCACCAACCCAGTATAGACATGGGGCTGCTACAGCTCTGATCATAGACTACCAACCCAGTATAGACTACCAACCCAGTATAGACATGGGCCTGCTACAGCTCTTATCATAGACTACCAACCCAGTATAGACTACCAACCCAGTATAGGCATGGGGCTGCTACAGATCTGATCATAGACTACCAACCCAGTATAGGCATGGGGCTGCTACAGCTCTGATCATAGACCACCAACCCAGTATAGACATGGGGCTGCTACAGCTCTGATCATAGACTACCAACCCAGTATAGACATGGGGCTGCTACAGCTCTGATCATAGACTAGCAACACAGTATAGACATGGGGCTGCTACAGCTCTGATCATAGACTACCAACCCAGTATAGGCATGGGGCTGCTACAGCTCTGATCCTAGACTACCAACCCAGTATAGACATGGGCCTGCTACAGCTCTGATCATAGACTACCAACCCAGTATAGACTATCAACCCAGTATAGACATGGGGCTGCTACAGCTCTGATCATAGACTACCAACCCAGTATAGGCATGGGGCTGCTACAGCTCTGATCATAGACTACCAACCCAGTATAGGCATGGGGCTGCTACAGCTCTGATCATAGACTACCAACCCAGTATAGACATGGGGCTGCTACAGCTCTGATCATAGACTACCAACCCAGTATAGACATGGGGCTGCTACAGCTCTGATCATAGACTACCAACCCAGTATAGGCATGGGGCTGCTACAGCTCTGATCATAGACTACCAACCCAGTATAGGCATGGGGCTGCTACAGCTCTGATCATAGACTACCAACCCAGTATAGGCATGGGGCTGCTACAGCTCTGATCCTAGACTACCAACCCAGTATAGACATGGGCCTGCTACAGCTCTGATCATAGACTACCAACCCAGTATAGACTATCAACCCAGTATAGACATGGGGCTGCTACAGCTCTGATCATAGACTACCAACCCAGTATAGGCATGGGGCTGCTACAGCTCTGATCATAGACTACCAACCCAGTATAGGCATGGGGCTGCTACAGCTCTGATCATAGACTACCAACCCAGTATAGGCATGGGGCTGCTACAGCTCTGATCATAGACTACCAACCCAGTATAGGCATGGGGCTGCTACAGCTCTGATCATAGACTACCAACCCAGTATAGACATGGGGCTGCTACAGCTCTGATCATAGACTACCAACCCAGTATAGACATGGGGCTGCTACAGCTCTGATCATAGACTACCAACCCAGTATAGGCATGGGGCTGCTACAACTCTGATCATAGACTACCAACCCAGTATAGGCATGGGGCTGCTACAGCTCTGATCATAGACTACCAACCCAGTATAGACATGGGGCTGCTACAGCTCTGATCATAGACTACCAACCCAGTATAGACTACCAACCCAGTATAGGCATGGGGCTGCTACAGCTCTGATCATAGACTACCAACCCAGTATAGGCATGGGGCTGCTACAGCTCTGATCATAGACTACCAACCCAGACATGGGGCTGCTACAGCTCTGATCATAGACTACCAACCCAGTATAGACATGGGGCTGCTACAGCTCTGATCATAGACTACCAACCCAGTATAGACATGGGGCTGCTACAGCTCTGATCATAGACTACCAACCCAGTATAGGCATGGGGCTGCTACAGCTCTGATCACTAGACTACCATGGGGCCCAGCTCTACTAGGCATGGGGCTGCTACAGCTCTGATCATAGACTACCAACCCAGTATAGACATGGGGCTGCTACAGCTCTGATCATAGACTACCAACCCAGTATAGGCATGGGGCTGCTACAGCTCTGATCATAGACTACCAACCCAGTATAGGCATGGGGCTGCTACAGCTCTGATCATAGACTACCAACCCAGTATAGGCATGGGGCTGCTACAGCTCTGATCATAGACTACCAACCCAGTATAGACATGGGGCTGCTACAGCTCTGATCATAGACTACCAGTATAGGCACCCAGCTCTGATCATAGACTACCAACCCAGTATAGGCATGGGGCTGCTACAGCTCTGATCATAGACTACCAACCCAGTATACATGGGGCAACAGCTCTGATCATAGACTACCAACCCAGTATAGACATGGGGCTGCTACAGCTCTGATCATAGACTACCAACCCAGTATAGGCATGGGGCTGCTACAGCTCTGATCATAGACTACCAACCCAGTATAGGCATGGGGCTGCTACAGCTCTGATCATAGACTACCAACCCAGTATAGGCATGGGGCTGCTACAGCTCTGATCATAGACTACCAACCCAGTATAGGCATGGGGCTGCTACAGCTCTGATCATAGACTACCAACCCAGTATAGACATGGGGCTGCTACAGCTCTGATCATAGACTACCAACCCAGTATAGACATGGGGCTGCTACAGCTCTGATCATAGACTACCAACCCAGTATAGACATGGGGCTGCTACAGCTCTGATCATAGACTACCAACCCAGTATAGGCATGGGGCTGCTACAACTCTGATCATAGACTACCAACCCAGTATAGGCATGGGGCTGCTACAGCTCTGATCATAGACTACCAACCCAGTATAGACATGGGGCTGCTACAGCTCTGATCATAGACTACCAACCCAGTATAGACTACCAACCCAGTATAGGCATGGGGCTGCTACAGCTCTGATCATAGACTACCAACCCAGTATAGACATGGGGCTGCTACAGCTCTGATCATAGACTACCAACCCAGTATAGGCATGGGGCTGCTACAGCTCTGATCATAGACTACCAACCCGGTATAGGCATGGGGCTGCTACAGCTCTGATCATAGACTACCAACCCGGTATAGGCATGGGGCTGCTACAGCTCTGATCATAGACTACCAACCCAGTATAGGCATGGGGCTGCTACAGCTCTGATCATAGACTACCAACCCAGTATAGGCATGGGGCTGCTACAGCTCTGATCATAGACTACCAACCCAGTATAGACATGGGGCTGCTACAGCTCTGATCATAGACTACCAACCCAGTATAGACATGGGGCTGCTACAGCTCTGATCATAGACTACCAACCCAGTATAGACATGGGGCTGCTACAGCTCTGATCATAGACTACCAACCCAGTATAGGCATGGGGCTGCTACAGCTCTGATCATAGACTACCAACCCAGTATAGACATGGGGCTGCTACAGCTCTGGTAATGAGGCAGGTTGGGGAGAGGCAGTCCATCACTGTGCAATAACACTCCATTCATCTCCATTAGCTGTAATAATTTGTGTAATAATTTCTAATCAACTAGCCCCCGGAGGATGAATACAAGTCAGTATTGATGCGATACACTTAGCGAAGATGAAGAGGCAGAACGTCGATAGTCTGCAATGAAGAAATTCATAACGTCAAAGTAATAGGTGTGTCGTGTGTGTGTCGTGTGTGTGTGTGTGTGTGTTCTAATAACATGCCCAGAGGCTATACATAACCTAAACAATTACTCATGTGTAGCACAAACCACGCAAGTGTTCAAGTGCGGTCTCACTAAGATGGTTACGATAAATAATGTCATTTCAGATGCTGTATAATATATGGTGGATATTTGGCTTTGGTCCATTCGTTTATTTTTATTGTCCAAATAAATAATAACTGAATATAAAGTAATGACGTGATAAATCAGTTTGGTTCACCTTTATTCCATCGGTATACAGAAGGACCATATTATGGACGGAGGATATTTAGCAACTGTGTGAATGTGTTTGGAATCAACATGCATTGTTCTGGCTGAAATACATGAGTTGCAGTGACTTGAGATTCATAACATATTGTGATATGTATTCATTGGTGGAACGAGTACTCAAATGTCATACTTGAGTAAAAGTAAAGATAGTCCTTTTCTATTAGGCTCAGGTAAAAGTGAAAGTCACTTAGTAAAATATTGCTTGAGTCTAAAAGTCTAAAAGTACTTGGTTTTAAATGTACTTAAGTATCAAAAGTAAAAGTATAAACCATTTAAAATTCCATATATTAAGCGAAACAGACGGTATGGTTTTTATTTATTTTATTTACAGATAGCCAGGGGCTCACTCCAACACTCAGACAGTAGGGTATGACTAGGGATGTTCTCTGTTTAGTGAGTCCACCAGATCAGAGGCAGTAGGGATGACCAGGGATGTTCTCTGTTTAGTGAGTCCACCAGATCAGAGGCAGTAGGGATGACTAGGGATGTTCTCTGTTTAGTGAGTCCACCAGATCAGAGGCAGTAGGGATGACTAGGGATGTTCTCTGTTTAGTGAGTCCACCAGATCAGAGGCAGTAGGGATGACTAGGGATGTTCTCTGTTTAGTGAGTCCACCAGATCAGAGGCAGTAGGGATGTAGGGATGACTAGGGATGGGATGTTCTCTGTTTAGTGAGTCCACCAGATCAGAGGCAGTAGGGATGACTAGGGATGTTCTCTGTTTAGTGAGTCCACCAGATCAGAGGCAGTAGGGATGACCAGGGATGTTCTCTGTTTAGTGAGTCCACCAGATCAGAGGCAGTAGGGATGACTAGGGATGTTCTCTGTTTAGTGAGTCCACCAGATCAGAGGCAGTAGGGATGACCAGGGATGTTCTGTGTTTAGTGAGTCCACCAGATCAGAGGCAGTAGGGATGACCAGGGATGTTCTCTGTTTAGTGAGTCCACCAGATCAGAGACAGTAGGGATGACCAGGGATGTTCTCTGTTTAGTGAGTCCACCAGATCAGAGACAGTAGGGATGACCAGGGATGTTCTCTGTTTAGTGAGTCCACCAGATCAGAGGCAGTAGGTATGACTAGGGATGTTCTCTTGTGTGTGAATTGGACCATTTTGCTGAGTACTTTTGGGTGTCAGGAAAAAGTACATTCTTTTCTTTAGGAATGTAGAGAAATAAAAGTAAACGTTGGCAAAAATATAAGTAGTAAAGTAGAGACACCCCCCAAAACTACTTAAGCAGTACTTTAAAGTATTTTTACTTAAGTACTTTACCACTGTATGTATTCATGTTCATTAATGGACATACAGTGCATTTAATACTTCATCTAAGGTACTGTACGATATCAAGTCCAATGTTTAGTTATCTCTCATTTCACTTTGCTTCAGCAGTATAGCCAGTAGATGGCGATGTTGAATTTACTACAGTTACTGAGGTGGTGTGATGATCGTCCATCCTCTACCACCATCCTGAGGTAACGTCTTCAGACAAAAGGCCATTATTAATGAATTATCCAGACTCACAAATGATCAGCAAATATTATAATATGACTGTAACTAGCTAAACTAGTTATCTTAAGATTAATGCACTAATTGTTAGTTGCTCTGGATAAGAGGGATTGCTAAATTACAAAAATGTAATTTAGATCACTACAACAGTAGTGATCTACTCCATGCAAATATTGGGCCAGTTTTTGACCATTTTGTCTTTTACAAAACTAGAACGTAAGGACGGTTGTTGCTGCTTCCTTTTCTCAGCGAAGTCGGCAATATCCCTCATTCAGTAATCTGACAGTGTCACCACTGTAACGTCATTGGCTGGGCAGTGCGTCATTTGGGGTTTGTGGCTAGAAGTTTGTTTACGGTACGGACTACACTAAGGCACATCCCAAATGACACCCTATTCCCTATATAGTGCACTACTTTTGACCAGAATCTATGGGCCCTATTCCCTATATAGTGCACTACTTTTGACCAGAATCTATGGGCCCTATTCCCTATATAGTGCACTACTTTTGACCATAGGTTCTGGTCAAAAGTAGTGCACTATATAGGGAATAGGGTGTCATTTGCTACTCTCCCGGTGTCGATGCAATTCAACCACATGCCAACAGAGGGTGTAAGAATCCAATGTTCAGAATAACAGGAAGACGTGGCGCATCCAGTCAGAGACGGTAGATACATTTCTGAGGAGGACTATTGTCCTCATGGATCTGAACTGACTGGATGTCTGACTGGATAAGTGAAGAGGATTTGAGGAAAAATCCATCTTGCCCACTAAAGGGAAAGGAGAAGCATTGTTACGTAACAACTCCTTATGTAGGATGCATAGCCAAATGGGACATAACCCACACACCGTATCAATGTCCCCAAAACAGCTGTGCTTCTAAAAGAGTGACATAACACAAGTTAATTAAGATGCAATTGCTGAAAGGGTTGAACCCTCTTCAACTGGCAACACCAAACCAGGAAATCAGTAAATTGAATAGGATAAATTAAGACAGCGGTCTGTTTATGCTAAGCTAAGCTAATAACATGCTGTCAGTAAACTGACCAGGATAAATTAAGACAGCGGTCTGTTTATGCTAAGCTAAGCTAATAACATGCGGTCAGTAAACTGACCAGGATAAATTAAGACAGCGGTCTGTTTATGCTAATGTCACAGTATAGACTTTGCGCCCGTCCCCTCGCCCCGACCTGGGAGCGAACCAGGGACGCTCTGCACACGTTCACATCGGCTACACTCACCCCCCTTTTGACCTCCTCTTCTTTCCGCAGCAACCAGTGATCCGGGTCAACAGCATCAGGATAAATTAAGACAGCGGGCTGTTTATGCTAAGCTAAGCTAATAATATGCTGTCAGTAAACTGACCAGGATAAATTAAGAC
The DNA here is from genome assembly GCF_034236695.1 of Oncorhynchus nerka. NCBI lineage: Eukaryota > Metazoa > Chordata > Actinopteri > Salmoniformes > Salmonidae > Oncorhynchus > Oncorhynchus nerka. Next base: position 94,604,089 of record NC_088422.1, read on the forward strand.
AGCGGTCTGTTTATGCTAAGCTAAGCTAATAACATGCCGTCAGTAAACTGACCAGGATAAATTAAGACAGCAGTCTGTTTATGCTAAGCTAAGCTAATAACATGCCGTCAGTAAACTGACAAGGATAAATTAAGACGGCGGTCTTTAACTTCACCTCTATATTTATTCACATGTTCTTTTCACTACATGGCAGGTACATTTCTAGCGTGACATGATAGTTACACCTGCTGTGCTCCAGGCAATACTGTGGTTATGGAGCCTTTATGTAGGCTATATATATGTATGTATGCTATATAAAGCCTTTAGACATTTGTTTAAAATGGACAGAAGAACCAACAGTTCTCTCTGACCTGTTTGCGATCTGAAGGAAATTCCTTCACTTTCCTTATATCTCATGAATATCCCTAACCAATTCCTATAGGTCTACATCATCATTACTTCTCAGCTTAGAAGAGTCTATGACGGTCTATGGCTAGTATGCGACTGTAGCGTCTCCCTCGTATTCATTAGGATCTCTGTCCATGACTAGATGTGACTGTAGTGTCTCTCTCCCATTCATTAGGATCTCTGATTGTTTATGACTAGATGAGACTGTAGCATCTCTCCCGTTCATTAGGATCTCTGACTCTCTTATGACTAGATGTGACTGTAGCATTTCTCCCATTCATTATGATCTCTGAATCTATGACTAGATGTGACTGTAGCGTTTCTCAAAAAAAGTTTTAATTTAACATTTATTTAACTAGGCAAGTCAGTTAAGAACAAATTCTTATTTACAATGACAGCCTACCAGGGAACAGTGGGTTAACTGCCTTGTTCAAGGGCAGAACAACAGATTTTTACCTTGTCAGCTCGGGGATTCTATCCAGCAACTTTTTGGCTACTGGCCCAACGCTCTAACCACTAGACTAGTGTATACACAAGGGTGTATACACTAGTATACACAAGGGTGTATACACTAGTATAACACTGGTGTTACAGTAGTAAAGCAGCATGATAATATACATCTCAACTGAAGATGTAGACAAGGCCATCTACATGTGTACCTGCTCTTCAGGGTTGAAGGCTCAGCCTGGTAATGAGGTGAAGTGTGACGCTGAATGAATACAAGTAGAGACCGTCTGAGACGAGAGTCATCAAAAACACAAAGGTCAAAAAGACATCACAACAACGTAAGACATTAACGGCAATGAGTCAGCAATCATTTCATAGGGTACATGTCTGTGAGAATGTCTGTGACTGCTAGTGGCAGGTAGCCTAGCGGTTGGGCGAGTAACCAAAAGGTTGCTGGTTTGAATCCCCGAGCAGACTAGTTGAAATCTGTTGATGTGCTCTTGAGCAAGGCACTTAACCCTAATTGATCCTGTAAGTGGCTCTGGATAAGAACGTCTCCTAAATGACTGAAATGTAAACGCTAGTAGAATTTTAAGTATAGGCCCAACTATCTGAACAAGATACGATGATGTCTTTCCCATTCTGGCCTGCTGAGACATTGACTGGCCTGGGACATATGCATCTCAACATAAGACTTTTGAGGTCTGAAAAATCTGACAGGCTTTTTGAAGTGTAATAAACTAACCAAAGGCATGTCAATCTGGTCCTAAATCGCCACCCTTAAGCCCATTGTGTGTCAGTGGGTGGTGGTTCCTGAAGTGACAGCAGGTTCTCCTTGCCCCACCGGGCGTCTGAACAAAGCCCGTCTTCATATCGCAGTGGCCGGAGCTGTGATTCTCACAGACGTGGGCATGGTTTATATGAGCCGTTACCTAGCAACGGTGAAACATGGAGAGAGAAACAGCTCGTGTTGGGCTGCAAGCCTGTAATTAGTGGTAATGTTCATGTCTGCAGCCCAGAGGAGCGTCAGATTACTCACCAACCAGGGCCCGGCTATCCCCAAACTAACAGAGGAACTATCCAAGACAGTTTCTTCTCTCTCTCTGGGGTAGCTCCACTTGTCATAGTAGTCTTTTAGAGGTCAGTGTAGGGATACAATGGAGGTTTCAGTGCACCAATGGAGGTTTCAGTGCACCAATGGAGGTTTCAGTGCACCAATGGAGGTTTCAGTGCACCAATGGATTCAGTGCCCAAAGCAAAGTGGTTAGAACAGGGTTCTCTAACCTTTTCTAGCATGAGAGATACTTAAAAAAATGTAAAAAAATGAAAATGTCACAAGATACAATTTTATTTCTAGCTTTCAAATAGGCCCATTCTTCTCTCCTCCGCTGCAACTCTTCCCCAGGTCCTTAGTGAAAGTAGTGCACTGTTTTTTCTGTCAATATACCTGCTCCCAAATTCTGTTTTATATTTTCCCAAATAGTCCTGTTTTATTTTTCCTGGTTTTAGATGTTTTTTGTTTTTCCACTCTTAAAATTATTATTTTTAATTACCTGTAATAATCTCCACTCGGCACAGCCTGAAGAGGACTGGCCACCCCTCAGAGCCTGGTTCCTCTCTAGGTTTCTTCCTAGGTTCCTGCCTTCCTAGGGAGTTTTTCCTAGCCACCGTGCTTCTACACCTGCATTGCTTTCTGTACAGCACTTTGTGACATCGGCTGATGTAAAAAGGGCTTTATAAATAAATTTGATTGATTGAAAGATTTTCTATGGGGTTGAGATCTGGAGACTGGCTAGGCCACTCCAGGACCTTGAAATGCTTCTTACGAAGCCACTCCTTCGTTGCCCGGGCGGTGTGTTTGGGATCATTGTCATGCTGGAAGACCCAGCTACGTTTCATCTTCAATGCCCTTGCTGATGGAAGGAGGTTTTCACTAAATCTCACGATACATGGCCCCATTCATTCTTTCCTTTACACGGATCAGTCGTCCTGGTCCCTTTGCAGAAAAACAGCCCCAAAGCATGATGTTTCCACCCCCATGCTTCACAGTATGTATGGTGTTCTTTGGATGCAACTCAGCATTCTTTGTCCTCCAAACACGACGAGTTGAGTTTTTACCAAAAAGTTATATTTTGGTTTCATCTGACCATATGACATTCTCCCAATCTTCTTCTGGATCATCCAAATGCTCTCTAGCAAACTTCAGACGGGCCTGGACATGTACTGGCTTAAGCAGGGGGACATGTCTGGCACTGCAGGATTTGAGTCCCTGGCGGCGTAGTGCGTTACTGATGGTAGGCTTTGTTACTTTGGTCCCAGCTCTCTGCAGGTCATTCACTAGGTCCCACTGTGGTTCTGGGATTTTTGCTCACCGTTCTTGTGATCATTTTGACCCCACGGGGTGAGACCTTGTGTGGAGCCCCAGATCGAGGGAGATTATCAGTGGTCTTGTATGTCGTCCATTTCCTAATAATTGCTCCCACACTATTGCAGATTCAGTCTTCCCAGCCTGGTGCAGGTCTACAATTTTTTTGGTTGTGGACAGGTGTCTTTTATACTGATAACAAGTTCAAACAGGTGCCATTAATACAGGTAATGAGTGGAGGACAGAGGAGCCTCTTAAAGAAGAAGTTACAGGTCTGTGAGAGCCAGAAATCTTGCTTGTTTATAAGTGACCAAATACTTATTTTCCACCATGATTTGCAAATAAATTAATAAAAAATCCTACAATGTGATTTTCTGGATTTTTTCTCTCATTTTGTCTGTCATAGTTGAAGTGTACCTATGATGAAAATTACAGGCCTCTCATCTTTTTAAGTGGGAGAACTTGCACAATTGGTGGCTGACTAAATACTTTTTTGCCCCACTGTATGTACTTTCAGAATTGTTTGGCGAGCTACTCATACACTACATGACCAAAAGTATGTGGACATCTCTTAGTCGAACATCTCATTTCAAAATCATAGGCATTAATATGGAGTTGGTCCCCCATTTGCAGCTATAACAGCCTCCACTCTTCTGAGAAGGCTTTCCACTAGATGTTGGAACATTGCTGCGGGGACTTGCTTCCATTCAGCCACAAGAGCAATAGTGAGGTCGGGCGCTAATGTTGGGCCTGGCTCGTAGTCGGCCTTCCAATTCATCCCAAAGGTGTTCGATGGGGTTGAGTTCAGGACTCTGTGCAGGCATGTCAAGTTCTTCCACACCGATCTTGACAAACCATTTCTGTATGGACCTCATTGTGCACGGTGGCAGTGTAATGCTGAAACAGGAAAGGGCCTTCCCCAAACTGTTGCCACAAAGTTGGAAGCACAGAATCGTCTAGAAAGTCATTGTATTCTGTAGCGTTAAGATTTACCTTCACTGGAACTAAGGGGCCTGGACCAAACCATGAATAACAGCCCCAGACCATTATTCCTCCTTCCCAAAACTTTAGTTGGCACTATGCATTAGGGCAGGTAGTGTTCTCCTGGCAACCGCCAAACCCAGATTTGGACTGCCAGATTGTGAAGCGTGATTCATCACTCCAGAGAACACGTTTCCACTGCTCCAGAGTCCAATGAAACCCATTTCATGAAACTCCCAACTAACAGGTATTGTGCTGACGTTGCTTCTAGAGGCAGTTTGGAACTTAGTAGTGAGTGTTGCAACCGAGGACAGATTATTTTTTACACACTATGCGCTTCAGCGGTCCCGTTCTGTGAGCTTGTGTCCTATCACTTCACGGCTGAGCCGTTGTTGCTCCTTGACGTTTACAGTTGACCGGGGCGGCTCTAGCAGGGCAGAAATTTGACGAACTGACTTGTTGGAAAGGTGGCATCCTATGACGGTGCCACGCTGAAAGCCACGGAGTTCTTCGGTATGGCCATTCCACTGCCAATTTCGTCCGGGTTAGGGAGGGCTTGGCCGGTAGGAATATCCTTCTCATCTCGCACCAGCGACTCCTGTGGCGGGCAGGGCACAGTGCGCACTAACCAAGGTCGCCAGGTGCATAGTGTTTCCTCCAACACATTGGTGCGGCTGGCTTCCGGGTTGGATGAGCACTGTGTTAAGAAGCATTGCGGCTTGGTTGGGTTGTGTTTCGGAGGACGCATGGCTTTCGACCTTCGTCTCTCCCGAGCCCGTACGGGAGTTGTAGCGATGAGACACGATAGTAATTACTAACAATTGGATACTAAGAAATTGGGGAGAAAAGGGGGTAAAATAAAAACATAAGCAAGTAGTGCAGAGAATCAATGTAGCATCTAAACCTGTGAAATGTCTTTTCCAAAACCAAACACATTGTATTTCCAGCTGTTTGAACCTGCTGTACAAAACCTAAAGTAAAAGAGGAAAAAACAAAAACTTAAGAACGGGAAGCATAGAAATATCAAGCATAGAACAGATTTACCGCTTCTTGGACTTGCTTTCCATGACAATGACTGATCTATAACTCATATTACTATGTGAATTTGATAAGGGCGCCCCAAAAAAAGTCACATCTAGCAGCATTAAATGTATAGACTTGGTCCTAGCTAATAAAATGATAATAGGCTACACCGGAATCGTTTGAGATATGTATTTTTTTATTAAAAGACCAACAATAACAGATACAAGTATGATGCATCATTTCAACAACATTTCCTATGCAAGAAAATAAAATAAAAAGGATATATATTTATACAAAATGACATTAAAAGATTTGGGAGCATAAAAAGGACAAACAACTAATACACACAGAATAGTACGGGTGGAAACAAGAACAAGCAATACAACTTGAAGAGCAGATTAAAAACATTTCTTTTGCTAATAAAATATATTCTATCAGGTAAATGCATGTACCATTGGATTTTCAATGGTCCTATAGGACAGTGAATTTGGGTTCAGTTCACCTGGACACTTGGGGACAGCTTTACAAAGAGCAAATCTCTTTCTCCAGATCGGTAGATACTACTTTTTCTGAAATGTCCTTGTAGGACAATGTACATGGAGAGCAGTATAACAGTATAACCTCATACACACTGCTCTGTGTCACTGTAATGTTAACGGCTAGCACCGTTGGCTTAGCATCAATGTAATGTTAACTGCTAGCAGTTCGCTCCGTTGGGTTAGCATCACTAATGTCAACAGCTAGCACCGTTGGGTTAGCATCACTATAATGATAACGGCTAGCAGTTAGCACCGTTGGGTTAGCATCACTGTAATGTTAACTGCTAGCAGTTAGCACCGTTGGGTTAGCATCACTAATGTTAACAGCTAGCACCGTTGGGTTAGCATCACTGTAACGATAACGGCTAGCAGTTATCACCGTTGGGTTAGCGTCAAGACAGAAGCTTGCGCTTGGTCAATGCACTTAAGTAACTAAGTGCTGTAGGAGACCATGGTTCAATTCCCTCCACCTCGACCAAGCACCCCCATACAGTAAGATGGGAATGGAAACAACCAAAACACAGACCACTCCTAATAAAGACGAATGGGCTGCATCTGGAATGGCACGTAGTGCACTACTTTTGACCAGCGCCCTATGAGTAGTAGTGCACTACTTTTGACCAGCGCCCTATGGGTAGTAGTGCACTACTTTTGACCAGCGCCCTATGGGTAGTAGTGCACCATGTAGGGAATAGGGTGCCATTCCGGACAGTGCAGTCTTCAGTGAGGGGATTGTAATAATAAGCGGTGCTGTCGGTCATTACAGGGAGATCTGATCTCCCCCTACATCCCTTCTGTCCTCCTCTAGCCCAAAACCATCAGGATCACAATGGTCATATTCATAGAAACACACACTGATACACTTCCAGGTAGACAGTAAGAAGGCTTAAAATCCTGCATTTCATAAGAGGAGTAGAGTATTGAAGAAAGAACTGACTGACAGAAAGGGGACTTGGTCCTACTATGTACATTGCCAGGGTCGGGCTAACGTTTCCCTTAAAACAAAATAAAACTAAACTAAATCTGCGTTCCCCCAAAACATTGTCCTCTCCACCTGACAGCAGTATGTCTCCATCGCCGTGACGACATCAGAAGCAGAGCATATAATGCTATACCATCCCCTTTCTACAAAAATACTTGGTAGCAAAATAGAATCTACATTACAAAAGAAAGGGGACGAGTGTGAAAATAAGCATGCAATTTGATTTTTTTTCTAGATGTATATACACATGTGTTTTTTGGGGGTGAGAGTAGCACCCCCTGCTGGATCTGAGAGTACTATACCAAAGAAACGGTGATGAAACAACACTAATAATACAGACCATAGTACAGGTTCCACTCTTACCCACAGTTATCACTTCCAGGGGAACCCATGGAGTCCTAGAAAATGTGCAGATTGAGACGGGTATCAGCCAAGGACGGGGGCATGGCAACTGGTGTGTGTGAGAGAGAGAGAGATCAGGCTAGCTAGCTTTTAACAAGCGATAGTGCACCTCTCAGGGTTTTCACATCAGCACCATACAGTCTTGCATGGCGTTTCATTACAAAATACAGAACATTACACTTCTGTAGTAAAATAGACATGAGGAAGGAACACTCCTGTATCTATAGTCCAGGATACTTAGCTTAATCCTAGGTTCTGAGAACAGCAGCTGACTGGCAACACTCTGCAATGCCCATAAGCAGTCAATAGTCACTTTTCCAAAATGGACACTAAGACTTGCCCCTTGAAGTATGTTTGCTTATATAAATGATTGGATCAACTATTCCCAGACTTTGAGATTTCTTGTAAAAATGCAGGGGCAACGTCGCTCAACACGACCATTGCCATGACAAAAGTTTGTGTCAAGGCCTTCCGAGTCGCTCAGCGGTCTAAGGCCTGAGCCGTCACTGCAGACCTGGGTTCGATCCCAGGCAGTGTCACAAACGACTGTGACCGGGAGTCTCATAGGGCAGCGCACAATTGGCCCAGTGTTGTCCGGGTTAGGGGAGTGTTTGGCAGGTGGGGCTTTATTTGCCTGATCGCGCTCTAGCGACTTCGGTCGTCAGTTGAACGATGTTTTCTCCGACACATTGGTGCAGTTGGCTTCTGGGTTTAAGTGGGCGGGTGTTAAGAAGTGTGGCTTGGCGTGTCATATTTCGGAGGATGTACGGCTCGACCTACACCTCTCCCGAGCCCATTGGGGAGTTGCAGCGATGGCACAAGATCGTAATTGGATCGTAATTAGATGTCACGAAATTGCAGAGAAAAAGGGGGTAAAATACAAAAAACTATTTTTGTAAAGTTCTAATTTTGTCAAATGCTATGGATAATCAAACCACAGTTTCAGATGTATTGAGAAATACACTGCTATGTCAAACTCCTCAGACTGTCAGAGGATATCTGGGTGACAGTTCAAATCCACAACCCAATGGTCTCGGACTGTGCGGGAAAGAGATTTGGCGCGCTTCCAAAAAGACTGATTACAAACACGATCTGCACTGTTCCGGGACAAACTAGAGAACATGGGAAACCCATTCAGAGGACTGGACAGACAGGAGAACATCGACCTCGCCTAAAAGCTTCTTACTAGATTTCCCTTTACACACTACTCAGAAGTGGCAAGGGAGGAACATATTTCATTACGACAAATTCATATATTTTCAATCAGCTAACAAATGGGCGGCATTCTACAAATTTGCAACAAAAAGACAACGAAAAAAAACAGAAACAGTCTCCACTGAAATGTGTAAAACTTCCATGTTCTTCTAGCATGCTATATAAAAAGCAGTATCACTCACCATTCCCGAAACACCCAATCTAGTAATTATCTAGCAGCGCTACATAAACATATGTACAACTAACAATGATAACAAAAACAGAAAAGGAAATGGAGGAATCTCATGCCTTAAAATCTCCCATGCTACAGCGGTGTTGGCACTAGATGCCGACATATTAAACATGTTCAATAACAAATAAATGTCTATGACATAGAGGCCATAACAACGCCTTCCTGTTTTAATGCACACGCCCCCTTTTGCCACAAACACGTACAAAAAAAACGTTAAAAAAGTGCTGTCAGTTGGTGTGGAGGGGAGAGTATGTCTCAGACGAGGGTTGGGGAGAGTATGTCTCAGACGAGAGTTGGGGAGAGTTGGGGAGAGTATGTCTCAGACGAGGGTTGGGGAGAGTAGGGGAGAGTATGTCTCAGACGAGGGTTGGGGAGAGTATGTCTCAGATGAGGGTTGGGGAGAGTATGTCTCAGACGAGGGTTGGGGAGAGTATGTCTCAGACGAGGGTTGGGGAGAGTATGTCTCAGACGAGGGTTGGGGAGAGTATGTCTCAGACGAGGGTTGGGGAGAGTATGTCTCAGACGAGGGTTGGGGAGAGTATGTCTCAGACGAGGGTTGGGGAGAGTAGGGGAGAGTATGTCTCAGACGAGGGTTGGGGAGAGTATGTCTCAGACGAGGGTTGGGGAGAGTATGTGACAGACGAGGGTTGGGGAGAGTATGTATGTCTCAGACGAGGGTTGGGGAGAGTATGTCTCAGACGAGGGTTGGGGAGAGTATGTCGAGGGTTGGGGAGAGAGTCAGGGTTGGGGAGAGTATGTGGCAGACGAGTGTTGGGGGGGTTGTGACAGGAGGGTTGGGGAGAGTATGTCTCAGACGAGTATGTTGGCAGACGAGTGTTGGGGAGAGTATGTGACAGACGAGGGTTGGGGAGAGTATGTGACAGACGAGGGTTGGGGAGATATCTCAGACGAGGGTTGGGGAGAGTATGTGACAGACGAGGGTTGGGGAGAGTATGTCTCAGACGAGGGTTGGGGAGAGTATGTCTCAGACGAGGGTTGGGGAGAGTATGTCTCAGACGAGGGTTGGGGAGAGTATGTCTCAGACGAGGGTTGGGGAGAGTATGTCTCAGACGAGGGTTGGGGAGAGTATGTCTCAGACGAGGGTTGGGGAGAGTATGTCTCAGACGAGGGTTGGGGAGAGTATGTCTCAGACGAGGGTTGGGGAGAGTATGTCTCAGACGAGGGTTGGGGAGAGTATGTCTCAGACGAGGGTTGGGGAGAGTATGTGACAGACGAGGGTTGGGGAGAGTATGTGACAGACGAGGGTTGGGGAGAGTATGTGACAGACGAGGGTTGGGGAGAGTATGTGACAGACGAGGGTTGGGGAGAGTATGTGACAGACGAGGGTTGGGGAGAGTATGTGACAGACGAGGGTTGGGGAGAGTATGTGACAGACGAGGGTTGGGGAGAGTATGTGACAGACGAGGGTTGGGGAGAGTATGTGACAGACGAGGGTTGGGGAGAGTATGTCTCAGACGAGGGTTGGGGAGAGTATGTGACAGACGAGGGTTGGGGAGAGTATGTCTCAGACGAGGGTTGGGCTTTCTCAGCCTACAGGCTCTTCTTCCAAAGACACCAAGCCTTCTCTCAATGCCTGCCGAACCCTTTCTGATCCTTTAGTTGATGTGTCTATGGTCTCTAGTCTGTTTAATTCACTGGTGCTGTGACAGAGACGGTGGGGAGAGTATTCCTACGACACGCTGGAGCAGCGGATGCTGGGGGAACCCATTTGCATGAGCACCTTGTCCAGCCACTGCAGGGGGCCGTTGAGGTGCAGCTCGATCCAACAAGGGGTGCTGGTCACGGTCTGTCGCCTGGGTAGAGAGACCAAAGAGGAGGAGGAGACATAAGAGACAGGATAGTTCACTGCAGGACACAATCAACTAGGATCTGGATTATACCTGTATGACAGTGACAAAGACTCATCCATTTTCTTGTAGGTTTTCAACACAGTGTGTGAGTTTGTGAATAAGACGTGCATAAGAACAGCCCTTAGCTTTGGTATATTGGCCATATACCACACGCCCTTGTGCCTTATTGCTTAAATATATCATACAACTCAAAGCAGATCCTTCTCAGTGGGAGGAGGAACCGCCCCCATTTTTCGCCGAAATGACATACCCAAATCTAACTGTGTGTAACTCAGGCCCTAAAGCAAGGATATGCATGTTATTGGTACCATTTGAAAGGAAACACTTTGAAGTTTGTGGAAATTTGAAAGGAATGTAGGAGAACATAACACAATAGATATGGTAAAAGACAACTGTTATTTTGTATTTGTTTTGTACCATCATCTTTGAAAAAGAGAAAGGCCATAATGTATTATTCCAGCCCAGCTACAATTTATATTTTGGCCACTAGATGGCAGCAGTGTATGTGCAAAGTTTTAGACTGATACAATGAACTATTGCATGTCTGTTCCAAACTTTGTGTCAAGACTGCCCAAATGTGCCTAAATTGTTTATTAATAACTTTTCATGTTCAAAAAGTGTGTACTCTCCTTAAACAATAGCAATGGTATTCATTCACTTTAATAGCTATTGCAAATTGAACAGTGCAGTTAGATTAACAAGAATTTAAGCTTTCTGCCAATATCATATGTCTGTCCAGGGAAATGTTCTTGTTACTTACAACCTCATGCTATTCGCATTAGCCTACGTTAGCTCAACCTCATGCTATTCGCATTAGCCTACGTTAGCTCAACCTCATGCTATTCGCATTAGCCTACGTTAGCTCAACCTCATGCTATTCGCATTAGCCTACGTTAGCTCAACCTCATGCTATTCGCATTAGCCTACGTTAGCTCAACCTCATGCTATTCGCATTAGCCTACGTTAGCTCAACCTCATGCTATTCGCATTAGCCTACGTTAGCTCAACCTCATGCTATTCGCATTAGCCTATCTTAGCTCAACAGTCCCATGGAAGGGTCAAAGATCCCGAAGAAATAGACTGGTCGAGATGTTTGTGCGGTTTTGCCAACCCCTGAGATCTGGAACCAGGCTAGCGTAGACTGGGCAGTAAAACTACAGTGATCTGGAACCAGGCTAGCGTAGACTGGGCAGTAATACTACAGTGATCTGGAACCAGGCTAGTGTAGACTGGGCAGTAATACTACAGTGATCTGGAACCAGGCTAGTATAGACTGGGCAGTAATACTACAGTGATCTGGAACCAGGCTAGTGTAGACTGGGCAGTAACACTACAGTGATCTGGAACCAGGCTAGTGTAGACTGGACAGTAATACTACAGTGATCTGGAACCAGGCTAGTGTAGACTGGGCAGTAATACTACAGTGATCTGGAACCAGGCTAGTGTAGACTGGGCAGTAACACTACAGTGATCTGGAACCAGGCTAGTGTAGACTGGGCAGTAATAGCAGTGATCTGGAACCAGGCTAGTAGACTGGGCAGTAACACTACAGTGATCTGGAACCAGGCTAGTGTAGACTGGGCAGTAATGACTGGAACCACAGTGATCTGGAACCAGGCTAGTGTAGACTGGGCAGTAATACTACAGTGATCTGGAACCAGGCTAGTGTAGACTGGGCAGTAATACTACAGTGATCTGGAACCAGGCTAGTGAACAGTAACACTACAGTGATCTGGAACCAGGCTAGTGTAGACTGGGCAGTAACACTACAGTGATCTGGAACCAGGCTAGTGTAGACTGGGCAGTAACACTACAGTGATCTGGAACCAGGCTAGTGTAGACTGGGCAGTAACACTACAGTGATCTGGAACCAGGCTAGTGTAGACTGGGCAGTAACACTACAGTGATCTGGAACCAGGCTAGTGTAGACTGGGCAGTAACACTACAGTGATCTGGAACCAGGCTAGTGTAGACTGGGCAGTAACACTACAGTGATCTGGAACCAGGCTAGTGTAGACTGGGCAGTAATACTACAGTGATCTGGAACCAGGCTAGTGTAGACTGGGCAGTAATACTACAGTGATCTGGAACCAGGCTAGTGTAGACTGGGCAGTAATACTACAGTGATCTGGAACCAGGCTAGTGTAGACTGGGCAGTAACACTACAGTGATCTGGAACCAGGCTAGTGTAGACTGGGCAGTAACACTACAGTGATCTGGAACCAGGCTAGTGTAGACTGGGCAGTAACACTACAGTGATCTGGAACCAGGCTAGTGTAGACTGGGCAGTAACACTACAGTGATCTGGAATCAGGCTAGTGTAGACTGGGCAGTAACACTACAGTGATCTGGAACCAGGCTAGTGTAGACTGGGCAGTCATACTACAGTGATCTGGAACCAGGCTAGTATAGACTGGGCAGTCATACTACAGTGATCTGGAACCAGGCTAGTGTAGACTGGGCAGTGACACTACAGTGATCTGGAACCAGGCTAGTGTAGACTGGACAGTAATACTACAGTGATCTGGAACCAGGCTAGTGTAGACTGGGCAGTAATACTACAGTGATCTGGAACCAGGCTAGTGTAGACTGGGCAGTAATACTGCAGTGATCTGGAACCAGGCTAGTGTAGACTGGGCAGTAACACTACAGTGATCTGGAACCAGGCTAGTGTAGACTGGGCAGTAACACTACAGTGATCTGGAACCAGGCTAGTGTAGACTGGACAGTAACACTACAGTGATCTGGAACCAGGCTAGTGTAGACTGGGCAGTAATACTACAGTGATCTGGAACCAGGCTAGTGTAGACTGGGCAGTAACACTACAGTGATCTGGAACCAGGCTAGTGTAGACTGGACAGTAACACTACAGTGATCTGGAACCAGGCTAGTATAGACTGGGCAGTAACACTACAGTGATCTGGAACCAGGCTAGTATAGACTGGGCAGTAATACTACAGTGATCTGGAACCAGGCTAGTGTAGACTGGGCAGTAATACTACAGTGATCTGGAACCAGGCTAGCGTAGACTGGGCAGTAATACTACAGTGATCTGGAACCAGGCTAGCGTAGACTGGGCAGTAACACTACAGTGATCTGGAACCAGGCTAGTATAGACTGGGCAGTAATACTACAGTGATCTGGAACCAGGCTAGTGTAGACTGGGCAGTAATACTACAGTGATCTGGAACCAGGCTAGTGTAGACTGGGCAGTAATACTACAGTGATCTGGAACCAGGCTAGTGTAGACTGGACAGTAATACTACAGTGATCTGGAACCAGGCTAGTGTAGACTGGGCAGTAACACTACAGTGATCTGGAACCAGGCTAGTGTAGACTGGGCAGTAACACTACAGTGATCTGGAACCAGGCTAGTGTAGACTGGGCAGTAACACTACAGTGATCTGGAACCAGGCTAGTGATAAAAGTCAACAGTGAACCATTGCGTTTCTGTCTGAAGGGACAAGGAGAGCACACAACGTCCCACCCTGGGACAGAAGCACAGCGCCCCACTCCCTCTCTCAGTGTCTCCCGCCTGCCTCCAGCCTGCTTCCGTGCCTCCAGCCTGCTTCCGTGCCTGCATCCGGCCTCCCTCCCTCCATCCATCCATCCGTGCCTGCATCCGGCCTGCCTCCCTGCCTCCTTCCGTGCCTGCATCCCTGCCTCCATCCGTGCCTGCATCCGGCCTGCCTCCCTGCCTGCATCCAGCCTCCCTCCCTCCCCTCCGCGTCTCCAGCCTCCCTCCCTCTCTCCGCGTCTCCAGCCTCCCTCCCTCTCTCCGCGTCTCCAGCCTCCCTCCCTCTCTCCGCGTCTCCAGCCTCCCTCCCTCTCTCCGCGTCTCCAGCCTCCTCCCTCCGCGTCTCCAAGCCTCCCTCCCTCCGCGTCTCCAAGCCTCCCTCCCTCCGCGTCTCCAAGCCTCCCTCCCTCCGCGTCTCCCGCCCTCCCTCCGTGTCTCCCGCCCTCCCTCAGTGTCTCCTCCTCTCCTGCCCTCCCTCCGTGTCTTCTGCCTCCCTGTCTTCTGCCTCCCTGTCTTCTGCCTCCCTGTCTTCTGCCTCCCTGTCTTCTGCCTCCCTGTCTTCTGCCTCCTGTCTTCTGCCTCCCTCCCTCCTGCCTCCCTCCTGCCTCCCTGCCTCCCTGTCTTCTGCCTCCCTGTCTTCTGCCTCCCTGTCTTCTGCCTCCCTCCCTCCCTCCCTCCGTGTCTTCTGCCTCCCTCCCTCCCTCCCTTTCTGTCTTCTGCCTTCTGCCTCCCTCCCTCCCTCCCTCCGTGTCTTCTGCCTCCCTCCCTCCCTCCCTCCCTCCCTCCCTCCGTGTCTTCTGCCTCCCTCCCTCCCTCCCTCCCTCCCTTTGTGTCTTCTGCCTCCCTTCGTGTCTCCCGCCCTCCCTCCGTGTCTCCTCCTCTCCTGCCCTCCCTCTGTGTCTCCTCCTCTCCTGCCCTCCCTCTGTGTCTCCTGCCTCCCTGCCTCCCTCCGTGTCTTCTGCCTCCCTCCCTGTCTTCTGCCTCCCTCCCTGTCTTCTGCCTCCCTCCCTGTCTTCTGCCTCCCTCCCTGTCTTCTGCCTCCCTCCCTGTCTTCTGCCTCCCTCCCTGTCTTCTGCCTCCCTCCCTGTCTTCTGCCTCCCTCCCTGTCTTCTGCCTCCCTCCCTGTCTTCTGCCTCCCTCCCTGTCTTCTGCCTCCCTCCCTGTCTTCTGCCTCCCTGCCTCCCTCCGTGTCTTTCTGCCTCCCTCCGTCCCTCCGTGTCTTTCTGCCTCCCTCCGTCCCTCCGTGTCTTTCTGCCTCCCTCCGTCCCTCCGTGTCTTTCTGCCTCCCTCCTCCCTCCGTGTCTTTCTGCCCCTCCGTGTCTTTCTGCCTCCCTCCGTCCCTCCGTGTCTTTCTGCCTCCCTCCGTCCCTCCGTGTCTTTCTGCCTCCCTCCGTCCCTCCGTGTCTTTCTGCCTCCCCCCGTCCCTCCGTGTCTTTCTGCCTCCCTCCCTCCTGCCTCCCTGTCTTCTGCCTCCCTCCCTCCGTGTCTTCTGCCTCCCTCCGTCCCTCTGTGTCTCCTGCCTCCCTCCGTCCCTCTGTGTCTCCTGCCTCCCTCAGTCCCTCTGTGTCTCCTGCCTCCCTCCGTCCCTCTGTGTCTTCTGCCTCCCTCCCTCCGTGTCTCCTGCCTCCCCCGCTCTACCCTCCCCCTCTTCCCTGCATTCCATCCCCCTTACACAACTCCCTCCCTGTCTCAGCCCTGTGTGCGCTGGGCTGAGCTGTTTTTTTTCTTATTGTGGAAACACATGTAAAATTTATCAATGGCTGCTGATGGAAAACGTCTGTACAAATGTACCTACTGCATGCGCATGATTAGTTCATTACAACTAAATATTGGAGTGAGGAATTGCACAGGGGAAAAAGAAGCATAGCAGGGCAGTGACTAAAAATGAAACCATCGGTAGATTAAAGCAAGAGAAAATGCTTCATTATTTTGTGTCTATTCTCCCCCTCACGTTCCCTTGGCGTCCTGGCACTTGGGAGAAACAGTTGAAATAAAAGTAGCCACTTCAGACCGGTTTGGGCTATTGATCTCAATACCTCTCCTCCCGGTTCCCCCCATGTCTCCTTGACATTAAACCCCCTCACTGTGTGTCTGCCAGGCCAGAGAACTACTAGCAGCCATACTCCTGCTTCCCTCACTGTGTGTCTGCCAGGCCAGAGAACTACTAGCAGCCATACTCCTGCTTCCCTCACTGTGTGTCTGCCAGGCCAGAGAACTACTAGCAGCCATACTCCTGCTTCCCTCACTGTGTGTCTGCCAGGCCAGAGAACTACTAGCAGCCATACTCCTGCTTCCCTCACTGTGTGTCTGCCAGAGAACTACTAGCAGCCATACTCCTGCTTCCCTCACTGTGTGTCTGCCAGAGAACTACTAGCAGCCATACTCCTGCTTCCCTCACTGTGTGTCTGCCAGGCCAGAGAACTACTAGCAGCCGTACTCCTGCTTCCCTCACTGTGTCTGCCAGGCCAGAGAACTACTAGCAGCCATACTCCAGCTTCCCCCACTGTGTGTCTGCCAGGCCAGAGAACTACTAGCAGCCATACTCCTGCTTCCCTCACTGTGTGTCTGCCAGGCCAGAGAACTACTAGCAGCCATACTCCTGCTTCCCTCACTGTGTGTCTGCCAGGTCAGAGAACTACTAGCAGCCATACTCCTGCTTCCCTCACTGTGTGTCTGCCAGAGAACTACTAGCAGCCATACTCCTGCTTCCCTCACTGTGTGTCTGCCAGGCCAGAGAACTACTAGCAGCCATACTCCTGCTTCCCTCACTGTGTGTCTGCCAGGCCAGAGAACTACTAGCAGCCATACTCCTGCTTCCCTCACTGTGTGTCTGCCAGAGAACTACTAGCAGCCATACTCCTGCTTCCCTCACTGTGTGTCAGGCCAGAGAACTACTAGCAGTCATACTCCTGCTTCCCTCACTGTGTCTCTGCCAGGCCAGAGAACTACAAGCAGCCATACTCCTGCTTCCCTCACTGTGTGTCTGCCAGGCCAGAGAACTACTAGCAGCCATACTCCTGCTTCCCTCACTGTGTCTGCCAGAGAACTACTAGCAGCCATACTCCTGCTTCCCTCACTGTGTGTCTGCCAGTCCAGAGAACTACTAGCAGTCATACTCCTGCTTCCCTCACTGTGTGTCTGCCCGGGCCAGAGAACTACTAGCAGTCATACTCCTGCTTCCCTCACTGCGTCTCTGCCAGGCCAGAGAACTACAAGCAGCCATACTCCTGCTTCCCTCACTGTGTGTCTGCCAGGCCAGAGAACTACTAGCAGCCATACTCCTGCTTCCCTCACTGTGTCTGCCAGAGAACTACTAGCAGCCATACTCCTGCTTCCCTCACTGTGTGTCTGCCAGTCCAGAGAACTACTAGCAGTCATACTCCTGCTTCCCTCACTGTGTGTCTGCCCGGGCCAGAGAACTACTAGCAGCCATACTCCTGCTTCCCTCACTGTGTGTCTGCCAGAGAACTACTAGCAGCCATACTCCTGCTTCCCTCACTGTGTGTCAGGCCAGAGAACTACTAGCAGTCATACTCCTGCTTCCCTCACTGTGTCTCTGCCAGGCCAGAGAACTACAAGCAGCCATACTCCTGCTTCCCTCACTGTGTGTCTGCCAGGCCAGAGAACTACTAGCAGCCATACTCCTGCTTCCTTCACTGTGTGTCTGCCAGGCCAGAGAACTACTAGCAGCCATACTCCTGCTTCCCTCACTGTGTGTCTGCCAGGCCAGAGAACTACTAGCAGCCATACTCCTGCTTCCCTCACTGTGTGTCTGCCAGGCCAGAGAACTACTAGCAGCCATACTCCTGCTTTCCTCACTGCAGCCATACTCCTGCTTCCCTCACTGTGTGTCTGCCAGGCCAGAGAACTACTAGCAGCCATACTCCTGCTTCCCTCACTGTGTCTGCCAGAGAACTACTAGCAGCCATACTCCTGCTTCCCTCACTGTGTGTCTGCCAGTCCAGAGAACTACTAGCAGTCATACTCCTGCTTCCCTCACTGTGTGTCTGCCCGGGCCAGAGAACTACTAGCAGCCATACTCCTGCTTCCCTCACTGTGTGTCTGCCAGGCCAGAGAACTACTAGCAGCCATACTCCTGCTTCCCTCACTGTGTGTCTGCCAGGCCAGAGAACTACTAGCAGACTCCTGCTTCCCTCACAGAGAACTACTAGCAGCCATACTCCTGCTTCCCTCACTGTGTGTCTGCCAGAGAACTACTAGCAGCCATACTCCTGCTTCCCTCACTGTGTGTCTGCCAGGCCAGAGAACTACTAGCAGAACTCCTGCTTCCCTCACTGTGTCTGCCAGGCCAGAACTACTAGCAGCCATACTCCTGCTTCCCTCACTGTGTGTCTGCCAGGCCAGAGAACTACTAGCAGCCATACTCCTGCTTCCCTCACTGTGTGTCTGCCAGGCCAGAGAACTACTAGCAGCCATACTCCTGCTTCCCTCACTGTGTGTCTGCCAGGTCAGAGAACTACTAGCAGCCATACTCCTGCTTCCCTCACTGTGTGTCTGCCAGAGAACTACTAGCAGCCATACTCCTGCTTCCCTCACTGTGTGTCTGCCAGGCCAGAGAACTACTAGCAGCCATACTCCTGCTTCCCTCACTGTGTGTCTGCCAGGCCAGAGAACTACTAGCAGCCATACTCCTGCTTCCCTCACTGTGTGTCTGCCAGAGAACTACTAGCAGCCATACTCCTGCTTCAGGCCCTCTAGCAGTCTGTGTGCTTCCCTCACTGTGTCTCTGCCAGAGAACTACAAGCAGCCATACTCCTGCTTCCCTCACTGTGTGTCTGCCAGGCCAGAGAACTACTAGCAGCCATACTCCTGCTTCCCTCACTGTGTCTGCCAGAGAACTACTAGCAGCCATACTCCTGCTTCCCTCACTGTGTGTCTGCCAGTCCAGAGAACTACTAGCAGTCATACTCCTGCTTCCCTCACTGTGTGTCTGCCCGGGCCAGAGAACTACTAGCAGTCATACTCCTGCTTCCCTCACTGCGTCTCTGCCAGGCCAGAGAACTACAAGCAGCCATACTCCTGCTTCCCTCACTGTGTGTCTGCCAGGCCAGAGAACTACTAGCAGCCATACTCCTGCTTCCCTCACTGTGTCTGCCAGAGAACTACTAGCAGCCATACTCCTGCTTCCCTCACTGTGTGTCTGCCAGTCCAGAGAACTACTAGCAGTCATACTCCTGCTTCCCTCACTGTGTGTCTGCCCGGGCCAGAGAACTACTAGCAGCCATACTCCTGCTTCCCTCACTGTGTGTCTGCCAGAGAACTACTAGCAGTCTCACTGTGTGTCAGGCCAGAGAACTACTAGCAGTCATACTCCTGCTTCCCTCACTGTGTCTCTGCCAGGCCAGAGAACTACAAGCAGCCATACTCCTGCTTCCCTCACTGTGTGTCTGCCAGGCCAGAGAACTACTAGCAGCCATACTCCTGCTTCCTTCACTGTGTGTCTGCCAGGCCAGAGAACTACTAGCAGCCATACTCCTGCTTCCCTCACTGTGTGTCTGCCAGGCCAGAGAACTACTAGCAGCCATACTCCTGCTTCCCTCACTGTGTGTCTGCCAGGCCAGAGAACTACTAGCAGCCATACTCCTGCTTCCCTCACTGTGTGTCAGGCCAGAGAACTACAAGCAGCCATACTCCTGCTTCCCTCACTGTGTGTCTGCCAGGCCAGAGAACTACTAGCAGCCATACTCCTGCTTCCCTCACTGTGTCTGCCAGAGAACTACTAGCAGCCATACTCCTGCTTCCCTCACTGTGTGTCTGCCAGTCCAGAGAACTACTAGCAGTCATACTCCTGCTTCCCTCACTGTGTGTCTGCCCGGGCCAGAGAACTACTAGCAGCCATACTCCTGCTTCCCTCACTGTGTGTCTGCCAGGCCAGAGAACTACTAGCAGCCATACTCCTGCTTCCTCACTGTGTGTCTGCCAGGCCAGAGAACTACTGTGTGTCTGCCAGGCCAGAGAACTACTAGCAGCCATACTCCTGCTTCCCTCACTGTGTGTCTGCCAGTCCAGAGAACTACTAGCAGCCATACTCCTGCTTCCCTCACTGTGTGCTCAGGCCAGAGAACTACAAGCAGCCATACTCCTGTGTGTCTGCCAGGCCAGAGAACTACTAGCAGCCATACTCCTGCTTCCCTCACTGTGTCTGCCAGAGAACTACTAGCAGCCATACTCCTGCTTCCCTCACTGTGTCTGCCAGGCCAGAGAACTACTAGCAGCCATACTCCTGCTTCCCTCACTGTGTGTCTGCCAGGCCAGAGAACTACTAGCAGCCATACTCCTGCTTCCCTCACTGTGTGTCTGCCAGGCCAGAGAACTACTAGCAGCCATACTCCTGCTTCCCTCACTGTGTGTCTGCCAGAGAACTACTAGCAGCCATACTCCTGCTTCCCTCACTGTGTGTCTGCCAGAGAACTACTAGCAGCCATACTCCTGCTTCCCTCACTGTGTATCTGCCAGAGAACTACTAGCAGCCATACTCCTGCTTCCCTCACTGTGTGTCTGCCAGGCCAGAGAACTACTAGCAGCCATACTCCTGCTTCCCTCACTGTGTGTCTGCCAGTCCAGAGAACTACTAGCAGCCATACTCCTGCTTCCCTCACTGTGTGTCAGGCCAGAGAACTACAAGCAGCCATACTCCTGCTTCCCTCACTGTGTGTCTGCCAGGCCAGAGAACTACTAGCAGCCATACTCCTGCTTCCCTCACTGTGTCTGCCAGAGAACTACTAGCAGCCATACTCCTGCTTCCCTCACTGTGTCTGCCAGGCCAGAGAACTACTAGCAGCCATACTCCTGCTTCCCTCACTGTGTCTGCCAGAGAACTACTAGCAGCCATACTCCTGCTTCCCTCACTGTGTCTGCCAGGCCAGAGAACTACTAGCAGCCATACTCCTGCTTCCCTCACTGTGTGTCTGCCAGGCCAGAGAACTACTAGCAGCCATACTCCTGCTTCCCTCACTGTGTGTCTGCCAGAGAACTACTAGCAGCCATACTCCTGCTTCCCTCACTGTGTATCTGCCAGAGAACTACTAGCAGCCATACTCCTGCTTCCCTCACTGTGTGTCTGCCAGGCCAGAGAACTACTAGCAGCCATACTCCTGCTTCCCTCACTGTGTGTCTGCCAGGCCAGAGAACTACTAGCAGCCATACTCCTGCTTCCCTCACTGCGTGTCTGCCAGGCCAGAGAACTACTAGCAGTCATAATCCAGCACAGTCCACAGTGATGAATGATACATCAAGACAGCAGCTCTGTCTGTCAGAGCACTTCATCATTATAGAGGATGAGAAGAAGAGAGGAGGAGGAGGAGAAGAAGAGGAGAAGAGAGAGGTGGGTAGCTGTGATTACAATAGATGAATGCTTATTGTTCTAGGAATACAGAGGGGGAAGCAAGGACTTAAAAAAAGGCCTCTAGGGTGTAAGAACCGACTCCTGCATGAGCCACCGTATACAAGAACCTATCAGGGTGTTCTATTTAATATCCCAGACTGTCTCTGCTACCATCAGACTCCTGAATGAACCACTGTATACAAGAACCTATCAGGGTGTTCTATTTAATATCCCAGACTGTCCCTGCACCCCTCGGCCAACCCACAGTTATTTAACCTTGAACCCCTCAGCCATCCCACATAGTTATTTAACCTTGAACCCCTCAGCCATCCCACATAGTTCCTGTACCGTCTCATCTGAATCACCTAGTGAGCTAATCAGGTAGGAGCATGGTATCAACGACCGACAGGGGTTGACTCTGGTTTAATACATGAACCCTTAATGAGAGTGTGTCGCTGTGGACTGTGTGTTACCTGTACTCTGCTCCCCAGCCCTTGACGAAGCTCATGCGGATGGTGCACATCCTGGTGAGCTGGTAGACCGCCTCGAAGCCCTGGTTCACCGACTGGGCCAGCAGGGCAGCAAACTCCTGGTTGTTAAAGATCTTCAGGTTGCAGCCTACGGAACCGTCACACAACCGTCCGACAAACCGTTACCGTCAAGATACAATCAATGAGGTGTGTGTGTGCGTGTGTGTTGTACGTGTGTTGGTGAGTAACCACAGTACGACAGTCATTGTGGAAATTAACCTACTGTGTGTCAACCTTTCGCTCTTTGCCACACACACACACACCCTTCTCAGCTCTCACCTGGGGGGATCTTGCAGACCGTGGCGGGGTGCCAGCCGTAACGCTGGTTACAGTTGGGACTCTGGACGAAGATGGCACTGTCACTGAGGCACTCTGCAAACACCTCTCCTCCAATATAGTACAAACGTACCCCTCTGCCTGCAGACAAACAGAGAACCATCCATCTAGAACCAGAACCACCCCTGATGTGAACACACAGACCATTCAATTCTGAACACTGATGACAACGAACATGTGATGTATACCTAAATACAGTGCATTCGCAAGGTATTCAGACCCCTTGACTTTTCCCACTTTGTTACGTTAGCCTTATACTAAAATGGATTAAATCGCCCCCCCCTCATCAATCTACACACAATACCCTATAATGAGAAAGCAACCTTTTTTATTTTACATTTTTGCAAATGTATTAAAAATAGAAAACTGAAATATGACATTTACATTAGTATTCAGACCCTTTACTCAGTACTTTGTTGAAGCACCTTTGGCTGCGATTACAGCCTTGAGTCTTCTTGGGTGTGATGCTACAAGCTTGGCACACCTGTATTTAGGGAGTTTCTCCCATTCTTCTCTGCAGATCCTCTCAAGCTCTGTCAGGTTGGATGAAGAGCGTCGCTGCGCAGCTATTTTCAGGTCTCTCCAGAGATGTTCGATCAGGTTCAAGTCCAGCCTTGGCTGGGCCACTTAAGGACATTGAGACTTGTCCTGAAGCCAGTTCTGCGTTTTTCTTGGCTGTGTGCTTAGGGTCGTTTGTCCTGTTGGAAAGTGAACCTTTTCCCCAGTCTGAGGTCCTGAGTGTTCTGGAGCAGGTTTTAATCAAGGATCTCTGTACTTTGCTCTGTTCATCTTTCCCTAGATCCTGACTAGTCTTCCAGTCCCTGCCGCTGAAAAACAATCCCACAGCATGATGCTGCCACCCCCATGCTTCACCGTAGGGAAGTGCCAGGTTCCCTCCAGACGTGATGCTTGGCATTCAGACCAAAGAGTTGAATCTTGGTTTCATCAGACCAGAGAATTGTTTCTCATGGACAGAGTCTTTAGGTGCCTTTTGGCAAACTCCAGGCGGGCTGTCAAGTGCCTCTTACTGAGGAGTGGCTTCCGTTTGGCCACTCTACCATAAAGGCCTGATTGGTGGAGTGCTGCAGAGATGGGAGAACCTTCCAGATGACATCAATCTCCACAGAGGATCTCTGGAGCTCTGTCAGAGTGACCATCGGGTTCTTGGTCACCTCCCTGACCAAGGCCCTTCTCCCCCAATTGCTCAGTTTGGCCGGGCAGCCAGCTCTAGGAAGAGTCTTGGTGGTTCCAAACTTCTTCCATTTAAGAATGATGAAGGCCACTGTGTTCTTGGGGACCTTCAAATGCTGTAGCCATTTTTTTGGTACCCTTTCCCAGATCTGTGCCTCATGGCTTGGCTTTTGCCCTGACATGTACTGTCAACTGTGGGACCTTATATAGACAACTGTGTGCCTTTACAAATCATGTCAAATCAATTGAATTTACCACAGGTGGACTTCAATCAAGTTGTAGAAACATCTCAAGGATGATCAATGGAAATGATACCCCTGAGTTCAATTTAGAGTCTCATAGCAAAGGGTCTGAATAATTATTTAAATAAGGTATTCGTTTTTTTTTTTTAATACATTTGCAAACATTTCTAAAAACCTGTTAGTGCTTGGTCATTATGGGGTACTGTGTGTAACTGAATACATTTTAGAATAAATCTGTAACGTAACAAAATGTGGAAAAAGTCAAGATGTCTGAATACTTTCAGAATGCGCTGTATTTAGGAAACTTGTTCCCAAGTATCCCCCCTCCTCCTCAAAAAAATGGGCATATGTGACCGTGTCTCACTGTAATCAAGGTATGAAATGATTGTTATTTTCAAATACAATTTCATTTTGGGCTTAGCAGTGTACAACATATTATAATTATGTTCTGGCCCCTTGACCATTCTCTGATAAAAACGTCCCCCCCCGCGGCCTAAGGCCCCCCCCCCCCCAACCTAAAGTATTGGCTAATAAAATATCTCTCTTTCTCTGTACTCTGGTGTGAATGACCTTGTAAACACAATTCTGTTTCAAGTTGCTACCACATGTGGCCAGTACAGGTGGTTCAGGTTGGAAGTAGGGGTAGTCCTAAAGTTGACTATCCCATCTAACACTGCTGTTCCATTTCACTTTCCCCTCATGTCAATGACCGAGCACCAGGCCAAAAGTCATTTTGTCAGCGGTTTATTTTCAAAGCGTCAGTACCTATGTGTCTGCGTGTCAGCTCCACAGCGGCGTTACGGTTGACGTTGGAGAGGAGGCCCAGGCAGAAGCGCTCCGAGTTGGAGGGGTCGGTGAAGCCGTCCACGGTGAGGGACGGCTGGGAGGCGTGGAAGGTCTCGCCCACCCGCTGGTTCAGCTCGTAGTAGGAGATAGAACACCAGAAGGCTGGTTCACAGTACATCACAGGCTGTAGGTCTGACAGACACAGGAGAGACATGGGGAAACACTTTATTTAGATAGTCCCAAGTAGGATGCTCAATAACTAAGCCTTTACCAATATCATCTATATGGGACTACTTCAGAGTAAAAAAGACAGAACACAGAGAGACAGAGAGAGAGTGATAGACAGAGACAGAGAGAGACACAGAGGTGGGTACAATGTGAAGATGTAAAGATAGAGGGAAGAGAAATGGAAACAGAAGTGAGGAGAAAAGACACAGCTAGAGATAAAGATGGAGGGAGAGAACAGCAGAGCAGATAAAGATGGAGGGAGATAACAGCAGAGCAGATAAAGATGGAGGGAGAGAACAGCAGAGCAGATAAAGATGGAGGGAGATAACAGCAGAGCAGATAAAGATGGAGGGAGATAACAGCAGAGCCAGGGAAGTAGAGGACATAAAGACGGAGGGAGACTGAAGAGAGAGAACAGCAGAGCCAGGGAAGTAGAGGACATAAAGACGGATGGAGACTGAAGAGAGAGATAACAGCAGAGCCAGGGAAGTAGAGGATAAAGATGGGAGATAACAGCAGAGCCAGGGAAGTAGAGGACATAAAGACAGAGGGAGACTGAAGAGAGAGAACAGCAGAGCCAGGGAAGTAGAGGATATGAAGAGAGAGAACAGCAGAGCCAGGGAAGTAGAGGAAATAAAGACAGAGGGAGACTGAAGAGAGAGATAACAGCAGAGCCAGGGAAGTAGAGGACATAAAGACAGAGGGAGACTGAAGAGAGAGATAACAGCAGAGCCAGGGAAGTAGATGACATAAAGACAGAGGGAGACTGAAGAGAGAGATAACAGCAGAGCCAGGGAAGTAGAGGATAAAGATGGAGGGAGATAACAGCAGAGCCAGGGAAGTAGAGGACATAAAGACGGAGGGAGACTGAAGAGAGAGAGAACAGCAGAGCCAGGGAAGTAGAGGAGATTAAGACAGAGGGAGACTGAAGAGAGAGAACAGCAGAGCCAGGGAAGTAGAGGACATAAAGACAGAGGGAGACTGAAGAGAGAGATAACAGCAGAGCCAGGAATAAAGAAGAGAGAACAGCAGACATAAAGACATAAAGAGAGGGAGACTGAAGAGAGAGAACAGCAGAGCCAGGGAAGTAGAGGACATAAAGACGGAGGGAGACTGAAGAGAGAGATAACAGCAGAGCCAGGGAAGTAGAGGATAAAGATGGAGGGAGAGAACAGCAGAGCCAGGGAAGTAGAGGAGATAAGTAGAGGATATAAAGACGGAGGGAGACTGAAGAGAGAGAGAACAGCAGAGCCAGGGAAGTAGAGGATAAAGATGGGAGATAACAGCAGAGCCAGGGAAGTAGAGGACATAAAGACAGAGGGAGACTGAAGAGAGAGAGAACAGCAGAGCCAGGGAAGTAGAGGACATAAAGACGGAGGGAGACTGAAGAGAGAGAACAGCAGAGCCAGGGAAGTAGAGGATATAAAGATGGAGGGAGACTGAAGAGAGAGATAACAGCAGAGCCAGGGAAGTAGAGGATATAAAGACAGAGGGAGACTGAAGAGAGAGATAACAGCAGAGCCAGGGAAGTAGAGGACATAAAGACAGAGGGAGACTGAAGAGAGAGAGAACAGCAGAGCCAGAGCCAGGGGAAGTAGAGGACATAAAGACGGAGGGAGACTGAAGAGAGAGAGAACAGCAGAGCCAGGGAAGTAGAGGATATAAAGACAGAGGGAGACTGAAGAGAGAGATAACAGCAGAGCCAGGGAAGTAGGGAGACTGAAGAGAGAGATAACAGCAGAGCCAGGGAAGTAGAGGACATAAAGACAGAGGGAGACTGAAGAGAGAGATAACAGCAGAGCCAGGGAAGTAGAGGAGATAAAGAGCCAGGGAAGGGACATAAACTGGAGGGAGAGAGAGAGAACAGCAGAGCCAGGGAAGTAGGGAAGTATAAAGATGGAGGGAGACTGAAGAGAGAGAGAACAGCAGAGCCAGGGAAGTAGAGGACATAAAGATGGAGGAGACTAACAGCAGAGCCAGGGAAGTAGAGAGATAACAGAGGGAGACAGAGCCAGGGAAGTAGAGGAGATAAAGACGGAGGGAGACTGAAGAGAGAGAACAGCAGAGCCAGGGAAGTAGAGGATAAAGATAAAGACAGATAAAGGAGACAGAGCCAGGGAAGTAGAGGATAAAGACAGGGAGACTGAAGAGAGATAACAGCAGAGCCAGGGAAGTAGAGGATATAAAGACAGAGGGAGACTGAAGAGAGGGAGACAGAGCCAGGAAGTAGAGGATAAAGATGGGATAACAGCAGAGCCAGGGAAGTAGAGGACATAAAGACAGAGGGAGACTGAAGAGAGAGATAACAGCAGAGCCAGGGAAGTAGAGGACATAAAGACGGAGGGAGACTGAGAGAGAGAGAACAGCAGAGCCAGGGAAGTAGAGGACATAAAGACGGAGGGAGACTGAAGGAGACAGCAGAGCCGGAGTAGAGGATATAAAGACAGAGGGAGACTGAGAGAGATAACAGCAGAGCCAGGGAAGTAGAGGACATAAAAAGATGGAGACTGAAGAGAGAGAACAGCAGAGCCAGGGAAGTAGAGGACATAAAGACGGGACCAAAGACAGAGGGAGACTGAAGAGAGAGAACAGCAGAGCCAGGGAAGTAGAGGACAGACGGAGGGAGACTGAGAACAGCAGAAGACTGAAGAGATAACAGCAGAGGAAGTAGAGGATAAAGAAGAGGGAGACTGAGAGAACAGCAGAGCCAGGGAAGTAGAGGATAAAGATGGAGGGAGAGAACAGCAGAGCCAGGGAAGTAGAGGACATAAAGATGGAGACTGAAGAGAGAAAACAGCAGAGCCAGGGAAGTAGAGGAAAAGACGGAGGGAGACTGAACAAAGAACAGGGAAGTAAGAAGAGGGAGCCCCACAGCAGAGCCAGGGAAGTAGAGGAGAAAGACGGAGGGAGACTGAAGAGAGAGAACAGCAGAGCCATTCAGCAGAACAGACTGAAGAGAGAGAACAGCAGAGCCAGAAGTGGAGATTAAGATAGAGGAGATTAAGATGGGCAGAGACTGAAGAGAGAGAACAGCAGAGCCAGGGAAGTATTTAAAGATGGAGGAGAGAACAGCAGAGTCTGGGCCCAAGTGAAGACCCAGTGGAATTGGAAAAAGAAACAGGGAGAAAAACAAACTGTCTGGGCCCATGCCCTGAAGACAGTGGAGACAACGGCAAATTACAGGGTTCCGGAACCAAAACATTCAGCAAACACTTGCACAGTTCTCGTAACAGCACAGATTTATTTTTACTTTTCCTTCTACTTCCAACATTTACCTTTGAAGTACAGCGAACTGTCTGGGCCCATGTGAAGACCCAGTCTATTTGAAGTACAGTGAACTGTCTGGGCCCATGTGAAGACCCAGTCTATTTGAAGTACAGCGAACTGTCTGGGCCCATGTGAAGACCCAGTCTATTTCAAGTACAGCGAACTGTCTGGGCCCATGTGAAGACCCAGTCTATTTGAAGTACAGCGAACTGTCTGGGCCCATGTGAAGACCCAGTCTATTTGAAGTACAGCGAACTGTCTGGGCCCATGTGAAGGCCCAGTCTATTTGAAGTACAGTGAACTGTCTGGGCCCATGTGAAGGCCCAGTCTATTTGAAGTACAGTGAACTGTCTGGGCCCATGTGAAGACCCAGTCTATTTGAAGTACAGTGAACTGTCTGGGCCCATGTGAAGGCCCAGTCTATTTGAAGTACAGTGAACTGTCTGGGCCCATGTGAAGGCCCAGTCTATTTGAAGTACAGTGAACTGTCTGGGCCCATGTGAAGACCCAGTCTATTTGAAGTACAGTGAACTGTCTGGGCCCATGTGAAGGCCCAGTCTATTTGAAGTACAGTGAACTGTCTGGGCCCATGTGAAGACCCAGTCTATTTGAAGTACAGTGAACTGTCTGGGCCCATGTGAAGGCCCAGTCTATTTGAAGTACAGTGAACTGTCTGGGCCCATGTGAAGACCCAGTCTATTTGAAGTACAGTGAACTGTCTGGGCCCATGTGAAGGCCCAGTCTATTTGAAGTACAGTGAACTGTCTGGGCCCATGTGAAGGCCCAGTCTATTTGAAGTACAGTGAACTGTCTGGGCCCATGTGAAGGCCCAGTCTATTTGAAGTACAGTGAACTGTCTGGGCCCATGTGAAGACCCAGTCTATTTGAAGTACAGTGAACTGTCTGGGCCCATGTGAAGGCCCAGTCTATTTGAAGTACAGTGAACTGTCTGGGCCCATGTGAAGACCCAGTCTATTTGAAGTACAGTGAACTGTCTGGGCCCATGTGAAGACCCAGTCTATTTGAAGTACAGTGAACTGTCTGGGCCCATGTGAAGCCCAGTCTATTTGAAGTACAGTGAACTGTCTGGGCCCATGTGAAGGCCCAGTCTATTTGAAGTACAGTGAACTGTCTGGGCCCATGTGAAGACCCAGTCTATTTGAAGTACAGTGAACTGTCTGGGCCCATGTGAAGACCCAGTCTATTTGAAGTACAGTGAACTGTCTGGGCCCATGTGAAGGCCCAGTCTATTTGAAGTACAGTGAACTGTCTGGGCCCATGTGAAGACCCAGTCTATTTGAAGTACAGTGAACTGTCTGGGCCCATGTGAAGGCCCAGTCTATTTGAAGTACAGTGACCTGTCTGGGCCCATGTGAAGACCCAGTCTATTTGAAGTACAGTGAACTGTCTGGGCCCATGTGAAGACCCAGTCTATTTGAAGTACAGTGAACTGTCTGGGCCCATGTGAAGGCCCAGTCTATTTGAAGTACAGTGAACTGTCTGGGCCCATGTGAAGGCCCAGTCTATTTGTTTATTTCTATAGTAGCTGGGCCAGAAACAGTGATTTAATAAACAGGATATTATCATTGATGTCAGTGTGGGCTGACGGAGTTGGCCACAGCTCTGGGCTCAGACCGGGTTTCCTCTGTTACAATACGGAGCAGTGGACTGGCTTCCCGAGGGAGGGCTGCGGTGCAACGCTTGTCCGCTAGTTAGCGCACACACACACACACACACACACACACAGACACAGACACACACAGACACAGACACAGACACACACACACACACACACAGACACACACAGACACACAGACACACACACACACACACACACACACACACACACACACACAGACACACACACAGACACACACACACACACACACACAGACACACACACACACACACACACACACACAGACACACACACACACACACACACAGACACACACACACACACACACACACACTGTGCCTAAATCTCACAAATAAACATCCCCAAACACACAACCAAATAGCAATTTCTGTATTTATTTTTTGTTGGAGGCAACTACACCAACAAACAAAACCATTCTCCTGCCCTCTCATCTCTCTGCAGCAGACATTTGGAGAGCGACATGTTGGGAATTTCAAATTGCAGTATTGAATGGCAACACATACAGCCTCGGCACCTAAGTATGGTGATAATATTGTATTGTGAGGTCCATGGTCATACCCAGTCCTAATGCTTACCTAAATTGCTGTGTGTTGGAGACACTGGGTTTGGTGACAGGTTGGGTGAACTGGTGTCCATGCTGTGGTTCATCAGGTGATCACTGGTCTCCCCATCTTCACTGAGATAGCCAGGTGGAGGAGTCTCTGAAACACACACACCACTAGTAAACCACAGCCAAGAGAGTAAACAATGATTGGTTGGTAGGTTCCTTCTAATAACATGTCCCAAAGGCCCCTAAACTGCTTCACATATGCATATTAACAACGCCCTTTGTCATTGTGCTCTCGGCCAATGCTTTTATTCAGGGAAGGGAAGGGGAACCCAGTAGAAAACAGGCTGAATGTACTGACTGAGTTGGTTCTACTCCTGACATGCTGAATGTATTGACTGAGTTGGTTCTACTCCCGACAGGCTGAATGTACTGACTGAGTTGGTTCTACTCCCGACAGGATGAATGTACTGACTGAGTTGGTTCTACTCCCGACAGGATGAATGTACTGACTGAGTTGGTTCTACTCCAGACAGGCTGAATGTATTGACTGAGTTGGTTCTACTCCAGACAGGCTGAATGTACTGACTGAGTTGGTTCTACTCCAGACAGGCTGAATGTACTGACTGAGTTGGTTCTACTCCCGACAGGATGAATGTATTGACTGAGTTGGTTCTACTCCAGACAGGCTGAATGTACTGACTGAGTTGGATCTACTCCTGACAGGCTGAATGTATTGACTGACTCAACTTGTCTTCCAGAGGTAGTAACAGTTCATGTGCTGGTCTGGTCTCCAAGAGGCAGTGTCTGCTTCTGACGGCCTCTCAAGCCACCACAGACACCATTTGTGCCAGACAGAGACTGCCCACCTCCTCTGGACTCAGTGTGAGTGTGTGTGTGTGTGTGTGTGTGTGTGTTTGGCAACTGTTCATCCGGTCTGCTGATGTAGCTCACACCTCTGCTAGAGTCTGTCTGAAGGTAGGGGTCTAGGTGGCCGTCACCCAAACTCACTGTGAAGGAAGGAGAGGGCTCTAGGTGGCCGTCACCCAAACTCACTGTGAAGGAAGGAGAGGGCTCTAGGTGGCCGTCTCCCAAACTCACTGTGAAGGAAGGAGAGGGCTCTAGGTGGCCGTCACCCAAACTCACTGTGAAGGAAGGAGAGGGCTCTAGGTGGCCGTCACCCAAACTCACTGTGAAGGAAGGAGAGGGCTCTAGGTGGCCGTCACCCAAACTCACTGTGAAGGAAGGAGAGGGCTCTAGGTGGCCGTCACCCAAACTCACTGTGAAGGAAGGAGAGGGCTCTAGGTGGCCGTCACCCAAACTCACTGTGAAGGAAGGAGAGGGCTCTAGGTGGCCGTCACCCAAACTCACTGTGAAGGAAGGAGAGGGCTCTAGGTGGCCGTCACCCAAACTCACTGTGAAGGAAGGAGAGGGCTCTAGGTGGCCGTCTCCCAAACTCACTGTGAAGGAAGGAGAGGGCTCTAGGTGGCTAGAGGGGCTAGAAGGAAAGGGGGCTAGAGAAAACAGAGAGGGGCTAGAGGGGCAGTGGCTGTCACCCAACCTCACTGAGAAGCCAGGAGGAGAACTGAAGGAAAAGTGACTGGATAAAAACCCTCGTCTGTCACAACTAGACTGTGTGAGAGTGGGCAGACAAGACCAAATCCCAGACACTGAGCTGTGTGAAACAAGGTCATGCATTTCAAACTCTTGGCCAGTCTCCCCTACTCACCGGTCTGGTCCGCTTGAATGGGATTTTAACTTGCTTTAAGACTTCTCTCACCGACCTTCCTCTCATTTTAAACGTCTCACTTAGACCAGTCTCCCCTATTCACTGGTTTGGTCCGCTTGAATGGGATTTTAACTTGCTTTAAGACTTCTCTCACCGACCTTCCTCTCATTTTAAACGTCTCACTTAGACCAGTCTCCCCTACTCACTGGTCTGGGTTGAATGGGATTTTCCTTTAAGACTTCTCTGAATGGGACCATTTTAACTTGCTTTATGGGATTTTAACTTGCTTTAAGACTTCTCTCACCGACCTTCCTCTCATTTTAAACGTCTCACTTAGACCAGTCTCCCCTACTCACTGGTCTGGTCCGCTTGAATGGGATTTTAACCTGCTTTAAGACTTCTCTCACCGACCTTCCTCTCATTTTAAACGTCTCACTTAGACCAGCCTCCCCTACTCACCGGTCTGGTCCGCTTGAATGGGATTTTAACTTGCTTTAAGACTTCTCTCACCGACTTTCCTCTCATTTTAAACGTGTCTCACTTAGACCAGTCTCGTCCACTAAAATACTTTTCTATAACATGCTGCATAAATCCTGACTGGTCTCACCTGCTCCAGGAGTCTGTGTGAGGACTAGTTTCACCTCCTTTACCACTGGTCTCACTAGTAATACGACTGATATGTCACCTGGTATGTAGACTTGTCTCACCAGTAATATGACTGATATGTCACCTGGTATGTAGACTTGTCTCACCAGTAATATGACTGATATGTCACCTGGTATGTAGACTTGTCTCACCAGTAATATGACTGATATGTCACCTGGTATGTAGACTGGTCTCACTAGTTATATGACTGATATGTCACCTGGTATGTAGACTTGTCTCACCAGTAATATGACTGATATGTCACCTGGTATGTAGACTTGTCTCACCAGTAATATGACTGATATGTCACCTGGTATGTAGACTTGTCTCACTAGTTATATGACTGATATGTCATCTGGTATTTAGACTTGTCTCACTAGTTATATGACTGATATGTCACCTGGTATTTAGACTTGTCTCACTAGTTATATGACTGATATGTCACCTGGTATGTAGACTTGTCTCACTAGTTATATGACTGATATGTCACCTGGTATGTAGACTGGTCTCACTAGTTATACGACTGATATGTCACCTGGTATGTAGACTGGTCTCACTAGTTATACGACTGATATGTCACCTGGTATGTAGTTGCTCTGTGGCTCGATGCCGGCGGGGAAGTTGGTGTTCTCTGGGATGGAGTGGCTGTAGTCGTCCAGAGGAGGAAACTCACTGGGGATCTCTGTGTGTCTGGGAACCAGCACAGGAGGCAGCACTGCAGAAACACAAGTAGACATGTATCACAGACAGAAACACAAAGAACACAAGTAGACATGTATCACAGACAGACAGAAACACAAGTAGACATGTATCACAGACAGAAACACAAAGAACACAAGTAGACATGTATCACAGACAGACAGAAACACAAAGAACACAAGTAGACATGTATCACAGACAGAAACACAAAGAACACAAGTACATTACATTATATTTAAGTCATTTAGCAGACGCTCTTACAAGTAGACATGTATCACAGACAGAAACACAAAGAACACAAGTAGACATGTATCACAGACAGACAGAAACACAAAGAACACAAGTAGACATGTATCACAGACAGACAGAAACACAAAGAACACAAGTAGACATGTATCACAGACAGACAGAAACACAAAGAACACAAGTAGACATGTATCACAGACAGAAACACAAGTAGACATGTATCACAGACAGAAACACAAAGAACACAAGTAGACATGTATCACAGACAGACAGAAACACAATTAGACATGTATCACAGACAGACAGAAACACAAGTAGACATGTATCACAGACAGACAGAAACACAAGTAGACATGTATCACACACAGACAGAAACACAAGTAGACATGTATCACACACAGACAGAAACACAAGTAGACACGTATCACAGACAGACAGAAACACAAGTAGACATGTATCACAGACAGACAGAAACACACGTAGACATGTATCACAGACAGACAGAAACACAAGTAGACATGTATCACAGACAGACAGAAACACAAGTAGACATGTATCACACACAGACAGAAACACAAGTAGACATGTATCACAGACAGAAACACAAGTAGACATGTATCACAGACAGAAACACAAAGAACACAAGTAGACATGTATCACAGACAGACAGAAACACAAAGAACACAAGTAGACATGTATCACAGACAGACAGAAACACAAGTAGACATGTATCACAGACAGACAGAAACACAAGTAGACATGTATCACAGACAGACAGACAGAAACACAAGTAGACATGTATCACACACAGACAGAAACACAATTAGACATGTATCACAGACAGACAGAAACACAAGTAGACATGTATCACAGACAGAAACACAAAGAACACAAGTAGACATGTATCACAGACAGACAGAAACACAAAGAACACAAGTAGACATGTATCACAGACAGACAGAAACACAAGTAGACATGTATCACACACAGACAGAAACACAAGTAGACATGTATCACAGACAGACAGAAACACAAGTAGACATGTATCACAGACAGACAGACAGAAACACAAGTAGACATGTATCACAGACAGACAGACAGAAACACAAGTAGACATGTATCACAGACAGAAATACAAAGAACACAAGTAGACATGTATCACAGACAGAAACACAAAGAACACAAGTAGACATGTATCACAGACAGACAGAAACACAAGTAGACATGTATCACAGACAGAAACACAAGTAGACATGTATCACAGACAGACAGAAACACAATTAGACATGTATTACACACAGACAGAAACACAAAGAACACAAATGCAGATACAATGCATTGTTTCTCTAACACACCAAAAGTTATAGATAGCTCTTTTATGTTTTCACAAATGACAGCTGAGGCGGAGCCTCTCACACCTGTCAAACCAGCAGTCACAAGAGCCAATACATTTACAAGATGTGCAATACATGCTACTGAGGTGAAGCTCATTGAACCTCTGGTGGTTTTTAATGAAAGGGGACAGTTGTCCGTACCTGGCGTCTCCACCCTCTGGTAGTGGTAGGGGTTGACACACACCTCATCCTTCTTGGTGTGGAAGGCGTACTCACAGAGCTCCACAGCCCGCAGCTCGTGGTGGGACTGCAGGTCCGGCCAGCGCCACAGGCGGCAGTAGATGACGTGCGGGAGGCCCTTCCTGTGGGACACCTGTAACCGTCCATCCAGAGACCTGGCAGAGACAGAGAGGTTTGTTTTGTTGTTACTGCTTTGGAGTTATAAGTTCATAAACTGTTTTGCCTAGAGACAGAGAGGTTTGTTTTGTTGTTACTGCTTTGGAGTTATAAGTTCATAAACTGTTTTGCCTAGAGACAGAGAGGTTTGTTTTGTTGTTACTGCTTTGGAGTTATAAGTTCATAAACTGTTTTGCCTAGAGAGACAGAGTTATAAGTTCATAAACTGTTTTGCCTAGAGACAGAGAGTGTGTTTTGTTGTTACTGCTTTGGAGTTATAAGTTCATAAACTGTTTTGCCTAGAGACAGAGAGGTGTGTTTTGTTGTTACTGCTTTGGAGTTATAAGTTCATAAACTGTTTTGCCTAGAGACAGAGAGGTGTGTTTTGTTGTTACTGCTTTGGAGTTATAAGTTCATAAACTGTTTTGCCTAGAGACAGAGAGGTGTGTTTTGTTGTTACTGCTTTGGAGTTATAAGTTCATAAACTGTTTTGCCTAGAGACAGAGAGGTGTGTTTTGTCGTTACTGCTTTGTTATAAGTTCATAAACTGTTTTGCCTAGAGACAGAGAGGTGTGTTTTGTTGTTACTGCTTTGGAGTTATAAGTTCATAAACTGTTTTGCCTTTTGGCACGTTGCTTGAATAGTTTG
Source organism: Oncorhynchus nerka (assembly GCF_034236695.1). NCBI lineage: Eukaryota > Metazoa > Chordata > Actinopteri > Salmoniformes > Salmonidae > Oncorhynchus > Oncorhynchus nerka. Next base: position 94,639,879 of record NC_088422.1, read on the forward strand.
CCGTTCTTGAAAACGGCCAAGCAGGCCAACTCCAAAAAGGTAAGAACACAATCTCACGACTGCGAGTGTACAGAGATCACACCCCATACACTGAGTAATGGCAAAAACATTTCACCTTGCGAGCAAAACACTTTAAAGCCCCCCCACCCCAACCCACCAATATACATTCTACCATTGGTCCGGAGAGAAGTGTGCAATTTTATACACTACATGAAATGGGTTTCCATGGCCGAGCAGCCGCACACAAGTCTAAGATCACCATGAGCAATGCCAAGCGTCAGCTGGAGTGGTGTATAGCTCACCGCCATTGGACTCTGAAGCAGTGGAAACATGTTCTCTGGAGTGATGAATACGCTTCACCATCTGGCAGTACGACGGACAAATCTGGGTTTGGTGGATGCCAGGAGAACGCTACCTGCACGAATGCATAGTGCCAACTGTAAAGTTTGGTGGAGGAGGAATAATGGTCTGGGGCTGTTTTTCATGGTTTGGGCTAGGCCCATTAGTTCCAGTGAAGGGAAGTCTTAATGCTACAGCATACAATAATATTCTAGATGGTTCTATGCTTCCAACTTTGTGGAAGGGCCTTTCCTGTTTCAGCATGACAATGCCCCCTGTGCACAAAGTGAGGTCCATACAGAAATGGTTTGTCGAGATCGGCGTGGAAGAACTTGACTGGCCTGCACAGAGCCCTGACCTCAACCCCATCGGACACCTTTGGGATGAATTGGAACGCTGACTGCGAGCCCGGCCTAATCGCCCAACATCAGTGCCCGACCTCACTAACGCTCTTGTGGCTGAATGGAAGTAAGTCCCTGCAGCAACGTATCAACAACTAGTGGAAAGCCTTCCTAGAGGAGTGGAGGCTATTACAGCAGCAAAGGGGGAGAACAACTCCATATTAAATGCCCATGATTTTGGAATGAGATGTTGAACTAGAAGGTTTCCACATACTTTTAGTAATGTAGTACATACAGTTGAAGTCAGAAGTTTATACACACCTTAGCCAAACTCAGTTTTTCACAATTCCTGACATTTAATCCCAGTAAGAATTCCCTGTCTGAGGTCAGTTAGGATCCACACTTCATTTTAACAATGTGAAATGTCAGAATAATAGAAAGGAGAATGATTTCTTCCATCTTTTATTTCTTTCATCACATTCCCAGTGGGTCATTAGTTTACATACACTCAATATACTCACTATCAGTTCTCTATATACTACTGTAACCCAGTAACTGGTCTTCTGTGGCCTAGACAGCTTCCCTCAAATATACTCAATTAGTATTTGGTAGCATTGCCTTTAAATTGTTTAACCTGGGTCAAACGTTTCGGGTAGCCTTCCACAAGCTTCCCACGATAAGTTGGGTAAAAATTTTGGCCCATTCCTCCTGACAGAGCTGGTGTAACTGAGTCAGATTTGTAGGCCTCCTTGCTCGCACACGCTTTTTCAGTTCTGCCCAAAATGTTTCTATGGAATTGAGGTCAGGGCTTTGTGATGGCCACTCCAATACCTTGACTTTGTTGTCCTTAAGTAATTTTGCCACAACTTTGTTAGTCTGCTTGGGGTCATTGTCCATTTGGAAGACCCATTTGCGACCAAGCTTTAACTTCCTAACTGATGTCTTGAGATGTTGCTTCAATATATCCACATAATTTACCTTCCTCATGATGCCACCTATTTTGTAAAGTCCACCAGTCCCTCCTACAGCATAGCACTTCCACAACATGATGCTGCCACCCCCATGCTTCACGGTTGGGATGGTGTTCTTTGACTTGCAAGCCTCCCCCTTTTTCCTCCAAACATAACGATGATCATTATGGACAAACAGTGGGGCAGTTGCCCATCCCTGGGCTGACTATATAACATGTATTAAATATGCTCATGTTGCTCTGTCTCATTCTGATGCACCCTGATGTAGGATCCCAGCAGCAGAGGGAGGCTGTCTAGGCCACAGACGACCAGTTACTAGGTTACAGTAGTGACAGGGTTTCTCCCCATGGCCATCTGTTGTCAATGAAACATGTAGACCACTGAGCCAGGGTACATGTAGGGGAAACAGCCTGCACTCTTGAATTGAACTGAACAAAAATGATTCCACTATAACCGTGTAAACATTCAAACCATTACCAACGGAATTAAAAATGTTCCTTCATAGAATTTCAGACAGTCAGAAAGGCGTCTTCACAGCGTATAAAATCAAACTACACAGCAGAGTCACACCACAGCTTGTGAATGTTTGGTTTAATACGACCCCTTATTGTCATGGGTCAGAGCTGTGTGAGAAGGGTTTTTAGGTCTAATAATAATAATAAGTGGCAATGATATCACTAACTCAGAGACAGGAAGTGTAAAAGGAGAAGCTACGCATGGCTTTCAGCTTGTTATTAGTAGGAGAACTTGTGGTGGGGGGTTAGGAAACGTGCAGCCGATTCATCACGACTGAATTTCACCTTGTTTTTGTAACTTCACTATTAATTCTCTGGTTACAATTTGACAAGATGTATGGAGTAGAGGTTGACCGATTAATCGGAATGGCCGATTAATTAGGGCGGATTTCAAGTTTTCATAACAATCGGAAATCGGTATTTTTGGGCGCCGATTTGCCATTTTTTACATTTCTTTTTACACCTTTATTTAACCAGGCAAGTCAGTTAAGAACACATTCTTATTTTCAATGACGGCCTAGGAACAGTGGGTTAACTGCCTGTTCAGGGGCAGAAAGAGATTTTCACCTTGTCAGCTCGGGGGATCCAGTCTTGCAACCTTACAGTTAACTAGTCCAACGCAATAACGACCTGCCTCTATCTCGTTGCACTCCACAAGGAGACTGCCTGTTACGCAAATGCAGTAAGCCAAGGTAAGTTGCTAGCTAGCATTAAACTTATCTTATAAAAAACAATCAATCATAATCACTAGTTAACTACACATGGTTGATGATATTACTAGATATTATCTAGCGTGTCCTGCGTTGCATACAATCTGACTGAGCATACAAGCATACAAGTATCTGACTGAGCGGTGGTAGGCAGAAGCAGGCGCGTAAACATTCATTCAAACAGCACTTTCGTGCGTTTTGCCAGCAGCTCTTCATTCCACTGTTTATGACTTCAAACCTATCAACTCCCGAGATGAGGCTGGCGTGATCGAAGTGAAATGGCTGGCTAGTTAGCGCACGCTGATATGTTTCAAACTTCACTCGCTCTGAGCCTTGGGGTGGTTGTTTCCCTTGCTCTGCATGGGTAACGCTGCTTCAATGTGGTGGCTGTTGTCGTTGTGTTGCTGGTTCAAACCCAGGGAGGAGCGAGGAGAGGGACGGAAGCTATACTGTTACACTGGCAATACTAAAGTGCCTATAAGAACATCCAATAGTCAAAGGTATATGAAATACAAATGGTATAGAGGGAAATAGTCCTATAATAACTACAACCTAAAACTTCTTACCTGGGAATATTGAAGACTCATGTTAAAAGGAACCACCAGCTTTCATATGTTCTCATGTTCTGAGCAAGGAACTGAAACGTTAGCTTTCTTACATGGAACATATTGCATTTTACTTTCTTCTACAACACTTTGTTTTTGCATTATTTAAACCAAATTGAACATGTTTCATTATTTACTGGAGACTAAAATGATTTTAATTATGCATTATATTAAGTTAAAATATGTGTTCATTGGTCATTATTACATATATATATATATATATATATATATATATATAAAATATGCCAATTAATTAGCAGCATTTTTTGGTCCTCCAATAATCGGTATCGGCGTTGAAAAATCATAAATCGGTCAACCTCTATTTTTTCCCCCTGTTCAATCTGGTCCCCCACTAAGCTCTTTAGAAGCCTGCAGGAGAGTCTCAGCGGAGCAACGAGGAGTCTAACCAGTGACCTCACCGTACCAACGCTCCATGCTGTAATGTGATTGGAGGAGCCTTCAGTGGTACTCAGCCAGACTGAGCGCGTGTGTGTTAGTCTCAGCCAACTACTGCCTCCAGAGGGAAAAACATCAGGGCCTTTAATATTTCATAGCAACTTTTCACTGTCTTGGCATTTTGAGAAAGGGGGGGTGTTACAAGCAGAATCCCCCTGTGTGTGGTGGTGGAGGACAAGTGTGTGTGTGTGGGGATTCAACAATGTTGCCTTAAACCAAACTAAATAATTAAACCATGAAAACTGTGTGTGTGTGTGTGTGTGTGTGTGTGTGTGTGTGTGTGTGTGTCAGCAGAAAATCTATAACATACAGTCCCGAAGTCGCATTGTCACACAGAGCATTCAGTTCTCGGTCCTACTCAAACACATCCTCCGGTTCTTATTAAACAAAAAGTTATTTCACACAGCGCATGGCACAGGGCAAGGTCCCCTTTTATGAGCCCCAATTGGCTGAAAAGGAGTCAGTGGGTTGCTGTTGCCACAGCCCGTAAACGAGCAGCCATTTCCTGGGGCTTTGCACATCAGTGAGTCCTGTGGCCATCATAAAGAATTAAGGTTAATGGGGGGCTGGGTTAGCTCAGCTCACTCTCTAGTGTTCTGTGTGTGTGTGTGTTTAACTATCCTTGTGGGGACCAGAAGTCCTCACAAGGATAGTAAAACAAGGAAACATTTGGGTAAGTGGGGACATTTTTCCAGTCCACGAGGAAAAATGCTATTTTAGGCTTAGGGGTTACATTTACGGTTAAAATTAGGGTTATAATTAAGGCTATGGGATACAGGTAGGTTTAGGAGTTCGGTATAGTTTTAGGGTTATGGGTTAAAGGTTAGGCTTGGGCGTGGATTTGAGTCAGTGTAGTATTTTCAAAAAGTGTATCAAATACATTCCAATATTCAACTACTAGTTTTTTTTTTTACATAAAACTAACCACATAACCTTTAGTTATCTGAATAATTGTTTTGAAATGTATTGAAAAGTAATAGAAATAGTATTTGAACCCAGGTTTGTTTGGTGTGTGTGTGTGTGTGTACAGACTGGGCTGAGGTGATGTAACTGCATCTCAGGCCCATGCTCTACAGTGGGTGTATTCCTTTGGGGTTTAGGCTGGGGGTTGACACTGAACATGGAACAGACAAAAACATCCTATTCCTCAGTCCTTCACTGGGACCCTACTCTCGTCACTGCATCCCCGCAACAGCTTTCTGGTCTGGACCAACTCAGGTCCAGGAAACACAAGACACACAGATTCAGACTCAATGTGCTGTTCTAACGTGAGGGATTCCACTAGCACAGTCCAGGGAGGGAGGGAGGAAGGGACCATACAACAAGCCCTAGGCAAAAACGCCAACTTCACATACAGCCGCTGAGTCACTGTTCAAGACATTTACCACAGCGATAGAAGTGAGTGAAACGTTGCCCAGAACAACCCCCAGCCATTCATAACATGCCACCGTCCCCGAGCGACTACCATGTTGTTGGAGGGGCCATACCAGGCCCCAGACGACCTCGCACTCTTCAAATATGCTTTATGAGTATGTGGAGCGCGTTGTGTTTCAAATATGTTCCAGGATGGCAGTGGAGGAATGGCTTTGACCCGGTATGCCCTGTCGGTGCCGGTGGGCGAGAACTCTGACAAGACATGAAAGATGGATCGGGTGCTGGGGAATGGAAAACACCAAATGGGTTCAGGAAGGATCCGGAGTCCAAGCCCTCCATGGACCCAGGCTAGCAGAACAGCCAGGCCCTAGGTATGGCTGTGTGACTGAGGCAAGTTACACTGAATGACACTCTCAGCAATCCCGCATTGGACAGGCCATATACAAAAATAATATAATTTCAGTGACAGAAACTGGGTAAACAAGTACATGACCTTCTAGAGTGTATCTAGGGGGAAACTAGTGAGAAGCGGTGAGTCACTAGACCTAGCTAATGGAGCATGGTTACTCATGTTTATCCCCAGTCCTGATTCCATTCAGCTAGACCTAGCTAATGGAGCATGGTTACTCATGTTTATCCCCAGTCCTGATTCCATTCAGCTAGACCTAGCTAATGGAGCATGGTTACTCATGTTTATCCCCAGTCCTGATTCCATTCAGCTAGACCTAGCTAATGGAGCATGGTTATTCATGTTTATCCCCAGTCCTGATTCCATTCAGCTAGGCCTATGCGGCATTACAGTATAGCTCGGTATACACCCGACACTTACATGCAACTTCAGCTATCAGAATACGAAGACAGCATTGAAAAGACGGGTCCTAGGCCAACAAAAGTTGCATTGCCTAGAGTTACTCTAACCTGTTTGCAATCCCTTCAGCTTTGCTTGCTGGCTTGCCGGCTAGTTACAGAGGTTAGCTGGCTAGATTACTACAGTAGTTGGCCACTGCCATTAAGTTGTTGTGTTATCAGATGTAGCCTGTTCCACCGTTTGCAGAATGCATTCAGGCATTTGAATAAAGCGCGACAAAGGGAAATCTGTTAACAATGTGGACATTTAAATGTAGGTGTTGAACTGATGTGGAAAGGGTTAGAAGTTGAATTTGCTTTGGGGGAACTGGGTGGAGGATACTGTGGCTCTCCAACAGAGACTGACCCGGAGCCCCCTCACAACCCTGGAGGAGATGGGAGACCTGCACCCTAAATCCCCCTGCCTCACCCACATCGCCTGCTGTTGTGTGTGTTGTCTATGTTTGTGTAGTATGGAGAAGAAAGGGCCCAGATTTGTGGGTTAGTACAGCTGCTGCTGCTGGGGTGGAGGGGTTAGGGGTTGTGTGAGAGGGGGTTCTCAGATTTAAGGGGTTGGTGGGGTGTGTGTGAAGGGTGGGTGTGTGTGTGTGCCTCAGATCAGAGACTCCGACTGGCCCAGGCTGAGCTGCACTAATCTGAGGGGGCAAAACAAACACTTTGAAGCACGAACAGTCACACACTGGCTACGGTTCTGTGCTCCAAGCGCCTCTGAACACACACACACCCCTCTGTGGACCAAGGCCAAAACTTTGGCCACGGAATTCTTCAACTCACTCAGCACACTGCTACAGTGAGTCAAAAGGAAGTTGGACTGGTAGAAAAACATCCACCAGGCTACATCGTTGTACTTATTTAAAATATTTAAATGAATGACAGTTTATTCACTAATAATCCTAATCCTGGTTGGTCTAGCCTATAGGCTATGCTTTGATATAGAATCTAGTTAGACTAAACATTCTATTTCTGCTCCCTCATAATGACTAACTACAGTCGAGCAACACAACAAAGACTACCTTGCCTGTCTCTAATGTCCATAAACTACAGAGACTGATCTAATATAACAGAATGGCCATGTCTTCATACAGAAATATGAGAGGGAGAGCAGGGGAGAGAGCAGGGGAGAGAGAGAGCAGGGGAGAGAGAGAGCAGGGGAGAGAGAGAGCAGGGGAGAGAGAGAGAGAGCAGGGAGAGAGAGAGCAGAGAGAAGAGAGCAGAGAGAAGAGAGCAGAGAGAAGAGCTGAGAGAGAGAGCAGAGAGAGAGAGAAGAGCAGAGAGAAGAGAGCAGAGAGAAGAGAGCAGAGAGAGAGAGAGCAGGACAAAAGGGGGGTAAAGAATGACAGATTGTCTCAATAGATCAGGGCGGCTCAGAGTGTCTGACACACCCCCTCCCCCCTCCGTCTGTCCCCCTGGCCCGACTACTTCCCCTCTCCACCCTCCAAGCATTGTGTGCCCCATCATAAAAGCTTGTGGCCAAAGTGTCCAATCTGACTGGAAGCAGTCAGTGGTAACCTGGTAAATGACAATGCATCAGCAAGCAAAACATGGGGGGAGGGGGCCTAAATGATACCACACACTTCCTGAACTCTACCTTTACAGCTTCCATGTCTGGGGGAAATCCTAAGGGTGTGTGCACCTGCCCTGCCAGTCATTCACCTGCTAGCTAGTTAGATATTTCCTCTCTTCCCCTCAGCTCAAAACAGCAGGCAAACACATCCTGTTTCAGTGAGCACAACTGGAGTAGAGACAATGTGTGTGTGCCTGCCTGCGTCTGGGGTGGTCTCAACACAAACATCAAACACACGGGGAAAAGGCAACTGTTCATTCAGCCATGATGAAATACTAACTGAAAGTTAAATAGGTTCAACCATTAGATAGGCAGGGAGGATCTAGCCTGGACCAAAATACGTTGTGCTTCATTTGATTTCAACTGATAAAAGGTATTGCAGACCACCCTGGATGTTGCTTTAGGGCCTTTGCTTAATGCTTAACCTAATATTGCCAAGGAAACACTAGCCTGAGCACAGCAACTAAAACAAACAGACAAACAGACTAGCCTGAGCACAGCAACTAAAACAAACAGACAGGGACACAAGCCTGAGCACTGCAACTAAAAACAAACAGACAGGGACACAAGCCTGAGCACTGCAACTAAAACAAACAGACTAGCCTGAGCACTGCAACTAAAACAAACAGACTAGCCTGAGCACTGCAACTAAAACCAAACAGACTAGCCTGAGCACTGCAACTAAAACAAACAGACTAGTCTGAGCACTGCAACTAAAAACAAACAAAACAAACAGACAGAGATACTAGCCTGAGCACTGCAGCTAAAACAAATATACAGGGACACAAGCCTGAGCACTGCAACTAAAACAAACAGACAGGGACACAAGCCTGAGCACTGCAACTAAAAACAAACAGACTAGCCTGAGCACTGCAACTAAAAACAAACAGACTAGCCTGAGCACTGCAACTAAAAACAAACAGACTAGCCTGAGCACTGCAACTAAAAACAAACAGACTAGCCTGAGCACTGCAACTAAAAACAAACAGACAGGGACACAAGCCTGAGCACTGCAACTAAAAACAAACAGACTAGCCTGAGCAGTGCAACTAAAAACAAACAGACAGGGACACAAGCCTGAGCACTGCAACTAAAACAAACAGACAGGGACACAAGCCTGAGCACTGCAACTAAAACAAACAGACATGGACACAAGCCTGAGCACTGCAACTACAACAAACAGACAGGGACACAAGCCTGAGTACTGCAACTAAAAACACACAGACTAGCCTGAGCACTGCAACTACAACAAACAGACAGGGACACAAGCCTGCACACTGCAACTAAAAACAAACAGACTAGCCTGAGCACTGCAACTAAAAACAAACAGACTAGCCTGAGCACTGCAACTACAACAAACAGACAGGGACACAAGCCTGCACACTGCAACTAAAAACAAACAGACTAGCCTGAGCACTGCAACTAAAAACAAACAGACTAGCCTGAGCACTGCAACTAAAACAAACAGACAGGGACACAAGCCTGAGCACTGCAACTAAAACAAACAGACAGGGACACAAGCCTGAGCACTGCAACTAAAACAAACAGACAGGGACACAAGCCTGAGCACTGCAACTAAAAACAGACAGACTAGCCTGAGCACTGCAACTAAAAACAAACAGACTAGCCTGAGCACTGCAACTAAAAACAAACAGACTAGCCTGAGCACTGCAACTAAAACCAAACAGACTAGCCTGAGCACTGCAACTAAAACCAAACAGACTAGCCTGAGCACTGCAACTAAAACCAAACAGACTAGCCTGAGCACTGCAACTAAAAACAAACAGACTAGCCTGAGCACTGCAGCTAAAACAATCAGACAGGGACACAAGCCTGAGCACTGCAACTAAAACAAACAGACAGGGACACAAGCCTGAGCACTGCAACTAAAACAAACAGACAGGGACACAAGCCTGAGCACTGCAACTAAAACAAACAGACAGGGACACAAGCCTGAGCACTGCAACTAAAAACAAACAGACAGGGACACAAGCCTGAGCACTGCAACTAAAAACAAACAGACAGGGACACAAGCCTGAGCACTGCAACTAAAACAAGCAGACAGGGACACAAGCCTGAAACAGACACACACTTTCTGGTTGACTCGCTCAACAAAGGCGTTTAATCTCAATCTGTCTGGGACAGACCCCTCAGAGCCATCACAATGTCTCCTCCTCACACACACCCACACATTTTAAAGCAGGTACCTGAGTCACAGTCCAGACTGTATTGTTCTCTAGTGATGTGATACACACTGGTTCACTGAGAGTTTGTCTGTCTGTGTTGTAATTACCACTGGCTGCTCAACTCATTGTTTGATTTGTCTGACAGAAAGTGGATACTGCTGTCTGAGACATCTCTCTTTCTGTTCCTTCGGTGTGTGTCTCCGTCTGTGTGTGTGTGTGTGTGTGTGTGTGTGTAGTCTTGGCAGATGGGTACAGAAGGACACAGTGTTGCCTGTCTGCTCTGCCTGGTAGCTCCATCACCGTACCTGTCTGAGACATCTCTCTTTCTGTTCCTTCGGTGTGTGTCTCAGTCTGTGTGTGTGTGTGTGTAGTCTTGGCAGAAGGGTACAGATGGACACAGTGTTGCCTGTCTGCTCTGCCTGGTAGCTCCAGCGTGTACCATCAGCGTACCTCATCCAGAAGCAGGAGGGTTTTGTGTGACAATTCCCCAGTGTATGTGGGCACCGGGTCATCTGCATTTTTGGCTTGTTGACTGCTTCTGTGTGTCCAAGCAGAGGGCATCATGGGTATTGTGCGCGCGCGTGTGTGTGCGCTGTGCCGGGTCTGGTCATGGTATTAAGTGTGAGTGCCCCAATCGTGGTCTCCACGCTCCCTCCATGCGCTGAGTGTGTGCGGGGCTTATAGTGTGTGTGGGGCTTATAGTGTGTGTGTGTGTGTGGGGTGGTTAGTCAGCCCAGAGGAATGTGCTGCGGCTGGTTGCTGGGGCCTTGGGGAGGGTGTGGGCTGCTGTTTGGTTAGCAACTGCTGCTCTGTGTGGAGGCGGCAGGAGTTAGGTTGTATTAGTGAGAGAAAGCTCTACTCTGCTTTGCCTTGGCCTGACCACTATCTGTCTGTGGGGGAGAGGAACACTAACTCTTCACACAGACAACAAGCCTGCTTTGTGTCTTATTGGCCACGACTACAACCACAACTACCACCACGACTACCACCACGACCATACTGAACAAAAATATTAAACTCAATCATTTCAACCATTTTACTGAGTTAGCGTTCATATAAGGAAATCAGTCACTTTAAATACTGTACATTGATCTGTATGTCAGATTTAAAAAAAAAAAAATATATATATATATATATATATATATATATATATTACCTTTATTTAATGTCAGTTAAGAACAAATTCTTATTTAGAATGACGGCCTACCAGGGAACAGTGGATTAACTGCCTTGTTCAGGGGCAGAACGACAGATTTTTACCTTGTCAGCTCGGGGATTCGATCTAGCAACCTTTTGGTTACTGGCCCAATACTCTAACCACTAGAATACCTACCACCCACATGACTGGGCAGGGGCACAGCCATAGGCCCACCCACTGGGGAGACAGGCCCAGATAATCAGAATGAGTTTTTTTTAAATTACAGACAGAAATACTCCTCAGTTTCATCAGCTGTCCGGGTGGATGATTGATCCTGATAGGCCACATCTGTCAGGTGGATGATTGATCCTGATAGGCCACATCTGTCAGGTGGATGATTGATCCTGATAGGCCACATCTGTCAGGTGGATGATTGACCCTGATAGGCCACATCTGTCAGGTGGATGATTGATCCTGATAGGCCACATCTGTCAGGTGGATGATTGATCCTGATAGGCCACATCTGTCAGGTGGATGGATTATCTTGGCAAAGGAGAAATGCTCACTAACACGGATGTAAAACAAATGTGTACAGAATCTGAGAGAAATAAGCTTTTTGAGCGTATGGTGAATTTTTGGGATATTTTATTTCAGCTCATGAAACCAACACTTTACATGATGCGCTTGTATTTATCAGTACTTTCCATGTTGTGTTTATATATATTTATCAGTACTTTCCATGTTGTGTTTATATATATTTATCAGTACTTTCCATGTTGTGTTTATATATATTTATCAGTACTTTCCATGTTGTGTGTATATATATTTTTCAGTACTTTACATGTTGTGTTTATATATATTTTTCAGTACTTTCCATGTTGTGTTTATATATATTTATCAGTACTTTCCATGTTGTGTGTATATATATTTTTCAGTACTTTACATGTTGTGTGTATATATATTTTTCAGTACTTTACATGTTGTGTGTATATATATTTTTCAGTACTTTACATGTTGTGTGTATATATATTTTTCAGTACTTTACATGTTGTGTGTATATATATTTTTCAGTACTTTACATGTGTGCGCCAAGGTTACTGTTCATTTTTAGATTTTAATTCATAACTCTGTTAGTTTTTAGACCTGATTTGCTTTAAAAACATTTTATATTATTTAGTGTTAGGGACAGAAAGCATGCTGGGAGGCTAGCAGACATGTGTTGTATAGTGATTTTGGAGGATGTCACTTCTTGCAATGGGGGCGGGCAGTTCAAATGATAACGCCAAGCTCAAATGATAACGCCAAGCTCAATGTGACTTATATAGTGGAGTGAAACTGAAGCCCACGCTGACGACAATCCAATGGGAGCGGGCAGTTCAATAATAACACCAAGCTCAATGTGACTTATATAGTGGAGTGAAACTGAAGCCCACGCTGACGACAATCCAATGCTTTTTAACTTGTCTCAGAGGCTGCGGATCCTGTGTCCCCCAGAGCAGAAGACCCCTGGGTTTATTTACGTCTACATTATGCCCACATTGCTGTGGTCACTCTCCCTTCACATTTCTCACTGTCAAACCGTGAATGATAATTCTTCAAGTTTTACCGGTGAAAATGTCCACGCAGCATCTGCATATTAACCATGTGATCTCAATCACTTTCATGGGAATATTCATTCAGATCAACTTGAGCTATACAGTGTCTTTTTGAATTAAGTACAGTGAGCACATTTTGGAGCAGATTGTGTTAAACTGCAGCAAAGCCTACCTGTTTTTAAGTTTCAATCAAAGCACATATTTTGCCTAGTGACACACTTGAGTTTTGGCCACATCCTGAAATATAAGAAATGAGGTGGTGTTTGTCTTACAGCAACTTTATACTATGCAGTTATATTTGGCAGGGGCGGCAGGTAGCGTTGGGCCAGTAACCGAAAGGTCACTGGTTCGAATACCGGCGCCAACAAGGTGAAAAATCTGTCGCTGTGCCCTTGAGCCAGGTAATTAATCCTAATTGCTCCGAGGGTGCTGTACAATGTTGACCCAGGCCGTGACCCCATTCCCTGTGGGTGTTTCTCAGGGGGAGTTGGGATATGCCAGACACATTTCCAAAACACACTTGTGTGTAACAGGACAAATATAAGCACCCCACAAATAGTATTCTTCATAAAAGTAATGAATAAAAATGGTACTATCACTATGGGATCTGGCAGACCTTGATCTCACGTCATTAAAGGAGCACCATTCACCAGAGCAGCCTGTTCTCTACGAGAAGAGACGGTGTTAAGTAGAGTACCACACATGAGCAGAAACTTTGTGACCTTTAGCGTTCAGGAAGAGGAGTCCCGAAAAGTCAAGATCCGAAGCCACAGTTTCAACTGTAGTAGTAAGTGTTAGTCTAGGTAGCTAATGTCAGTCTTCTATGTTTTACATGTTAGCTAGTGGCGCCTCGGAGCGGTGACGCCCGGAACGGCGACGCCTCGGAACAGAGACGCCCCGGAGCAGTGACGCCCCGGAGCAGTGACGCCCCGGAACAGTGATAGACAAGCGAGGCCTTTTTGAAACGTCTCCATCTCCTGGCTGCATTTACCCACCAGATTCAGCAGCTTGAAAACCACAGATTTTGAGAATAGTATTTTTTTTTAGATTAACATAATTCATGATGGTTTATATTTTAGCTTTGTTAGTTTTTGGAGTAAAAGTTAATAGCTTAAGTCTAGTTTGAGTTTTTCCAAACGGGGATAATTATTTAATTTCAGTTAACTAAATATTTACTATAACAACCTTGGTGTGTGCGTGTTAGAGGTCGACTGATTAATCGGAATGGCCGATTAATTAGGGCCGATTTCAAATTTTCATAACAGTCAGAAATCGGTATTTTTGGGCGCCGTTTCGACGATTTAAAAAAAATGTTTTACACCTTTATTTAACCTTTATTTAACTAGGCAAGTCAGTTAAGAACACATTCTTATTTTCAATGACGGCCTAGGAACAGTGGGTTAACTGCCTTGTTCAGGGGCAGAACGACAGATTTTCACCTTGTCAGCTCGGGGATCCAATCTTGCAACCTTAACTAGTCCAACGCAATAACGACCTGCCTCTTTCTCGTTGCACTCCACAAGGAGGCTGCCTGTTATGTGAATGCAGTAAAGCCAAGGTAAGTTGCTAGCTAGCATTAAACTTATCTTATAAAAAACAATCAATCATAATCACTAGTTAACTACACATGGTTGATGATATTACTAGATATTATCTAGCGTGTCCTGCGTTGTATACAATCTGACTGAGCATACAAGTATCTGACTTAGCGGTGGTAGGCAGAAGCAGGCGCGTAAACATTAATTCAAACAGCACTTTCGAGCGTTTTGCCAGCAGCTCTTCGTTGTGCGTCAAGCATTGCGCTGTTTATGACTTGAAGCCTATCAACTCCCGAGATGAGGCTCGTGTAACCGAAGGGAAATGGCTAGCTAGTTAGCGCGCGCTAATTGTCGTTGTGTTGCTGCTTCGAGCCCAGGGAGGAGCGAGGAGAGGGATGGAAGCTATACTGTTACACTTACACTGGCAATACTAAAGTGCCTATAAGAACATCCAATAGTCAAAGGATAATGAAATACAGATGGTATAGCGGGAAATAGTCCTATAATTACTACAACCTAAAACTTCTTACCTGGGAATATTGAAGACTCATGTTAAAAGGAACCACCAGTTTTCATATGTTCTCATGTTCTGAGCAAGGAACTGAAACGTTAGCTTTCTTACATGGCACATATTGCACTTTTACTTTCTTCTCCAACACTTTGTTTTTGCATTATTTAAACCAAATTGTACATGTTTCATTATTTACTTGAGGCTAAATTGATTTTATCGATGTATTATATTATGTTAAAATAAGTGTTCATTCACTATTGTTGTAATTGTCATTATTACAAATAAATAAAATCGGCCGATTAATCGGTATCGGCTTTTATGGTCCTCCAATAATCGGTATCGGTGTTGAAAAATCATAATCGGTCGACCTCTAGTGCGTGTGTACATACTTGAGATTTCACTGTAGGTCACTTCGGTGGTATAATGCATTCTCAAATATTTTCTAAATCGCAACTAGGCCAGTTTATTCATCATGACATGCTTTATCTAATAGACACCATCACCCACGCTTCTATTGCTGTACAACAGCACTGTAGACCACTTGTGGTGGGGACACCAATCTGTTAATTATTTTGTTATCAGCTCAAGTTCCTCCCTCTGTTCTTCCTGCTTCCGTTTCTCTCTCCCCACTTCCTCTCCCTTAGTGTTGTCACAATACCAGAATTTTGACTTCCATACCAGCTTAAGAAACAATACTCAACACTCTTTACCAAAACAATACCACAGTAAATAAATAAGGCATATTAAGCAAAGTCACAGAATGGCCCTTAATCCAGACACAAACTGAGGGACTGTCTTTATCCTGCTCAAACATGCTGCCGTGTGAGTCGGTGGCACCAGCCTGCAGCCCTGCAGTCAAAGGGACGTGTGTGGACAAGACAGACTGCTGCTCCCGGGTCCTGGCCCCGAACCAAGAGTGAGAGAGACAATTCTGTGCCGTCTGTTACAGTTCTGCTCTCTCAGCTCTGCTCCACAGTAAAGGCCTACAGTTTGGGACGGGTCAAGAGGGAAGACCAGTTCAAATACAGTCAACTCATTAAACTAATTGACAATTGCTCCTAATTTTCAAGTAGGATTGTCAATTCCATTCTATTTTAATGTATTGACAGCCGCTGAGATGGAATTGACTCTGCAAGTGTCTTCCTCCTTATCCTTAAAACTGTTGATTTTATTTATTTTTTATTTAACCTTTATTTAAATAGGCAAGTCAGTTAAAAACAAATTCTTATTTACAATGATGACTTCCCGGGGAACAGTGGGTTAACTGCCTTGTTCAGGGGCAGAATGACAGATTTTTACCTTGTCAGCTCGGGGATTTGATCTAGCAACCTTTCGGTTACTGGCCCAAGGCTCTAACCACTAGGCTACCTGCTGGTTACTGGCCCAAGGCTCTAACCACTAGGCTACCTGCTGGTTACTGGCCCAAGGCTCTAACCACTAGGCTACCTGCTGGTTACTGGCCCAAGGCTCTAACCACTAGGCTACCTGCTGGTTACTGGCCCAAGGCTCTAACCACTAGGCTACCTGCTGGTTACTGGCCCAAGGCTCTAACCACTAGGCTACCTGCTGGTTACTGGCCCAAGGCTCTAACCACTAGGCTACCTGCTGGTTACTGGCCCAAGGCTCTAACCACTAGGCTACCTGCTGGTTACTGGCCCAACGCTCTAACCACTAGGCTACCTGCTGGTTACTGGCCCAACGCTCTAACCACTAGGCTACCTGCTGGTTACTGGCCCAACGCTCTAACCACTAGGCTACCTGCTGGTTACTGGCCCAAGGCTCTAACCACTAGGTTACCTGCTGGTTACTGGCCCAAGGCTCTAACCACTAGGTTACCTGCTGGTTACTGGCCCAAGGCTCTAACCACTAGGTTACCTGCTGGTTACTGGCCCAAGGCTCTAACCACTAGGTTACCTGCTGGTTACTGGCCCAAGGCTCTAACCACTAGGTTACCTGCTGGTTACTGGCCCAACGCTCTAACCACTAGGCTACCTGCTGGTTACTGGCCCAAGGCTCTAACCACTAGGCTACATGCTGGTTACTGGCCCAAGGCTCTAACCACTAGGCTACCTGCTGGTTACTGGCCCAAGGCTCTAACCACTAGGCTACCTGCTGGTTACTGGCCCAACGCTCTAACCACTAGGCTACCTGCTGGTTACTGGCCCAACGCTCTAACCACTAGGCTACCTGCTGGTTACTGGCCCAACGCTCTAACCACTAGGCTACCTGCTGGTTACTGGCCCAACGCTGCTTGTTTTCAATGGGCTGCATCAATACAATGGGCTGCATCCTCGGCCTTCCGCATTTGTGGTGGAAAGTGGCAAAGCTACAGTGCCGTTTGTCAGACCAGGGGATATTCCTAAAAATTGGGATTTCTCACGAAAACGTTTGTAGCGAGCGTAAAGTTTGACCTAATAACTGACATGACCACTACGGTGAGCCTCTCACCAACACCATGGTGTTCTCAGTTTTGCTCCAAGACCCCCACAAGCTACGGACTCATCTGAGGTCGGTACCGTCGATGTGCCAACCTCTGTCTGTAGCGTCCGGACCGTTTGAGATTTATTCACCTTTATTTAACCAGGTAGGCTAGTTGAGAACAAGTTCTCATTTACAACTGCGACCTGGCCAAGATAAAGCATTGCAGTGTGAACAGACAACACAGAGTTACACATGGAGTAAACAATAGATACAAACTAATATGACCCCACTACGGAAAGGGGAGACTCCCATGAAAACGATAGTGTTGTCCCATTTTGCTTGAGGAAGGCCACACCTAGCCTACAGTTCACTAAAGCACATTTCAAAGGACAGGGAGAGAACACTAGTCTTCTCCCCACTCAAACAGAGCAGGAGCCGCCTCCACTGGCTCTGAGAAAGTCACTCTAAAATGACTTGACAGATGTGAGAATGTTTGTTTTAGGCGGAAGTGGGCCTCTAAGCAGGCCTCTCATACCGAAGTTCCTGCCAGTGCCATCAGCATTGCTCAGGCGAGAGAGTGTGAGTGTGAGCCATCACAAAGCCAGTGCCATCAGCATTGCTCAGGCGAGAGAGTGTGAGCCATCACAAAGCCATAAGTACACACTGCAGAATGACTAAGACATGTATTTGGCCCAGAGCCTTAGTTTCTCAGAACTACCCATTATTTAAAAAGCAAAAAAAATGACTGTCCAAAACCACAAAAGTGTAGAGGCGCCAAGAAGCATGCCGAGCAATAGCTTTGCACCACAAAATAAGACAAACTCTGGGTAGAAAACTGCCATTTGTTGCGCAACATTTTAGAAAAGAGAAATGTAACAGGAAATAAGACTACTGGTTTCCAAACAAACAAATCATTATTTCGATGTTTTGTATTCAGACAATCAGGGAGGAAAAAATAATCATGAGGCCTAAAACTTCTCTATGACCCACCATGACCCACTAGGCCAGCTATAGGCTAGAATTCTCTCTGATTACACAGCTTCTTAGAGATTGCTGCTGTTAGAATTCTAGCCTATAGCTGGCCTAACAGCAGCAATCTCCTCTAAGAAGCTGTGTAATCAGAGAGAATTCTAGCCTATAGCTGGCCTAACAGCAGCAATCTCCTCTAAGAGATTGCTGGTGTTAATCAGAGATTCTCTCTGAATTCTAGAGGAGAGCCTATAGCTGGCCTCTCTGATTACACCGCTTCTTAGAGGAGATTGCTGCTGTTAGGCCAGCTATAGGCTAGAATTGCTGCTGTTAAACCCATTTGAAATGTTATCTAACAACTCAGGGCCTCTAAATCCACACCGGGCACTGAGGCTTTAGTGTTTAACACAGCTCCTGTTTCAATATGAAATAATTGTGCTTCATTTAGATCAGGTCAGTTGCGCAACTTCCTCAGGTTTAGGATTTGGGGTCTCGATCTGGTAGGTCGGTTGCTCAACTTCCTCAGGTTTAGGATTTGGGGTCGAGATCAGTGAGTACCTTGATCTGATGTGTTACTGGGGAATCCCGTGTATAGACTTCTCTCAATGGACCTATCTATAGATTTCATCTCAGAAGGATCCAAAACATCATAAATATATTTATTCTTGGCCAATCTGGCATGAACTGCCCTACTCTAAAAACAGAAAGCCTAAATGGGTAATAACTATTGTTCAGAGTAAATTATTCAAAGTATGCCTATTTACTGGGAGTTCAATTCTCAATTGAATGTAACAATATGACAACATTTTACAGACATTTTTTAATTATCATTTGTCAACTAGGGTCTCCCCACAAACACCTGTCCTATAGGCTACACATGTTACCGTTCCATACAAATCCACCACCATCAGCTCTATCAAGCCAGCTGTGACTCAGTGAAATCCAGAGCTAGCTCATCAGCTGTGAGGATAGTAATGATGAGGCGCTGGGGAATTCATGTGTTCGCCAGGAGAGCTCCCCCATGACCACCTCGACAGGCCTGAGCAAGCAGCTGCTGTCAGCCCCACCACAGGGGAATAAATAGGAACAGACCTCCCGGGCAATGTGGGCCGTTATTCAGGGGCAGGAAGTCCCCCTAAGCACTGCTCCTGGATCAGATTTCCCCATTCCAGTCCCAGCATTGACTATATGACACTGGTCTGTGACAAGGGCTTTTGCACTACAGCCAGGGTATTAGGGAGATATTAGCGTATTATACTTCCGGGCCAGATATCTTCAGTGGTACAAGCCTGGCTAAGAGGATATTCAATTGACTGAAGAATGCACAACACTTGTGATGGTCAAACAAGAATGTGGGAGTGTCTGATTAGCTAAATATATCCAACTTCAGCCCACACCACCGCCCCAGTAGCTTGCTAAGCAACAGTCCATGTCAGACAAAAGTGGAGATGAGATTTTGAAGGCCGATTCATTGATTAACTGCTGGAATTTATGGAACAACATGAACGTTTCAGCCAATCACAGGTCTGCTTTGTTGTGAGGTTCTGAAATACCAACAGTGACAGCAGTAGGGTCATAGAAGTTACCCAAACTTAAGCATTACATACTAGTGTGGCTGCAAATAAACCAAACATCGATACCGTATACTGAAGGATATGAAAGCTCTCTGTACAATAAACACGGATGAGTTTACAAACAACACATTGACTGAGCTGACTAGGAGGTGTAAGTAGAAGCTAGCTTTTCAGCATTACAGTGACATGACAAGCTTACAAGGATGCAGCTGAAGAACTAGGCTAGGCCTAATTGATGTTTTTTAAGGAGAGTACGTTCGGGCATTACAGTGTAAGTATTGAAATCTGTCAAGACAGCAGTGGATGTATTGCACTGCATGGCGAAAACGATGATTCAGTCTCGCCTACGCACCATCCTAGTAGAAAGCGCCCCAGATTAAGGCCAAATTATATAACTTCGTCACCCATTTGTGTTTAGAATTGAACAGCTGTCTATTCCACTATGCAGATTCGCCTCGTTTCCGGCATCATAAATATATCTACCGAGGGTAGTGTGTAGTTTGCCAGCTAGGACAGTGAACTAGAATTCGTTGTGCAACAAAAGTGGCATGCAATGATTATTGTTGAAAAGAAACACGGGCAACCCTCAAAACATTCAACACTCGCTAGCTAGCTCCATTTGCTACCTAGCTATGTTTACTGTACTGTGATTGCTGATGCAGACAAGAGGCAGCTCACTGTATAACTTGCTCAGTTAGCTAGCTGGCTAGTTACCTACCCATGGTTTGTGCAGTATGCCCAAAAGCCAAACTATTATTGAATGAGAAATATTCAATGGCTACAATATCAAATTGTTTGCGAGGAAGAGAAAGCTACAACTGGAAAGTCCAACCTAACTGCCTAGCCAGATTTGTGTTTGAAAACTGTCACATTCAATCGATTCCATTTCTTGCGCAAACATTGCAATGTATGTTTCTAGTCGCCTACCTTGGTATGGTAATACATTTCGTGTTGATATTCTGTGTCGTGATGGCTTTTTCCAATTCATCCAGTTGCCCTGTTTTCTTCAACTTCTTCACCAGGCTTTTCACAGCTTTTTCACACCATTTCTCCTCTTGTCCGTTCTGTTCGCCTTTTTTCCAACCCAAAAGCCTTTTCACAATGGGGGGAGTAAAAGGCAGAATTGACATCTTGAGGTCAGTAAAGTCCTTCCAGTACTGTGGTCCTTGGTTTCGCAAGATACAGATGTAAATATTTTGTAAAACTATCCAAAGGACAAAATGAAGTGGGCGCTTGAACAACGACTTTGTTAAATGTACACATATGCTGCACAAACAAAGTTCATTTGTAGCTACCAATTTTAGCGCACAGACTGGCTCAGCGATTACCGCACCACTCCACCACTACACTGTTGCACACGATTCAAATCAGTGACACTCCGCGGCGAAACGTAGTTCGCTCTAGTCGATTCGAAATGCATTCTTCATCCTCGCCTAAATTAAAGCCGTAGATGAAAACCAAAGAACATTCGTCATTTTGGACTAAGGATTTTGAATTAAAAAATATATATGTAATATGGCCTCCTCTCCTACGCGTTGGTATACGTGTGATTATCAACGAAGTTTGGCCAAGTTCATAGTCATCCGCCGTCGTAGGCTCCGTCTGAAGTCTACTAAAAAATCTGCTTCAAATGTAAACGCAGGACGACTACCCTCCGTAGACTCCCCATTCAGACTGCAAAGTAGATCTGTGAAAGCCCGTAGGCTGCAGCTGACCAAAATGTGCTGCATCTGCATTTCGCCCGGGCCCTGCCTTTCGCCCGGGCCTGCCCCACCGGCTTGGTCCCAGTCCCTGGTCCCAACCCATACCAATTGCCAAGAGTTGTGATAAAAACTCCACATAACGATCAAGTCTGATACATTATGTAACATTCCACAATGCATGCAGCACCAACAATTCACTTAATAAAACATAGAAGATCACAAGGTTCCTTTCATCAATGAGAACTGACATTGTACACAGCAACCTTGTGCATATTGCATAAAGTGTGTAATCTCTGCTCGTTATTAGAAGAAAAATAACATAAACAATATTTGAGTCCAGAACTCAGGAGAGGCTGTGCTCTTGTCTAACCGTTTGGGAAACTTCTTGAAGGGGTCCACTGCCAATGTGTTCCAGATGATTGGACAGAATCCACACAACACACCACTGAAGTACCTGTCATACTTTCCTCTTCGCAGAACACAATCCTAAAACTGTGATTGCTACAAGACTGTGGCAGTCAAATCAAACTGTATTTGTCACACATGCCGAATAACAAAAGGTGTAGACTGTTACAGTGAGATGCCTACTTACAAACCCTTTCCAAATAATGCAAAGTTAAACACTAAGAAATATTTGCAAAAAAGGAAATAGTAGCACAATAAAATAACAGTAATGACACTATATGCAAGGAGAACCCGTACCCAGTCAATGTGCAGAGGTACGAGGTAGTTGAGGTAATAACGAGGCTATATACAAGGAGTACCAGTACTGAGTCAATGTGCAGGGGTACGAGGTAGTTGAGGTA
This sequence comes from Oncorhynchus nerka, assembly GCF_034236695.1. Classification (NCBI taxonomy): domain Eukaryota; kingdom Metazoa; phylum Chordata; class Actinopteri; order Salmoniformes; family Salmonidae; genus Oncorhynchus; species Oncorhynchus nerka. Next base: position 94,662,062 of record NC_088422.1, read on the forward strand.
ATAACGAGGCTATATACAAGGAGTACCAGTACTGAGTCAATGTGCAGGGGTACGAGGTAGTTGAGGTAATAACGAGGCTATATACAAGGAGTACCAGTACTGAGTCAATGTGCAACGAGGTAGTTGAGATAATATAGGCTATATAAGGAGTACCAGTACTGAGTCAATGTGCAGTACTGAGTCAACGAGGTAGTTGAGGTAATAACGAGGCTATATACAAGGAGTACCAGTACTGAGTCAATGTGCAGTTGGGTAATACGAGGCTATATACTGAGTCAAGTTAATGTGCAGGGTACCAGTACTGAGTCAATGTGAGGTAGTTGAGGTAATAACGAGGCTATATAAAAGGAGTACCAGTACTGAGTTAATGTGCAGGGGTATGAGGTAGTTGAGGTAATAACGAGGCTATATACAAGGAGTACCAGTACTGAGTTAATGTGCAGGGGTATGAGGTAGTTGAGGTAATAACGAGGCTATTTACAAGGAGTACCCGTACCGAGTCAATGTGCAGGGGTACCAGTACTGAGTCAATGTGTAGGGGTAGTGGAGGGGATTGAGGTAATATGTAGAGTACATGTAGGTGGGGTAAAAGTGACTTGGCAATCAGTATAAACAGCGGTGTGTGTTGCATTGTCAGTCTAGTATGTGTGAGTGTGTGGGTATAGCCCAGTGAGTGTGTATTGTCAGTGTAGTATGTGTGAGTGTGTGAGTATAGCCCAGTTTTTTATTTATTTCACCTTTATTTAACCAGGTAGGCTAGTTGAGAACAAGTTCTCATTTGCAACTGCGACCTGGCCAAGATAAAGCATAGCAGTGTGAACAGACAACACAGAGTTACACATGGAATAAACAATTAACAAGTCAATAACACAGTAGAAAAAAGGGGCAGTCTATATACAATGTGTGCAAAAGGCATGAGGAGGTAGGCGAATAATTACAATTTTGCAGATTAACACTGGGGTGATAAATGATCAGATGGTCATGTACAGGTAGAGATATTGGTGTGCAAAAGAGCAGAAAAGTAAATAAATAAATAAAAAAACAGTATAAAAACAGTATGGGAATGAGGTAGGTGAAAATGGGTGGGCTATTTACCAATAGACTATGTACAGCTGCAGCGATCGGTTAGCTGCTCGGATAGCTGATGTTTGAAGTTGGTGAGGGAGATAAAAGTCTCCAACTTCAGCGATTTTTGCAGTTCGTTCCAGTCACAGGCAGCAGAGTACTGGAACGAAAGGCGGCCAAATGAGGTGTTGGCTTTAGGGATGATCAGTGAGATACACCTGCTGGAGCGTGTGCTACGGATGGGTGTTGCCATCGTGACCAGTGAACTGAGATAAGGCGGAGCTTTACCTAGCATGGACTTGTAGATGACCTGGAGCCAGTGGGTCTGGCGACGAATATGTAGCGAGGGCCAGCCGACTAGAGCATACAAGTCGCAGTGGTGGGTGGTATAAGGTGCTTTGGTGACAAAACGGATGGCACTATGATAGACTACATCCAGTTTGCTGAGTAGAGTGTTGGAAGCCATTTTGTAGATGACATCGCCGAAATCGAGGATCGGTAGGATAGTCAGTTTTACTAGGGTAAGCTTGGCGGCGTGAGTGAAGGAGGCTTTGTTGCGGAATAGAAAGCCGACTCTTGATTTGATTTTCGATTGGAGATGTTTGATGTGAGTCTGGAAGGAGAGTTTGCAGTCTAGCCAGACACCTAGGTACTTATAGATGTCCACATATTCAAGGTCGGAACCATCCAGGGTGGTGATGCTAGTCGGGCATGCGGGTGCAGGCAGCGATCGGTTGAAAAGCATGCATTTGGTTTTACTCGCGTTTAAGAGCAGTTGGAGGCCACGGAAGGAGTGCTGTATGGCATTGAAGCTCGTTTGGAGGTTAGATAGCACAGTGTCCAATGACGGGCCGAAAGTATATAGAATGGTGTCGTCTGCGTAGAGGTGGATCAGGGAATCGCCCGCAGCAAGAGCAACATCATTGATATATACAGAGAAAAGAGTCGGCCCGAGAATTGAACCCTGTGGCACCCCCATAGAGACTGCCAGAGGACCGGACAGCATGCCCTCCGATTTGACACACTGAACTCTGTCTGCAAAGTAATTGGTGAACCAGGCAAGGCAGTCATCCGAGAAACCGAGGCTATTGAGTCTGCCGATAAGAATATGGTGATTGACAGAGTCGAAAGCCTTGGCGAGGTCGATGAAGACGGCTGCACAGTACTGTCTTTTATCGATGGCGGTAATGATATCGTTTAGTACCTTGAGCGTGGCTGAGGTGCACCCGTGACCGGCTCGGAAACCAGATTGCACAGCGGAGAAGGTACGGTGGGATTCGAGATGGTCAGTGACCTGTTTGTTGACTTGGCTTTCGAAGACCTTAGATAGGCAGGGCAGGATGGATATAGGTCTATAGCAGTTTGGGTCCAGGGTGTCTCCCCCTTTGAAGAGGGGGATGACTGCGGCAGCTTTCAATCCTTGGGGATCTCAGACGATATGAAAGAGAGGTTGAACAGGCTGGTAATAGGGGTTGCGACAATGGCGGCAGATAGTTTCAGAAATAGAGGGTCCAGATTGTCAAGCCCAGCTGATTTGTACGGGTCTAGGTTTTGCAGCTCTTTCAGAACATCTGCTATCTGGATTTGGGTAAAGGAGAACCTGGAGAGGCTTGGGCGAGGAGCTGCGGGGGGGCGGAGCTGTTGGCCGAGGTTGGAGTAGCCAGGCGGAAGGCATGGCCAGCCGTTGAGAAGTGCTTATTGAAGCTTTCCATAATCGTGGATTTATCGGTGGAGACCGTGTTACCTAGCCTCAGTGCAGTGGGCAGCTGGGAGGAGGTGCTCTTGTTCTCCATGGACTTCACAGTGTCCCAGAACTTTTTGGAGTTGGAGCTACAGGATGCAAACTTCTGCCTGAAGAAGCTGGCCTTAGCTTTCCTGACTGACTGCGTGTATTGGTTCCTGACTTCCCTGAACAGTTGCATATCACGGGGGCTATTCGATGCTATTGCAGTCCGCCACAGGATGTTTTTGTGCTGGTCGAGGGCAGTCAGGTCTGGAGTGAACCAAGGGCTGTATCTGTTCTTGGTTCTGCATTTTTTGAACAGAGCATGCTTATCTAAAATGGTGAGGAAGTTACTTTTAAAGAATGACCAGGCATCCTCAACTGACGGGATGAGGTCAATGTCCTTCCAGGATACCCGGGCCAGGTCGATTAGAAAGGCCTGCTCACAGAAGTGTTTTAGGGAGTGTGTATTGTCAGTGTAGTATGTGTGAGTGTGTGGGTATAGCCCAGTGTGTGTGTATTGTCAGTGTAGTATGTGTGAGTGTGTGGGTATAGCCCAGTGTGTGTTGTATTGTCAGTGTAGTATGTGTGAGTGTGTGGGTATAGCCCAGTATTGTCAGTTGTATGTGTGAGTTGTCAGTGTGTATTGTGTATGTGTAGTGTGTGTGTATTGAGTGTGTGGGTATAGCCCAGTAGTGTGTTGTATTGTCAGTGTAGTATGTGTGAGTGTGTGAGTATAGCCCAGTGAGTGTGTATTGTCAGTGTGTAGTGTGGGTATAGCCCAGTATGTGTTGTATTGTGTGTGTGTGAGTATAGCCCAGTGTGTGTTGTATTGTCAGTGTAGTATGTGTGAGTGTGTGGGTATAGCCCAGTATGTGTTGTATTGTCAGTGTAGTATGTGTGAGTGTGTGGGTATAGCCCAGTGAGTGTGTATTGTCAGTGTAGTATGTGTGAGTGTGTGGGTATAGCCCAGTGTGTGTGTATTTTCAGTGTAGTATGTGGGAGTGTGTGGGTATAGCCCAGTGTGGGTATAGCCCAGTAGTGTGTATTGTCAGTGTAGTATGTGTGAGTGTGTGGTATAGCCCAGTATGTGTTGTATTGTCAGTGAGTGTGTGTATAGCCCAGTGTGTTGTATTGTCAGTGTAGTATGTGTGAGTGTGTGGGTATAGCCCAGTGAGTGTGTATTGTCAGTGTAGTATGTGTGAGTGTGTGGGTATAGCCCAGTGAGTGTTGTATTGTCAGTGTAGTATGTGGGTATAGCCCAGTATGTGTTGTATTGTCAGTGTAGTATGTGTGAGTGTGTGGGTATAGCCCAGTATGTGTTGTATTGTCAGTGTAGTATGTGTGAGTGTGTGAGTATAGCCCAGTGTGTGTGTATTGTGTGTGAGTGTGTGTGTATAGCCCAGTGAGTGTGTATTGTCAGTGTAGTATGTGTGAGTGTGTGGGTATAGCCCAGTGAGTGTGTATTGTCAGTGTAGTATGTGTGAGTGTGTGAGTATAGCCCAGTGAGTGTGTATTGTCAGTGTAGTATGTGTGAGTGTGTGAGTATAGCCCAGTGAGTGTGTATTGTCAGTGTAGTATTGTGGGTATAGCCCAGTATGTGTTGTATTGTCAGTGTAGTATGTGTGAGTGTGTGGGTATAGCCCAGTGATGTGTGTATTGTCAGTGTAGTATGTGTGAGTGTGTGGGTATAGCCCAGTATGTGTTGTATTGTCAGTGTAGTATGTGTGAGTGTGTGAGTATAGCCCAGTGAGTGTGTATTGTCAGTGTAGTAGCCCAGTGAGTGTGTATTGTCAGTGTAGTATGTGTGAGTGTGTGAGTATAGCCCAGTGAGTGTGTATTGTCAGTGTAGTATGTGTGAGTGTGTGGGTATAGCCCAGTGTGTGTTGTATTGTCAGTGTAGTATGTGTGAGTGTGTGGGTATAGCCCAGTGAGTGTGTATTGTCAGTGTAGTATGTGTGAGTGTGTGGGTATAGCCCAGTATGTATTGTCAGTAGCCCAGTGAGTGTTGTATTGTCAGTGTAGCCCAGTGAGTGTGTATTGTCAGTGTAGTATGTGTGATGTGTGAGTGTGTGGTATAGCCCAGTGAATGTGTTGTATTGTCAGTGTAGTATGTGTGAGTGTGTGGGTATAGCCCAGTGTGTGTGTATTGTCAGTGTAGTATGTGTGAGTGTGTGAGTATAGCCCAGTGTGTGTGTATTGTCAGTGTAGTATGTGTGAGTGTGTGGGTATAGCCCAGTGTGTGTGTATTGTCAGTGTAGTATGTGTGGGTATAGCCCAGTATGTGTTGTATTGACAGTGTAGTATGTGTGAGTGTATAGCCCAGTGAGTGTGTATTGTCAGTGTAGTATGTGTGAGTGTGTGGGTATAGCCCAGTGAGTGTGTATTGTCAGTGTAGTATGTGCCCAGTATGTGTTGTATTGACAGTGTAGTATGTGTGAGTGTATAGCCCAGTGAGTGTGTATTGTCAGTGTAGTATGTGTGAGTATAGCCCAGTGTGTGTGTATTTTCAGTGTAGTATGTGTGAGTGTGTGGGTATAGCCCAGTGAGTGTTGCATTGTCAGTGTGGTATGTGTGAGTTGCATTGAGTCCGTGCAAATAAGAAGAGGGTCAATGTAAATAGTCAGGGTAGATACTGTATATTTATTTTACCTTTATTTTACTAGGCAAGTCAGTTAAGAATAAATTCTTATTTTCAATGATGGCCTAGGAACAGTGGGTTGACTGCCTGTTCAGGGGCAGAACGACAGATTTGTACCATGTCAGCTCGGGGGTTTGAACTTGCAACCTTCCGGTTATTAGTCCAACGCTCTAACCACTAGGCTACCCTGCCGCCCTGATGATTGGTGGGGGGTGTAGAGAGAGAGAATAGTATAGTGTTGGTATGTGTGTGTGGGGGGGTGTAGAGAGAGGAGAGTATAGTGTTGATATTGTGGGGGTGGGGGGTGTAGAGAGAAGAGAGTAGGTCCATAGTATCGTGTTGATATTGTGGAGGGGGTGTAGAGAGAGAGAGTAAGGTCTATAGTATAGTGTTGATATTGTGGGGGGTGGGGGTGTAGAGAGAAGAGAGTAGGTCCATAGTATCGTGTTGATATTGTGGAGGGGGTGTAGAGAGAGAGGGAGAGTAGGTCTGTAGTATAGTGTTGATATTGTGGGGGGTGGGGGTGTAGAGAGAGGAGAGTAGGTCTGTAGTATAGAGTTGATATTGTTGGGATAGTATAGTGTTGATATTGTGGGGGGGGGGTAGAGAGAGGAGAGTAGGTCTGTAGTATAGTGTTTTTATTGTGATGGGGTGTAGAGAGGAGAGTAGGTCTATAGTATAGTGTTGCTATTGTTGGGGGGTAGTGAGAGAGAGGAGGGTAGATCTGTAGTATAGTATTGTTATTATGGGGGGTGTAGAGAGAGGAGAGTAGGTCTGTAGTATAGTGTTTTTATTGTGGTGGGGTGTAGAGAGGAGAGTAGGTCTGTAGTATAGTGTTTTTATTGTGGTGGGGTGTAGAGAGGAGAGTAGGTCTGTAGTATAGTGTTGATATTGTGGTGGGGTGTAGAGAGGAGAGTAGGTCTGTAGTATAGTGTTTTTATTGTGGTGGGGTGTAGAGAGGAGAGTAGGTCTGTAGTATAGTGTTTTTATTGTGGTGGGGTGTAGAGAGGAGAGTAGGTCTGTAGTATAGTGTTGTTATTGTGTTTAGGATAATGGGGGGAGGGGTAGAGACGGGGATTTACCAGTGTAGACTGAGCATGTAATGCATCACACTGGTATGGACTTTACAGTAGTATCTCTCCTTTCTCCCAGCCTCCAGCAGTAGTATCTCTCCTTTCTCCCAGCCTCCAGTAGTAGTGTCTCTCCTTTCTCCCAGCCTCCAGCAGTAGTAGTATCTCTCCTTTCTCCCAGCCTCCAGTAGTAGTATCTCTCCTTTCTCCCAGTCTCCAGCAGTAGTATCTCTCCTTTCAACCAGCCTCCAGCAGTAGTAGTATCTCTCCTTTCTCCCAGTCTCCAGCAGTAGTATCTCTCCTTTCAACCAGCCTCCAGCAGTAGTAGTATCTCTCCTTTCTCCCAGTCTCCAGCAGTAGTATCTCTCCTTTCAACCAGCCTCCAGCAGTAGTAGTATCTCTCCTTTCTCCCAGTCTCCAGCAGTAGTATCTCTCCTTTCTCCCAGCCTCCAGCAGTAGTAGTATCTCTCCTTTCTCCCAGCCTCCAGTAGTAGTGTCTCTCCTTTCTACCAGCCTCCAGCAGTAATGCCTGCACCCGCATGCCCGACTAGCATCACCACCCTGGATGGTTCCGACCTTGAATATGTGGACATCTATAAGTACCTAGGTGTCTGGCTAGACTGCAAACTCTCCTTCCAGACTCACATCAAACATCTCCAATCGAAAATCAAATCAAGAGTCGGCTTTCTATTCCGCAACAAAGCCTCCTTCACTCACGCCGCCAAGCTTACCCTAGTAAAACTGACTATCCTACCGATCCTCGATTTCGGCGATGTCATCTACAAAATGGCTTCCAACACTCTACTCAGCAAACTGGATGCAGTCTATCATAGTGCCATCCGTTTTGTCACCAAAGCACCTTATACCACCCACCACTGCGACTTGTATGCTCTAGTCGGCTGGCCCTCACTACATATTCGTCGCCAGACCCACTGGCTCCAGGTCATCTACAAGTCCATGCTAGGTAAAGCTCCGCCTTATCTCAGTTCACTGGTCACGATGGCAACACCCATCCGTAGCACACGCTCCAGCAGGTGTATCTCACTGATCATCCCTAAAGCCAACACCTCATTTGGCCGCCTCTCGTTCCAGTACTCTGCTGCCTGTGACTGGAATGAACTGCAAAAATCGCTGAAGTTGGAGACTTTTATCTCCCTCACCAACTTCAAACATCAGCTATCCGAGCAGCTAACCGATCGCTGCAGCTGTACATAGTCTATTGGTATATAGCCCACCCATTTTCACCTACCTCATCCCCATACTGTTTTTATACTGTTTTTTATTTTATTTATTTATTTACCTTTCTGCTCTTTTGCACACCAATATCTCTACCTGTACATGACCATCTGATCATTTATCACCCCAGTGTTAATCTGCAAAATTGTATTATTCGCCTACCTCATGCCTTTTGCACACATTGTATATAGACTGCCCATTTTTTTTTCTACTGTGTTATTGACTTGTTAATTGCTTACTCCATGTGTAACTCTGTGTTGTCTGTTCACACTGCTATGCTTTATCTTGGCCAGGTCGCAGTTGCAAATGAGAACTTGTTCTCAACTAGCCTACCTGGTTAAATAAAGGTGAAATAAAAAAAAAATAAAATAAAAATAATGTCTCTCCTTTCTACCAGCCTCCAGCAGTAGTATCTCTCCTTTCTACCAGCCTCCATCAGTAGTTTCTCTCCTTTCTACCAGCCTCCAGCAGTAGTTTCTCTCCTTTCTCCCAGCCTCCAGCAGTAGTTTCTCTCCTTTCTACCAGCCTCCATCAGTAGTGTCTCTCCTTTCTACCAGCCTCCAGCAGTAGTATCTCTCCTTTCTACCAGCCTCCATCAGTAGTATCTCTCCTTTCTCCCAGCCTCCAGCAGTAGTTTCTCTCCTTTCTACCAGCCTCCAGCAGTAGTTTCTCTCCTTTCTACCAGCCTCCAGCAGTAGTATCTCTCCTTTCTACCAGCCTCCATCAGTAGTTTCTCTCCTTTCTACCAGCCTCCAGCAGTAGTTTCTCTCCTTTCAACCAGCCTCCAGCAGTAGTTTCTCTCCTTTCTACCAGCCTCCAGCAGTAGTTTCTCTCCTTTCTACCAGCCTCCAGCAGTAGTATCTCTCCTTTCTACCAGCCTCCATCAGTAGTTTCTCTCCTTTCTACCAGCCTCCAGCAGTAGTATCTCTCCTTTCTACCAGCCTCCATCAGTAGTTTATCTCCTTTCTACCAGCCTCCAGCAGTAGTTTCTCTCCTTTCAACCAGCCTCCAGCAGTAGTTTCTCTCCTTTCTACCAGCCTCCAGCAGTAGTTTCTCTCCTTTCTACCAGCCTCCAGCAGTAGTATCTCTCCTTTCTACCAGCCTCCATCAGTAGTTTCTCTCCTTTCTACCAGCCTCCAGCAGTAGTATCTCTCCTTTCTACCAGCCTCCAGTAGTAGTATCTCTCCTTTCTCCCAGCCTCCTACAGTTGTTTCTCTCCTTTTAGTATGGTGAAGGCAGGCATGCACACAACCTGCCCCAGCTTGTCAAGGCCAGGCTAACATAACCCTAGCTCAAGCAAGATACATTTAACATTTAATGGGCAGTACTCACACACGCACACACACACGCACACACATATGCACACACACGCACACACACACGTACAAGCACAAACACCCGCACATGTGAAGGGTGTAGAATAGTCAGAGAGCGGGGTCGCGAGGTTCAGATACACAGTTGAAGTCAGAAGTTTACATACACCTTAGCCAAATACATTTAAACTCAGTTTTTCACAATTCCTGACATTTAATCCTAGTAAAAATTCCCTGTCTTAGGTCAGTTAGGATCACCACTTTATTTTAAGAATGTGAAATGTCAGAATAATAGTAGAGAGAATGATTTATTTCAGCTTTTATTTCTATCATCACATTCCCAGTGGGTCAGAAGTTTACATACACTCAATTAGTATTTGGTAGCATTGCCCTTAAATTGTTTAACTTGGATCAAACGTTTCAGGTAGCCTTCCACAAGCTTCCTAAAATAAGTTGTGTGAATTTTGGCCCATTCCTCCTGACATAGCTGGTGTAACTGAGTCAGGCTTGTAGGCATCCTTGCTCATACACTCTTTTTAAATTCTGCCCACAAATGTTCTATAGGATTGAGGTCAGGCCACTCCAATACCTTGAACTTTGTTGTCCTTAAGTCATTTTGCCACAACTTTGGAAGTATGCTTGGGGTCATTGTCCATTTGGAAGACCCATTTGCGACCAAGCTTTAACTTCCTGACTGATGTCTTAAGATTTTGCTTCAATATATCCACACCATTTTCCTACCTCATGATGCCATGTATTTTGTGAAGTGCACCAGTCCCTCCTGCAACAAAGCACCCCCACAACATGATGCTGCCACCCCCGTGCTTCACGGTTGGGATGGTGTTCTTCGGCTTGCAAGCCTCCCCCTTTTTCCTCCAAAGATAATGATGGTCATTATGGCCAAACAGTTCTATTTTTGTTTCATCAGACCAGGGGCGGCAGGGTACCCTAGTGGTTAGAGCGTTGGACTAGCAACCGAAAGGTTGCAAGTTTGAATCCCCGAGCTGACAAGGTACAAATCTGTCGTTCTGCCCCTGAACAGGCAGTTAACCCACTGTTCCTAGGCCGTCATTGAAAATTTGAATTTCTTCTTAACTGACTTGCCTAGTACAATAAAGGTAAAATAAATTTTTAAAAAGAGGACATTTCTCCAAAAAGTACGATCTTTGTCCCCATGTGCAGTTGCAAACCGTAATCTGGCTTTTTTATGCCGGTTTTGCAGCAGTGGCTTCTTCCTTGCTGAGCAGCCTTTCAGGTTATGTCGATATAGGACTTGTTTTATTGTGGATATAGATACTTTTGTACCTGTTTCCTCCAGCATCTTCACAAGGTCCTTTGCTGTTGTTCTGGGATTGATTTGCACTTTTCGCACCAAAGTACGTTAATCTCTAGGAGAAAGATCGCATCTCCTTCCTGAGCGGTATGACAGCTGCGTGGTCCCATGGTGTTAATACTTGCATACTATTGTTTGTACAGATGAATGTGGTACCTTCAGGCATTTGGAAATTGCTCCCAAGGATGAACCAGACTTGTGGAGGTCTACAATGTTTTTTTCTGAGGTCTTGGCTGATTTCATTTGGTTTTCCCATGATGTCAAGCAAAGAGGCACTGTGTTTGAAGGTAGGCCTTGAAATACATCCACAGGTACCACTCCAATTGACTCAAATGATGTAAATTAGCCAGAAGCTTCTAAAGCCATGACATAATTTTCTGGAATATTCCAAGCTGTTTAAAGGCACAGTCAACTTAGTGTATGTAAACTTCTGACCCACTGGAATTGTGATACAGGGAATTATAAGTGAAATAATCTGCCTGTAAACAATTGTTGGAAAAATTACTTGTGTCATGCACAAAGTAGATGTCCTAACCGACTTGCCAAAACAACTGTTTGTTAACAAGAAATTTGGGGAGTGGTTGAAAAACAAGTTTTAATGTCTCCAACCTAAGTGTATGTAAACTTCAGACTTCAACTGTATACAGATATACACAGTGCCAGCCAAAACGTTGGACACACCTACTCATTTATTTTTATTTCTACTATTTTCTACATTGTAGAATAAATGAAATAGCACATATGGAATGATAAAGTAAGCAAAAAAGTGTTAAACAAATCAAATTATATTTCATATTTTAGATTCTTCAAAGTGGCCACCCTTTGCCTTGATGACAGCTTTGCACACTCTTGGCATTCTCTCAACAAGCTTCATGAGGAATGCTTTTCCAACAGTCTTGAAGGAGTTCCCACATATGCTGAGCACTTGTTGGCTGCTTTTCCTTAACTCTGCGCTCCAACTCATCCCAAACCATCTCAATTGGGTTGAGGTCGAGTGATTGTGGAGACCTGGTCATCTGATGCAGCACTCCATCACTCTCCTTCTTGATAGAATAGCCCTTACACAGCATGGAGGTGTGTTGGGTCATTGTCCTGTTGAAAAACAAATGATAGTCCCACTAAGCGCAAACCAGATGGGATGGCTGTGGTAGCCATGCTGGTTAACTGTGACTTGAATTCTAAATAAATCACTGACACTGTCACCAGCAAAGCACCCCCACACCATCACACGTCCTCCTCCATGCTTCACGGTGGGAACCACACATGTGGAAATCCCCTACTCTGCGTCTCACAAAGACATGGCGGTTGGAACCAAAACTCGCAAATTTGGGCTCTTCAGACCAAACAACAGATTTCCACCGGTCTAATGTCCATTGCTCGTGTTTCTTGGTCCAAGCAAGTCTCTTCTTCTTATTGGTGTCCTTTAGTACTGGTTTCTTTGCAGCAATTTGTCCATGAAGGTCTGATTCACGCAGTCTACTCTGAATAGTTGATTTTGAGATGGGTCTGTTACTTGAACTCTGTGAAGCATTTATTTGGGCTGCAATTTCTGAGGCTGGTAACTCTGAACTTATCCTCTGAACTTATCCTCTGGAGCGGGACTCTCACCCGGAAGCTTATAAGAAATCCCGCTATGCCAGCCAACGAACCATCAAACAGGCAGAGTGTGAATTTAGGACTAAGATCGAATCGTACTACACTGGCTCCGATGCTCGTCGGATGTGGCAAGGCTTGGAAACTATTACAGACTACAAAGGGAAGCACAGCCGAGAGCTGCCCAGTGACACAAGCCTGCTTGTCGAGCTAAATAACTTCTATGCTCGCTTCGAGGCAAGTAACACTGAAACAAGCATGAGAGCATCAGCTGTTCTGTACGACTGTGTGACCACCCTCTCCACAGTTAATGTGAGTAAGACCATTAAACAGGTCAACATTCACAAGGCCTCTGGGCCAGACGGATTACCAGGACGTGTACTCCGAGCATGCGCTGACCAACTGGCAAGTGTCTTCACTGACATTTTCAACCTCTCCCTGTCTGAGTCTGTAATACCAACATGTTTCAAGCAGACCACCATAGTCCCTGTGCCCAAGAACACTAAGGTAACCTGCCTAAATGACTACCGACCCGTAGCACTCACATCTGTAGCCATGAAATGCTTTGAAAGGCTGGTCATGGCTCACAACAACAACATTATCCCAGAAACCCTAGATCCACTCCAATTTGCATACCGCCCCAACAGATCCAGAGATGATGCAGTCTCTATTGCACTCCACACTGCCCTTTTCCACCTGGACTAAAGGAACACCTATGTGAGAATGCTGTTCATTGACTACACCTCAGCGTTCAACACCATAATGTCCACAAAGCTCATCACTAAACTAAGGACCTTGGGTCTAAACACCTCCCTCTGTAACTGGATCCTGGACTTCCTGACGAGACAGGTAGGTAACAACACATCCGCCACGCTGATTCTCAACACGGGGGCCCCTCAGGGATGCGTGCTCAGTCCCCTCCTGTACTCCCTGTTCACTCATTAATGCACAGCTATGCACGAATCCAACACAATCATTAAGTTTGCTGATGACACAACAGTGGTAGGCCTGATCACCGACAACGATGAGTCAGCCTATAGGGAGGAGGTCAGAGACCTGGTCGTGTGGTGCCACGACAACAACCTCAATGTGATCAAGACAAAGGAGATGATTGTGGACTACAGGAAAAGGAGGTCCGAGCACGCCCCCATTCTCATCGACGGGGCTGTAGTGGGGCAGGTTGAGAACATGGTCCAAACACACCAAGACAGTCGTGAAGAGGGCACAACAAAACCTATTCCCCCTCAGGAGATTTGGCATGGGTCCTCAGATCCTCAAAAGGTTTTACAGCTGCACCATCGAGAGCATCCTGACGGGTTGCATCGCTGCCTGGTATGGCAACTGCTCAGCCTCCGACCACAAGGCACTACAGACGGAAGTGCGTACGGCCTAGTACATCACCTGGGCCAAGCTTCCTGCCATCCAGGACCTCTATACCATGCGGTGTCAGAGGAAGGCCCTAAAAATTGTCAGACTCCAGCCACCCTAGTCATAGACTGTTCTCTCTGCTACCGCACGACAAGCGGTACCAGAGCACCAAGTCTAGGTCCAAGAGGCTTCTAAACAGCTACCACCCCCAAGCCATAAGACTCCTGAACAGCTAATCAAATGGCTACCCAGACTATTGGCATTGCCACCCCCCCACACCTCACTGCTGCTACTCTCTGTTATTATCTACGCATAGTCACTTTAATAACTCTACCTACATGTACACAATTACCCAAATTACCTCGACACCGGTTCCCCCGCACATTGACACAGACTCTGTACCGGTACCCCCTGTATATAGCCCGCTATTGTTATTTACTGCTTCTCTTTAATTATTTGTTATTCTTATCTCTTACTGTTTTAGTGATTTTCTTAAAACTGCATTGTTGGTTAAGGGCTTGTAAGTAAGCATTTCACTGTAAGGTTGTATTCGGCGCATGTGAGAAATACAATTTGATTTGAGATGTAACTCAGGTTCTTCCTTTCCTGTGGCGTTCTTCATGAGAGCCAGTTTCATCATAGCGCTTGATGGTTTTTGCGACTGCACTTGAAGAAACTTTCAATGTTCTTGAAATGTTCCGTATTGACTGACCTTCATGTCTGAAAGTAATGATGGTCTGTCGCTTCTCTTTGCCTATTTTAGCTGTTCTTGCCATAATATGGAATTGGTCTTTTACCAAATAGAGCTATCTTATGTATACCACCCCTACCTTGTCACAACACAACTGATTGGCTCAAATGCATTGAGGAGGAGGAAAGAAATTCCACAAATGAACTTAACAAGGCACACCTGTTAATTGAAATGCATTCCAAGTGACTACCTCATGAAGCTGGTTGAGAGAATGCCAAGAGTGTGCAAAGCTGTTGTTAAGGCAAAGGGTGGCTACTTTGAAGAATCTCAAATATAAAATATATTTTGATGTGTTAAACACTTTTTTGGTTACTACATGATTCCATATGTGTTATTATAAAGAAAAATAAAGAAAAACCCTTGAATGCGTAAGTGGGTCCAAACTTTTGACTGGTTCAGTCTGTAAGTAGCAGCACTGCTGAGAGGATTAGTAGGGTGATTTCTCAAGGTGGAAGTGTTTCAAATCGTTTGCTATATTCTGCCCTACTCTACGTGACATATGGTGACATATGGTGGCAGTGGTGGGATGGCGTACCGCAAATCAGTGAATCCCAACACTGCCACCATATGTCACGTAGAGTAGGCCAGAAGGCTAAACTGGATAACCTAACCTCTATCAAAATAAAAAGATGGCGGAGCCGCAAAAGTTCTTCTGTGCAAAGGTGTTTATTTACAAGTGATTCCGGAACAAAAAACAACAGTACTGCCATCAACGTCTACCTTATGGGACAGCTTAAAAACAATGAAGAGATTTCTCGTGCAGGTGGACGCTTCGGCTGTAGGAATTGGAGCTGTACTGGCCCAAGGGGAGCCAAGAGAAGAGCTTCCTGTGCTGTACCTGAGTCGGAAGCTGTTGCCCAGGGAAACCAGGTATTCTACAATCGAAAAGGAGTGCCTGGCTATAAAGTGGGCCCTAGATAGCCTCCGTTACTACCTTCTTGGGAGGGAATTTGACCTGCACACGGACCACAGAGCACTGACCTGGATCCAGACCATGAAGGACCGGAATTCTCGTGTGACCAGGTGGTATCTGGAGCTCCAGCCCTTCAGGTTCTGTGTCCGTCACAAGGCAGGAAAAGAGAACGTTACTGCGGACTACCTATCAAGGCTCCCGAACATGGTCGCTTCAGGAGAGGAGGAAGGTAATGTGACGTAGAAGTCCGTCACTGGCCGCGGGCAGCATTTGGTTCTTTAACGCACACACATATTCATCACTCCTCCATGCGCCATTATAAGATAAGTTAACAATGTGGGTCGACACACAAATTAACTTCTGTCTTGGTGCATGCATTTCACACTTGTCAATGTTCATATTTGAGAGATACAATAATTATTATACTTATCAATGTTGTGGATGAGCGCATTGTTTGTTTGTTCTGTTCCTCTCTCTCCATCTCTGTAGCTTCCGGGTATGCTGGAAAAGGACCCGAGCTAAGGGAATTGGGTTGGCTTTATAGTGCCTGTCCCAAATGGCTCATTAATGCATATGGGCATATTGAAAGATATTGTCAGTAGTGATGTAATGTTGTAAATGTTATGTTGTGATATTGTTTAAAACCGTGTTGCAATGTATATCCTTTAGTATGTTTAGTTCATGGAAAATGTAGGTTTGTATTGTTAATTGATTAATTAACCAGGGTTAATTGTTCTGAGGGGAGGGGCTAGCCCTACAAAGGGAGCCTCTCTTTCAGTCATGGGGAGAGGCATTTTTGGATTGAGCTGTGGATGGGGCAGCATTGTTTTTAAGCTGTCCCATAAGGTAGACGTTGATGGCAGTACTGTTGTTTTTTGTTCCGGAATCACTTGTAAATAAACACCTTTGCACAGAAGAACTTTTGCGGCTCCGCCATCTTTTTATTTTGATAGAGGTTAGGTTATCCAGTTTAGCCTTCTGGCCTACTCTACGTGACAGCCCACTGTCATTTTCTGTAGTCATATCTATTAGCTTCATCACTGTACCAGTCGTCTGTACTTTTGCCTTAGAATCAGAAAAAGAAAGAACTGTCCGTGTGCAGATGAATCTCCTCCAAGCTCCAACCGTTGATCAATCCAACAATTGACAGTTCACAGTCTTCCGAGAATAGTAACATTGACCCGCTGTTGCTATTTTAGTGTGTGTGTACTGGCGCATTGACCAGCGTCCAACTTGTCTTCCTCCCTTAACACACTGCACAGCCTGTTGTAAAAACACAGCTCCCTTAAAGCTCAGCACGACAGCCCCTTTCCCTTGGATCTATTTCCATGAGACGGTAATGTCGATTTTTACTTCAGCTTAAGGCGTGTCCTCCTCTTCCTTCAAACCTGCGGTCAAAAGATCCTTCCAACCTTTAATAAATACAATTCTATCAACATAACAGCCAGTTCCACAGTAAGTCTGTTGGACTTCTTCTTTAAGGGGAAATCTGCGATTGCTACATTCTTTTTTTGACTTTTAAATTCATGATATACGTCCATTGATTCTTGAAGATTAGAATGTATAAATGCCTTATGAGCCTAGATTAATTGTCTAGCCCATCAGAATATAAGCTTATTTGTTACTCCTTTGTTGGTAAATAATGTAATTGTAAACAAACACTCTACAGTCTTAAAACATGGTTGAAACTGTCATTAGGATCTCATGGAAGGTCATTCCATAACTTTGTCTATGAATTTGAGAGTGATTCCATTTCTCCAGACTCATCCCTCAGCTCGTTACCAAATCAGTGGTGGGGTGTCACACTTTCTTATTGTTTGAACTGCAGATTGCACCTTTAAGTATAACATCTGTTTAATATTATCTTTGTGTTATCAGTTATCCTGATTACATGGATCATGTCTGAAATAAATAAGCGACAACTCATACCATCCAGAAACGCGTTTTTATCTGTAGTAAGTGTTTAAGGGTGTCCCACAGGAGTCAGTTGCAGGCCCTCTTTGTTTTCTCTGTTTGCAGTGAAGCAGCAACACCTCCGAGTCTGTGGTTACAACCAAGCTGCCTGCAGCTAGAGACAGCATAGACAATAATAAGAGCACCTACTTTCTCCCAGCACTCACTGTGTGATGTGTTATATTGACAGGCTGAGAGAGAGAGAGAGAGAGAGAGTGCTCTACCGTGTGTCTCATGTAGCCGTCCCACACTAGGCCTGGCACCTGTTCATGCCCTCCGGGACTGGGACGGCCAAGACAGCTGCTTGGGTTTGGAGTGTGGGGTGGATGGGGATGGATATGGGGGGTGGATGGGGATGGATATGGTGGGTGGGGGATGGGCTAAACAGATGGGCTGCAGTAGACGGGAGCGGGATGGGGTGGGAGCAGGGTAGGGGGATGCTGTGAAGAATTACCCAGCACAAAAGGCACGTCGGCAGAGCTGAATGGGTAATGACCATGTACAATCCGATGGACGATAATGGCATTGTGGTGGACTGGACTCTGGGGACACTTGGGGATGAGGATGGGGCGGGTGTGTGTGTGTTATGTCAGCTGGTGTCCCAGAGCAGGATGAGACGGCAGAATAAAAGGAAGCTGGGTCTGTGCTGCTGCTCTGATAAGATGAAAACACTGGAGCGAACCTGATAAACCCACTTTGTTCTGGTGTACATCGCTTGCTTACACATCACATCAAGTTTGTGCTGCAAACAACTAAACTAAAAGTATAGTACTTAACTTCATCATTATTCCATTTCAAATGACAAAATATTTATTTCATCTAACCAGGCAAGTCAGTTAAGAACAAATTCTTATTTTCAATGACGACCTGAACTGCCTGTTCAGGGGCAGAACAACAGATTTGTACCTTGTCAGCTCGGGGGTTTGAACTCACAACCTTCCGGTTACTAGTCCAACGCTCTAACCACTAGGCTACGCTGCCGCCCCATGAAAAAATATAGTAAAACTTTCATTACTTGTCATATAAAACACTGAAGCCTTCAGCAGAATCAAAGGCCCTAAAGGCCCAAAACAGGTTTCCAACAACCAGAGCGCTTTTGTCGTCATGTAACTAAACAATGTAGCGTGAAATAGATTTTAGAGCATGTTATCTCAGTGTTCAGGAAGGTTCATAGTGAACAGTTTTAATGTAGAGTGAAATAGATTTTAGAGCATGTTATCTCAGTGTCCAGGAAGGTTCATAGTGAACAGTTTTAATGTAGGGTGAAATAGATTTTAGAGCATGTTATCTCAGTGTTCAGGAAGGTTCATAGTGAACAGTTTTAATGTAGCGTGAAATAGATTTTAGAGCATGTTATCTCAGTGTCCAGGAACAGTTTTAATGTAGCGTGAAATAGATTTTAGAGCATGTTATCTCAGTGTCCAGGAACAGTTTTAATGTAGCGTGAAATAGATTTTAGAGCATGTTATCTCAGTGTCCAGGAACAGTTTTAATGTAGAGTGAAATAGATTTTAGAGATGTTATCTCAGTGTCCAGGAAGGTTCATAGTGAACAGTTTTAATGTAGAGTGAAATAGATTTTAGAGCATGTTATCTCAGTGTTCAGGAAGGTTCATAGTGAACAGTTTTAATGTAGGGTGAAATAGATTTTAGAGCATGTTATCTCAGTGTTCAGGAAGGTTCATAGTGAACAGTTTTAATGTAGGGTGAAATAGATTTTAGAGCATGTTATCTCAGTGTCCAGGAAGGTTCATAGTGAACAGTTTTAATGTAGAGTGAAATAGATTTTAGAGCATGTTATCTCAGTGTTCAGGAAGGTTCATAGTGAACAGTTTTAATGTAGCGTGAAATAGATTTTAGAGCATGTTATCTCAGTGTCCAGGAACAGTTTTAATGTAGAGTGAAATAGATTTTAGAGATGTTATCTCAGTGTCCAGGAAGGTTAATAGTGAACAGTTTTAATGTAGGGTGAAATAGATTTTAGAGCATGTTATCTCAGTGTTCAGGAAGGTTCATAGTGAACAGTTTAGTATCTAACGTAGTTAACATCAGTGATATTACCATGCCAACATTTGATCATTGACCCCCATCTCAGGTTGTTGATGCTGACGCTAGTGTTATTGTGGGTGTGTTTTCTGTTATGTGCTGTGTGTGTTTGTGTGTCTGTGTTTGTATGTGGGGTGTGTGTGTGTGTGTGTGTGTTGGTGTGTGTGTGTGTGTGTGTGTGTGTGTGTGTGCGTGTTTGTATGCTTATGAGCTACCTGTATGAGACACCACAGCTTGTTCTTCCAGTCCGTTTCTGACATGATGGGGCTCAGGGCGAACTGTTGAGAGCTGTCAAGCAGTGTCTTCACAAATCTCCTTGGCAATACTATGACATGATGTTTTCTCCCTCTAAAAGCCATCCATCTCTCGACAGCATCTGACAGCTCCACGTCTGAGGCAACACATGGTGTAACACCCACTTCTTTCTCCTGGGCCTCAAGGTCGTTCACTCCCTCCTCTCTCTGTTTATTTCAGTAAGGAGTGACTTTACCTCTCTGCATAATGAGGATGGTGTGACTGACTCAAGGTCGTTCACTCCCTCCTCTCTCTCTGTTTATTTCAGTAAGGAGTGACTTTACCTCTCTGCATAATGAGGATGGTGTGACTGACTCAAGGTCGTTCACTCCCTCCTCTCTCTGTTTATTTCAGTAAGGAGTGACTTTACCTCTCTGCATAATGAGGATGGTGTGACTGACTCATCGTTTACACCACTTGATCCATTCCAGTACAGGAAGCGATACTTCATTTATACTTCTTGACTAACAAATCTTTGTAAACTTACAGTGTTGCGCAATTTGGTGTGTAGGGTTATGAATAACCATAACAATAGTTAGGGGGTAATTTTACTCTAATGGGCCGTCGTAAAGCCTTGAGCAGTTTGCAGAACGAAAAGTATTACGAAACTTCCAGAAAATGTTATGCTTCTATTGGTTTGGTGGTTGGTCCTATATCATGTGATATTGACCTATTAATATCAGAAAGTATGCAGTAAGAATGGGAACATTTAGGTTATTATACGCAGGTAAAATAATCAATCATCAACGATCAGTTACCTAGTTCAATCATCATCTTGCCAGGTAAACAGTGTCCTAACCTTTTAGTTGTTAGACTGTACACAACATCCACATACTATGTACTGTCATACACACACAGCAACACAGGGTTGTTTTAGACCAGGATGTCTCAGTCTGTCCCCTCAGAGCTCATCTCAGTCTGCTGACAGGACCGTTCTGGAGTACTGTATGTGTTGTGGGTGAGGTGAAGTTCACCTGAGTCAGACAGACAAGTTAAACACACACACACACACACACACACACACACACACACACACACAGCTATGTAGTCCCACAGAGTCCTACAGAGTCCCACAGAGTCCCACAGTCCTACAGAGATCTACAGAGCCCTGCAGAGATCTACAGAGCCTTGCAGAGTCCTACAGAGTCCCACAGAGTCCTACAGAGCCCTACAGAGTCCCACATAGCCCTACAGAGTCCTACAGAGTCCCACAGAGTCCTACAGAGCCCTACAGAGTCCCACATAGCCCTACAGAGTCCCACATAGCCCTACAAAGCCTTATAGAGATCTACAGAGCCCTACAGAGCCCTGTAGTCCTACAGAGCCATACAGAGCCCTGAAGAGCCCTACAGAGCCCCACAGAGCCTTACAGAGATCATGTCCTACAGAGCCCTACATATCCCTACAGAGCCCTACATATCCCTACAGAGTCCTACAGAGCCCTACATATCCCTACAGAGATCTACAGAGTCCTACATATCCCCAAAGAGCCCTACAGAGCCTTACAGAGATCTACATAGTCCTACAGAGCCTTACAGAGATCTACAGAGTCCTACAGAGTCCTACAGAGCCCTACAGAGTAGTCCTACAGAGCCCTACAGAGCCTTACAGAGATCTATAGAGTCCTACAGAGTCCTACAGAGCTCTACAGAGTCCTACAGAGCCCTACAGAGCCATACAGAGTCCTACAGAGCCCCATGTATGGTCCTGCTGACCACGCACTCCCAACTATAACATGACTCATGTCCAACATGACTGTCGGTCAATACGGGCGAGGACAGAGTGGCGGGATCATTTCCTGTTGTTTAGGATGGAGTAGGACAGAGCACTGTTACTGATAGTGGTCAGGAAAGAGATGTTGTCACCCTTTATCTATTTGGGGTGGCAGGTAGCCTTGTGTTTAGAGCATTGGGTACCTGGGTCAAATCCCCGAGTTGACAAGATAAAAATGTGTTGTTTTGTCCCTGGACAAGGCAGTTAACCCACTGTTCCCTGGTAGGCTGTCATTGTAAATAAGAATGTGTTCTTAACTGACCTGCCTAGATAAATGATTGACGGAAAAAAAAAAAAAGTGTTGTTCTGTTGCGCAACAACTGGAGCAGTCATATGTTAGGTATTTTAATGGGGGCACGCCTTCAACACAGAGACTTATCCTATATGGCTGCTGTTTATGGTTTTCATGTTGCATTTGACTGTCACTCAAATAAAACCAGGAAGCCAGAGTTGAATGTATCACTGTTAAGTTGTACTTATTTTTGTATAGTCCAATGATTTTTCAATCTCCTAGTTTAAATAAGCAATTTATACTGTGGAAAAACACCATTAGATATTCCTCATAATTTTTTTGAATAAACATAGTTTTCTCCGTCAGAACACACGAGGAAGAGACATCGTTTTATAATGAATAGGCCTGGGTTATAATCTGGTGTAAATATATGATTATAATATGTTACAAATGAATTGCTCCAATCTGTATTGATCAAAACTGTATTTTCCAATTCCTCCATTTTGTGATAGCTGATATCATCAATAATCAAACATTTAACTGTGAGAGACATTTTATTTTTTAACAACACATGCCTTTTCTCGTTCAGTTTGCTTTGTGTTTATGTCCTCTGGAGTTGCAGTGGTGTCAACAAGAGAGGTCATCTAGCGCCTCCCAGTGGCTAAAGTTGGATACTGCAGCTCTCAACATGCGTTCTTGAAAGGTTGCTGTTTAAAAATACATTTTCCTCTGTCGTGTAGTCTCAGTAGGTTATAGATAAGACAGTTTGTTTACAGGTTTAAAACTATTGTTTAGCTTCCTTAAAGTCCCCAGAACGAGTCATTCACTCATTGCTGAAATTGTTTAAGTGTATGTATTTGTCTAAAAACATTACCGCTGTATTAGAACTAAGTGCTAAGGCAAAAACAAAATGCTGCACCTCTCGGGGTCCCCGGATCAGGGAAACGCTGCAGTAAGGAAATATTTACCATTTTGAACCATTAGCACTTTTTGGTTCTACATTAATGGTCTTTAGACTCTAACTAGACCAAGGTACATTCAGCCAACACAAAAACAAGACAGTTTGAGTAGCAGTTCCAGGCTCCTCACCTTCTGTAAAAGTCCCTCTCTGCACCATAAACATAATAAACATAATAACGTCATATCATGTATAATAATAATCCCACATCTGCATTTCTATGATCTAAAGCCTTTGGTCCCTCTGAGATATTACATCCATAGATGACACAACATCTGCATTTCTATGATCTAAAGCCTTTGGTCCCTCTGAGATATTACATCCATAGATGACACGATCTAAAGCCTTTGGTCCCTCTGAGATATTACATCCATAGATGACACCTCATCTGGCCACATCCCATTGATTCTCTCTGTGCTTTGTATCATTTCTCCGAGGCCTAGTCACACACCCTCTACACTATGCTAATAACGTCCCTGGGCTTCCCGTTGTATTTCAGCGGTTGTGAAAAATGACTGAGAACATTGTTATTGTTTGTATTCTCAGTCAATTCGACAAGCCTACACACATA
The DNA here is from genome assembly GCF_034236695.1 of Oncorhynchus nerka. NCBI lineage: Eukaryota > Metazoa > Chordata > Actinopteri > Salmoniformes > Salmonidae > Oncorhynchus > Oncorhynchus nerka. The sequence goes on from NC_088422.1 coordinate 94,684,894, forward strand.
TTGTCATATAATGGAATATCTTGTTTTTCTGCAACATAGAATTTTGTTCTTAGATATGAGACCGTATTATATTGCCAGAGTTGAGCAAGTGGAGATGTCATTAAGAAAATCATTTTGGTAAACCGGTGTTTGGTCCTTGTTGTGTCAGTCGTTGTCAAACAAATGTTAGAAACACAGGCTTTCTGACACTGAGGTGTCCCCAACAACAACATGAAATGACTCTAAACACAGGCTTTCTGACACTGAGGTGTCCCCAACAACAACATGAAATGACTCTAAACACAGGCTTTCTGACACTGAGGTGTCCCCAACAACAACATGAAATGACTCTAAACACAGGCTTTCTGACACTGAGGTGTCCCCAACAACAACATGAAATGACTCTAAACACAGGCTTTCTGACACGGAGGTGTCCCCAACAACAACATGAAATGACTCTAACAATGTCTTCAGATCATCTATGGGTTGTAAAACCAGGGTTGTTTGGTACACAACGATGTGAGCACAACGTTAGCATTCATATGCTCCACTTCATCACAGAGCATTGACTTCTTCCAAGGTCCTTTGTTCTTAATAGGTGTCATCAAAAGGTGATTCCAGGGGCAGTGGAATGTAGACAAACACATTCAACCTCTATAAACATGCTAATGTTAGCCCGGGTTGAAGATCTACCCCCGAGGCTGTTCTGTTTGGCTAAGCCCCTTCGTCTCATTTATCTCTCCCCCTTCCTGCCCCGGGGCGCACGCGTGTGTGTGGCACCCCCATGTCATCATGTCCTTAGGGCTCTGAAATAATCTCAGTGGGGTACTCTCCATCAAAGCCAGCCACGGGATCACTGAGTAGTTACATGTGTGCCTGACAACGCCTAAAATCACTGTTTGGATACATGTGTGCCCGACAACGCCCAGTAAGAAGTATGGAAGGCCTGTCACTCATAGCCTGGATTTATCAGGTTAGCCATAGGATACTTACGTCTCTGTATCCATGTGTTATACTTGGTCATGCATCATCACTCTCTACCATGCGTCATTTCTCTCCATTGTTTATTGCAAATGGAAAATGCGCAGACTATTGTAGATAGAAAATGCACGGCAGAGAAGGAAATCGGAGCAAATGCGCCATGAGACAAATCGAGGCAATAATGTAGTTCATTGCTTCAACCACAAGATGGCAGCAGAGAGTGATAGTTGCCCTGAAAACAGGGCCTGTATTAAATTAATAATAAATAAATAAATAATTTCACCTTTATTTAACCACGTAAGCTAGTTGAGAACAAGTTCTCATTTGCAACTGCGACCTGGCCAAGATAAAGCATAGCAGTTCGACACATACAACAACACAGAGTTACACATGGAATGAACAATACATACAGTCAATAATACAGTAGAAAAAAAGAAAACAAAAAGTCTATATACAGTGAGTGCAAATGAGGTAAGATAAGGGAGTTAAGGCAATAAATAGGCCAAGGTGGCGAAGTAATTACAATATAGCAATTAAACACTGGAATGGTAGATGTGCAGAAGATGAATGTGAAAGTAGAGATACTGGGGTGCAAAGGAGCAAGATAAATAAATACAGTATGGGGATGAGGTAGATAGGTGGGCTGTTTACAGATGGGCTATGTACAGGTGCAGTGATCTGTGAGCTGCTCTGACAGCTGGTGCTTAAAGTTAGTGAGGGAGATATGAGTCTCCAGCTTCAGTGATTTTTGCAGTTCGTTCCAGTCATTGGCAGCAGAGAACTGGAAGGAAAGGCGACCAAATGAGGAATTGGCTTTGGGGGTGACCAGTGAGATATACCTGCTGGAGCGCGTGCTACGAGTGGGTGCTGCTATGGTGACCAGTGAGCTGAGATAAGGCGGGGCTTTACCTAGCAGAGACTTGTAGATAACCTGTAGCCAGTGGGTTTGGCGACGAGTATGACGCGAGGGCCAACCAACGAGAGCGTACAGGTCGCAGTGGTGGGTGATATATGGGGCAGTGGTGGGTGATATATGGGGCAGTGGTGGGTGATATATGGGGCAGTGGTGGGTGATATATGGGGCAGTGGTGGGTGATATATGGGGCAGTGGTGGGTGATATATGGGGCAGTGGTGGGTAGTATATGGGGCAGTGGTGGGTGATATATGGGGCAGTGGTGGGTGATATATGGGGCAGTGGTGGGTGATATATGGGGCAGTGGTGGGTGATATATGGGGCAGTGGTGGGTGATATATGGGGCAGTGGTGGGTGATATTTACATTTACATTTAAGTCATTTAGCAGACGCTCTTATCCAGAGCGACTTACAAATATATGGGGCAGTGGTGGGTGATATATGGGGCAGTGGTGGGTGATATATGGGGCAGTGGTGGGTGATATTTACATTTACATTTAAGTCATTTAGCAGACGCTCTTATCCAGAGCGACTTACAAATATATGGGGCAGTGGTGGGTGATATATGGGGCAGTGGTGGGGGATATATGGGGCAGTGGTGGGTGATGTGGTGGGTGATATATGGGGCAGTGGTGGGTGATATATGGGGCAGTGGTGGGTGATATATGGGGCAGTGGTGGGTGATATATGGGGCAGTGGTGGGTGATATATGGGGCAGTGGTGGGTGATATATGGGGCAGTGGTGGGTGATATATGGGGCAGTGGTGGGGGATATATGGGGCAGTGGTGGGTGATATATGGGGCAGTGGTGGGTGATATATGGGGCAGTGGTGGGTGATATATGGGGCAGTGGTGGGTGATATATGGGGCAGTGGTGGGTGATATATGGGGCAGTGGTGGGTGATATATGGGGCTTTGGTGGGTAGTATATGGGGCAGTGGTGGGTGATATATGGGGCAGTGGTGGGTGATATATGGGGCAGTGGTGGGTGATATATGGGGCAGTGGTGGGTGATATATGGGGCAGTGGTGGGTGATATATGGGGCAGTGGTGGGTGATATTTACATTTACATTTAAGTCATTTAGCAGACGCTCTTATCCAGAGCGACTTACAAATATATGGGGCAGTGGTGGGTGATATATGGGGCAGTGGTGGGTGATATATGGGGCAGTGGTGGGTGATATTTACATTTACATTTAAGTCATTTAGCAGATGCTCTTATCCAGAGCGACTTACAAATATATGGGGCAGTGGTGGGGGATATATGGGGCAGTGGTGGGTGATATATGGGGCAGTGGTGGGTGATATATGGGGCAGTGGTGGGTGATATATGGGGCAGTGGTGGGTGATATATGGGGCAGTGGTGGGTGATATATGGGGCAGTGGTGGGTGATATATGGGGCAGTAGTGGGTGATATATGGGGCAGTGGTGGGTGATATATGGGGCAGTGGTGGGTGATATATGGGGCAGTGGTGGGTGATATATGGGGCAGTGGTGGGTGATATATGGGGCAGTGGTGGGTGATATATGGGGCAGTGGTGGGTGATATATGGGGCAGTGGTGGGTGATATATGGGGCAGTAGTGGGTGATATATGGGGCAGTGGTGGGTGATATATGGGGCAGTGGTGGGTGATATATGGGGCAGTGGTGGGTGATATATGGGGCAGTGGTGGGTGATATATGGGGCAGTGGTGGGTGATATATGGGGCTTTGGTGGGTAGTATATGGGGCAGTGGTGGGTGATATATGGGGCAGTGGTGGGTGATATATGGGGCAGTGGTGGGTGATATATGGGGCAGTGGTGGGTGATATATGGGGCTTTGGTGATAAAATGAATGCCGCTGTGATAGACTGCATCCAGTTTGTTGAGTAGAGTGTTGGAGGCTATTTTGTAACTGACATCACCGAAGTCGAGGATCGGTAGGATGGTCAGTTTTACGAGGGTATGTTTGGCAGCATGAGTGAAGGATGCTTTGTTGCGATATAGGAAGCCGATTCTAGATTTAATTTTGGATTGGAGATGTTTAATGTGAGTCTGGAAGGAGAGTTTACAGTCTAACCAGACACCTAGGTATTTGTAGTTGTCCACGTATTCTAAGTCAGAGCCGTCCAGAGTAGTGATGCTGGAGGGGCGGGCAGGTGCAGGCAGCGATCGGTTGAATAGCATGCATTTAGTTTTACTTTTATCAGTTGGAGGCTGGTGAACCAGGCGAGGCAATCATTTGAGAACCAAGGCTGTTGAGTCTGCCAATAAGAATGTGGTGATTGACAGAGTCGAAAGCCTTAGCCAGGTCGATGAATACGGCTGCATAGTAATGTCTCTTATCGATGGCGGTTATGATGTCGTTTAGGACCTTGAGCGTGGCTGAGGTGCACCCATGACCAGCTCATGGCTCACGGCGCAGCGCTCTGTACAGTCGGCTCAATCGGAAATGACCTTTACTTGTTTAGCGCGCTGTTACCCAGATCTGATGTGGATCGGAGTGAATCCCAGCCTCGGTTCCATATCTCGGTCTGGACTACAGTGGTCCTTTTCTGACATTTTCAATTGTAAATCCATATTGTATTAGGGGTTATGGGTGTCCTGAACCTGCTAGATTAACCTTCAAATAAATCAAAGGAGTGGTAGTGTTGGGCTGAAACAAAGTCCTGCACCACCCGGTAGCTCTGTCTATAGAACCATGGATGAAACAAAGTCCTGCACCACCCGGTAGCTCTGTCTATAGAACCATGGATGAAACAAAGTCCTGCACCACCTGGTAGCTCTGTCTATAGAACCATGGATGAAACAATGTCCTGCACCACCCGGTAGCTCTGTCTATAGAACCATGGATGAAACAATGTCATGCACCACCCGGTAGCTCTGTCTATAGAACCATGGATGAAACAATGTCCTGCACCACCCGGTAGCTCTGTCTATAGAACCATGGATGAAACAAAGTCCTGCACCACCCGGTAGCTCTGTCTATAGAACCATGGATGAAACAAAGTCCTGCACCACCCGGTAGCTCTGTCTATAGAACCATGGATGAAACAAAGTCCTGCACCACCCGGTAGCTCTGTCTATAGAACCATGGATGAAACAAAGTCCTGCACCACCCGGTAGCTCTGTCTATAGAACCATGGATGAAACAAAGTCCTGCACCACCCGGTAGCTCTGTCTATAGAACCATGGATGAAACAAAGTCCTGCACCACCCGGTAGCTCTGTCTATAGAACCATGGATGTAACAAAGTCCTGCACCACCCGGTAGCTCTGTCTATAGAACCATGGATGCCGACTACTGTAATGCCCACTAAGCATATATAAACTAGGCAGACAGATACACATTCACCACAAGCCCTACAGACATATCCTGTATTGACTTCTAGTATATTCTAATACTGCGGTGGTGAGTGGTTATCACAGTAAACTGGCTGTAGAAGAGCTGATAGATATCCTGTACCTACTTCTACAGCTACCCATCATGGTCAGGGAGAATGACAGGGTTGAACTAGTGGTACTCTAATTCTACCTAGTGAGGGAGAACTGAAGAAGGAGAGGGAGCTGTTTAGGGAAGGCCTGCCACATTCTCCTGTTACACCACCCCACACAGTGACAGAGGAGAGAGAGGATGAGAGAGGGAGAAAGAGAGGGGGAGATAGAGAAGGAGAGAGAGAGGGGGAGAGAGAGAGGGAGAGAGAGAGAGAGAGAAAGGGAGAAAGAGATAGAGAGTGAGAAAGAGATAGAGAGTGAGAAAGAGAAAGAGAGTGAGAGAGAGAGTGAGAAAGAGAGTGAGAAAGAGAGAGAGAGAGAGAGAGAGAGAGTGAGAAAGAGAGAGAAATCAATGACACCACTGTATCTATATTGATCCATCAATTGATTCATCTGAACTATATTACAGACCTGTATATCTTATAAGACTTATTTCCAGAAAAAGACTAATCGCTATGTGGGAATTGAAACAATATGGCATAGTGTGTTTGTGTGTTTGGTCTCAGGTGTCTATTGCAGGGATAGTAGGCAAGGATAGGAGGCAGGGAAGGAGGCAGGGATAGGAGGCAAGGATACGAGGCAGGGAAGGAGGCAGGGAAGGACGCTACTGAAATACACACCAAGCAGTCTCACAGCATGAGCATCTGTCAGAATACACACATCTGCTGTAGGCTCTGACAGTAAATACATTGTCATCCGTCAGGCCCTATCTGTGTCTCTGTCCTCGTAAATCAATGTGTGTTTGGACAAGTAGGACAGAGTAAACAGCTCCTGTGTTCAGTATCATGTTCAGGCATCAGGGAAGGAAGTGTTTGTATGTGTGTGTGTTTGTGTGTGTGTGTCTGTGTGTTCATGCCTCCCTGTCTGCCTGCCTGTGTGTATAGGCGTTTGTGTGTGTGTCTGTGTGTTTATGCCTCCCTGTCTGCCTGCCTGTGTGTATAGGCGTGTGTGTGTGTGTGTGTGTGTATGGTGCTGGGGGAGCTTGTTTAGCTGAGCCCAGTGAAAGTGAAGCCCATGACAGAATGTCTGGCTGTGTGTCTATGCCCAGCCAGCCAGAGGAGCCAGACCGTCTGCTAGTCGCCAGCCTGCTTTACAACTGCTGAGAACATCCCATCCCCTAGGGGAGGAGAGGAGGGAGAGGGAAAGAGAGAGAGAATGAGGGAGGGAGAGAGAGAGGGAGGGAGAGAGGAAGAGAGTGAGGGAGGGAAAGAGAGAGAGGGAGGGAGGGAGAGAGGAAGAGAGCGAGGGAGGGAAAAATAGAGAGGGAGGAAAGGAGAGAGGGAGAGAGAGGGAGGGAGGGGGGTCACTGCACCTTATCTCTGTCTCTCTGTCTCTCTGTCTGTCTGTCTGTCTGTCTGTCTGTCTGTCTGTCTGTCTGTCTGTCTGTCTGTCTGTCTCTGTCTGTCTGTCTGTCTGTCTGTCTGTCTGTCTGTCTGTCTGTCTGTCTGTCTGTCTGTCTGTCTGTCTGTCTGTCTGTCTGTCTGTCTGTCTGTCTGTCTGTCTGTCTGTCTGTCTGTCTGTGTCTGTCTGTCTGTCTGTCTGTCTGTCTGTCTGTCTGTCTGTCTGTCTGTCTGTCTGTCTGTCTCTCTCTCTCTCTCTCTCTCTCTTTCTCTCTCTCTCTCTCTCTCTCTCTCTCTCTCTGAGAGAGAGGGGCTTTATTGGCATGGGAAACATATGTTAACATTGCAAAAGCAAGTAAAGTAGATAATGTACAAAAGTGGAATAAACAATAAAAATGAACAGTAAACATTACACTCACAGAAGTTCCAAAAGAATAAAGACATTAGAAATGTCATGTTATGTATATATACAATGTTGTAACAATGTGCAAATGGTTAAAGTATAAAAGAGAAAATAAATAAGCATAAATATGGGTTGGATTTACAATGGCGTTTGTTCTTTACTGATTGACCTTTTCTTGTGACAGGTCACACATCTTGCTGCTGTGATGACACACTGTGGTATTTCACCCAGTAGATATGGGAGTTGATCAAAATCGGGTTTGTTTTCCATTATTTTGTGGATGTGTGTAATCTGAGGGATTTATCTCTAATATGGTCATACATTGGGCAGGAAGTTAGGAAGTGCAGCTCAGATTCCACCTCAATCCTAATTGGTATGGAATTTGAATTTATGGTCCTGGCAACTGGACCTTTTTTTGAACACCATTATTTTGGTCTTACTGAGATTTACGGTCAGGGCCCAGGTCTGGCAGAATCTGTGCAGAAGATCTAGGTGCTGCTGTAGGCCCTCCTTGGTTGTTGACAGAAGCACCAGATCATCAGAAAACAGTAGACATTTGACTTTAGATTCTAGTGGGGTGAGGCCGGGTGTTGCAGACTTTTCTAGTGCCCGCGCCAATTCGTTGATGTTGAAGAGGGTGGGGCTTAAGCTGCATCCATGTCTCACCCCACAGCCCTGTGGGAAGAAAAGTGTGTGTGTTTTGACCTATTTTAACTGCACAATTGTTGTTTGTGTACATGGATTTTATAATGTTGTATGTTTTTCCCCCAACACCACTTTCCAACAATTTGTATAGCAGACCCTCGTGCCAAATTGAGTTGAAGGGGTTTTTGAAGTTAACAAAGCCCGAGAAGACCTTGCTTTTGTTTTGGTTTGTTTGTCAATTATATGGTGTGCAGGGTGAATACGTGGTCTGTCATACAATAATTTGGTAAAAAGCCAATATGACATTTTCTCAGTACATTGTTTTCACTGAGGAAATGTACGAGTCTGCTGTTAATGAAAATGCAGAGGATTTCCCCAAGGTTACTGTTGACACATATCCCACGGTAATTATTGGGGTCAAATTTGTCTCCATTTTTGTGGATTGGGGTGATCAGTCCTCGGTTCCAAATATTGGGGAAGATGCCAGAGCTGAGGATGTTAAAGAGTTTATGTGTAGCCAATTGGAATTTGTTGTCTGTATATTTGATCATTTCATTGAGGATACCATCATCAACACCACAGGCCTTTTTGGGTTGGATGGTTTTTATTTTCTCCTGTAGTTCATTCAAGGTAATTGGAGAATCCAGTGGGTTCTGGGAGTCTTTAATATTTGATTCTAAGATTTGTATTTGATCATGTATATGTTTTTGCTGTTAGTTTTTTATTATAGAGCCAAACAGATTGGAGAAGTGGTTTACCCAGACATCTCCGTTTTGGATAGGTCATTATTTGTGTTATTGTTTGTTTAGTGTTTTCCAATTTTCCCAGAAGTGGTGAGAGTCTGTAGATTCTTCAATTACATTGAGCTGATTTCTGATGTGCTGTACCTTCTTTTTCTGCAGGTTTTCTGTCTCTATGTTTTTATCCTCAAGGATGGTGTTTGTGTTAGTATCTGTGTCAGTATCGGTGTCAGTATCTGTGTCAGTATCGGTGTCAGTATCTGTGTCAGTATCTGTATCAGTATCGGTTTAAGTATCTGTGTCCGTATCTGTGTCAGTATCTGTGTCAGTATCTGTGTCAGTATCGGTGTCAGTATCTGTGTCAGTATCTGTGTCAGTATCTGTGTCAGTATCTGTGTCAGTATCGGTGTCAGTATCTGTGTCAGTATCGGTGTCAGTATCTGTATCAGTATCGGTTTAAGTATCTGTGTCAGTATCTGTGTCAGTATCTGTGTCAGTATCTGTGTCAGTATCGGTGTCAGTATCTGTGTCAGTATCGGTGTCAGTATCGGTGTCAGTATCTGTGTCAGTGTCTGTGTCAGTGTCTGTATCAGTATCTGTGTCAGTGTCTGTGTCAGTGTCTGTGTCAGTATCTGTATCAGTATCTGTGTCAGTGTATGTGTCAGTGTCTGTGTCAGTGTCTGTGTCAGTATCTGTGTCAGTGTCTGTATCAGTATCTGTGTCAGTGTCTGTGTCAGTGTCTGTGTCAGTGTCTGTGTCAGTATCTGTGTCAGTGTCTGTATCAGTATCTGTGTCAGTGTGTGTGTGTATCAGTATCTGTGTCAGTGTGTGTGTGTGTGTGTGTGTGTGTGATTGTATCAGTATCTGTGTCAGTGTGTGTGTGTCAGTGTGTGTGTGTGTGTGTGTGTGTGTGTGTGTGTGTGTGTGTGTGTGTGTGTGTATCAGTATCTGTGTCAGTGTGTGTGTATCAGTATCTGTGTCAGTGTGTGTGTGTCAGTGTGTGAGTGTCAGTATCTGTGTCAGTGTGTGTGTGTGTCAGTGTGTATGTCAGTGTGTGTGTGTCAGTGTGTGTGTGTGTGTGTGTGTGTGTGTGTGATTGTATCAGTATCTGTGTCAGTGTGTGTGTGTGTGTGTGTGTGTGTGTGTGTGTGTGTGTGTGTGTGTGTGTGTGTGTGTGTGTGTATCAGTATCTGTGTCAGTGTGTGTGTATCAGTATCTGTGTCAGTGTGTGTGTGTCAGTGTGTGTGTGTGTCAGTGTGTATGTCAGTGTGTGTGTGTGTGTGTGTGTGTGTGTGTGTGTGTCAGTATCTGTGTCAGTGTGTGTGTCAGTGTGTGTGTGTGTGTGTGTGTGTGTGTGTGTGTGTCAGTATCTGTGTCAGTGTGTGTGTCAGTGTGTGTGTGTGTCTGTGTGTGTGTGTGTGTGTGTGTGTGTGTGTGTGTATCAGTATCTGTGTCAGTGTGTGTGTCAGTGTGTGTGTGTATCAGTATCTGTGTCAGTGTGTGTGTCAGTGTGTGTGTGTGTGTGTGTGTGTGTGTGTGTGTGTATCAGTATCTGTGTCAGTGTGTGTGTGTATCAGTATCTGTGTCAGTGTGTGTGTCAGTGTGTGTGTGTGTATGTGTGAGCTTCTTTCCTGTTTGAAACGTGACAAACAGAAGCACGTGGGTGAATTTACAAAGACAAACAAATGATAACTCACTCATAAGAAACCAATTAGTCCCAGACATTTGTCACAGTCAAAATTGCTTAATGTTTTCAAGATCAAGTCCGAGTCCGTCACTTAAAGGGATAGTCTGAAATTCTGGAAATTAAGCTGTTTTTCTACAGTCAGTGTGCTAACGCTAGTTAACTGTGGCTCCCAAAACTACCTCTAACTTCCTACATACTAGATGCAGAGACACACAAATGGTAACTAATGGGTTCATCTGACTTTGGGGAAGTAGAAAAGGGTTTAATTGATCAAATCTCAAACTATCCCTTTAAGCTCCAAAGTAGGTGACTGTAACATCTATGAGCAACATTTTACTTTATCGTCCAAAGATCAATGGGTGTTTATTCAATGGATGGATTATTATTATGAAATTTACCAATTTACCACACGATTTCTATGCAATAGTGACCTGTATAATAACTAGGCCTACCAATGACTTATCCACATGGCTAGACCACACAGGTAGTATATACTGGAAATTCGGGGACACAAGGAGCAACACAGGAGGAACACACTACTCTTTTATATCAGTGTCACAACATTCCGTTGAGATTCCACAGAAATTCCACAGATTCTTTCAATACCCTGTCAACAGACAATCGTGTCTACTTGGATATTGTTACAAATACACAACCTTTTAGACACAATTTCACTACTATCTGACATGCAAAGTGAAACATTACATAAATACAGCACTTGTTGGCCGCATGTTATTTGTATTTATTATGGATCCCCATTAGTTCCTGCCAAGGCAGCATCTACTCTTCCTGGGGGTTTATTATGGATCCCCATTAGTTCCTGCCAAGGCAGCATCTACTCTTCCTGGGGGTTATTATGGATCCCCATTAGTTCCTGCCAAGGCAGCAGGTACTCTTCCTGGGGGTTTATTATGGATCCCCATTAGTTCCTGCCAAGGCAGCAGCTACTCTTCCTGGGGTTTATTATGGATCCCCATTAGTTCCTGCCAAGGCAGCATCTACTCTTCCTGGGGTTTATTATGGATCCCCATTAGTTCCTGCCAAGGCAGCAGCTACTCTTCCTGGGGTTTATTATGGATCCCCATTAGTTCCTGCCAAGGCAGCATCTACTCTTCCTGGGGGTTTATTATGGATCCCCATTAGTTCCTGCCAAGGCAGCAGGTACTCTTCCTGGGGGTTTATTATGGATCCCCATTAGTTCCTGCCAAGGCAGCAGCTACTCTTCCTGGGGGTTTATTATGGATCCCCATTAGTTCCTGCCAAGGCAGCAGCTACTCTTCCTGGGGTTTATTATGGATCCCCATTAGTTCCTGCCAAGGCAGCATCTACTCTTCCTGGGGGTTATTATGGATCCCCATTAGTTCCTGCCAAGGCAGCAGGTACTCTTCCTGGGGGTTTATTATGGATCCCCATTAGTTCCTGCCAAGGCAGCAGCTACTCTTCCTGTGGTTTATTATGGATCCCCATTAGTTCCTGCCAAGGCAGCATCTACTCTTCCTGGGGGTTTATTATGGATCCCCATTAGTTCCTGCCAAGGCAGCAGCTACTCTTCCTGGGGGTTTATTATGGATCCCCATTAGTTCCTGCCAAGGCAGCAGCTACTCTTCCTGGGGGTTTATTATGGATCCCCATTAGTTCCTGCCAAGGCAGCAGCTACTCTTCCTGGGGTTTATTATGGATCCCCATTAGTTCCTGCCAAGGCAGCAGCTACTCTTCCTGGGGTTTATTATGGATCCCCATTAGTTCCTGCCAAGGCAGCATCTACTCTTCCTGGGGTCCAAACACATTAACACTCTTGAGAAAGCAGGCTTTCTCAAGAGCTGCCTGACTACTAATCAAATCAAATTCAAATCCAAATCTTCCTTTCTAGGGAGTTTTTCCTGGCCACCGTGCTTCTAAGTCTGCATTGTTCGCTGTTTGGGGTTTTAGGCTGGTTTTCTGTATAGCACTTTGTGACATGTGCTGATGTAAAAAGGGCTTTATAAATACATTTGATGAGTACTACTGCTTCTAGGGTCTGATGGGGACTGACTCCTATAGACTGACCGCAGAGGCTTTACTTTCCTTTCTCACCGCCACAGTACTTGACAGACAGGCTTCACAAAAGTGTAGAGAACCACTTAAACCAGGGCGACCGGAACAACGCGAGAACCAAGTGGAGCCGTTGTCTAGTTGACGTGAAATTCCCTGTCTCCTATCTCATGTTCTATATCCTCTATACAGTAAGGATACCTCTAACTGTTCTGCTATCTGGTTACAACTAGGCAAAACAGTCCTTTTTTTAATCCTGTCTCCATGATGGGTTGAAATGAAGTTCTTCTATTTCAAACATGTCGCCCGGACCGGTAACCCACAGAACATTGCTTTTGTGTGGTGCTGACAGGTCCTCTCCATTCCACCTTTTCTTTCTTTTTTTAACACCTTATTTTCACAAAGAAACTGAAATGAAAAAGTTTCTGTGGTTTCTGGTTGGTTTAAGAGGGATCTGACAATGATGCCCTGTTC
>NC_088422.1:94700064-94722564 GCF_034236695.1 Oncorhynchus nerka
CATTGTGTTACTAACACAGGACTTCACATTGGAACCCAGAACATAAGGTGGACAGGGTTTTGTATATCTTGTGACAGATGTGTGTGGTGCGTCGTAACATATGGCTGAAGATGGAATGAACAGTGAAAATAGTTCCGCTCACACAGAGTGTAGTCTAGATGTGAGATGACTAGAGCTGGCAGCAGCGGGAGAATGGAGTCCTGACATATTTTATTTTACCTTTATTTAACTAGGCAAGTCAGATCAGAACAAATTCCTATTTTCAATGACGGCCTAGGAACAGTGGGTTAACTGTCTTGTTCAGGGGCAGAACAACAGATTTTTACCTTGTCAGCTCAGGGATTCAATCTTGCAACCTTTCGGTTGCTAGTCCAAAGCTCTGACCACTAGGCTACCTGCCGCCCCAAAATCAGCACTAGAGAGAGACCAAACACTCAGGGAGGAGATGTGAGCAGGGTCAGAATAGGGAGAGACCAAACTCTCAGGGAGGAGATGTGAGCAGGGTCAGATTAGGGAGAGACCAAACTCTCAGGGAGGAGATGTGAGCAGGGTCAGATTAGGGAGAGACCAAACTCTCTGGGAGGAGATGTGAGCAGGGTCAGATTAGGGAGAGACCAAACTCTCAGGGAGGAGATGTGAGCAGGGTCAGATTAGGGAGAGACCAAACTCTCTGGGAGGAGATGTGAGCAGGGTCAGATTAGGGAGAGACCAAACTCTCAGGGAGGAGATGTGAGCAGGGTCAGATTAGGGAGAGACCAAACTCTCTTGGAGGAGATGTGAGCAGGGTCAGATTAGGGAGAGACCAAACTCTCAGGGAGGAGATGTGAGCAGGGTCAGATTAGGGAGAGACCAAACTCTCAGGGAGGAGATGTGAGCAGGGTCAGATTAGGGAGAGACCAAACTCTCAGGGAGGAGATGTGAGCAGGGTCAGATTAGGGAGAGACCAAACTCTTTGGGAGGAGATGGAATCCACAGAGCTGGAATCCACCACACAGACATCACCCAGAGCCAAAACCTCATTCTGGAAGTTTGGAAAGCAAAGTGGTGTGACAGCATTTCCTGTATCCATTTAGACTGGCAATATGGAAACCATTAAGGAGCTTGAAGAAAATAAAAAGCTGCAGTACATTGGTCATGTTGTGTTTGCACCTACATCTTGGATAAATGTGAGTTTTGTAATGTGGTGTTTTATCAGCACAAAGCATCCCGTTGAGAGAGACAGAGCTATTGGATAGTTCAAATGAATGACTGTAATGGATGGGGAATTAGTTCTTCTCAGAATACTCCAACAAGATCTACACTGAAGTCCATGTTGTGAAGGACTTTAGATGAACTAAATATGTGATAGTGTAATAAACCTACAGTTTAAGCACAGGGAAAGCACATGAAAGAAATATGGTGACATCATGTTTCAACATTGTATGCTCTGCAAATGACACATTGTGTCATTACACAGCAGCCCATTAACTAAAAGGGTGTGACTAGGACCAGAGTAGCGGTGACACATCTACTTTCATGTCCTCATTTTGGATTTGTCCCAGCCTCTACAGGGCCTTTAGTGAACTAAGACACTGTGGATGGATAGATAAACTGACTGACTGACTGACTGACTGACTGACTGACAGACAGACAGACAGACAGACAGACAGACAGACAGACAGACAGACAGACAGACAGACAGACAGACAGACAGACAGACAGACAGACAGACAGACAGACAGACAGACAGACAGACAGACAGACAGACAGACAGACAGAAAGTTTCTCAATGTGTGTCATTCTATCTCAATGTGTGTCATTCTATTTCAATGTGTGTCATTCTATCACAATGTGTGTTGTTCTATCACAATGTATTTCTGTCTCAATGTGTGTCATTGTGTGTCATTTTATCTCATTGTGTGTCATTCTATCTAATTGTGTGTCATTCTATCTCAATGTGTGTATCATTCTATCACAATGTGTGTCATTCTATCTCAATGTGTGTCATTATAACTCAATGTGTGTCATTCTATGTCATTGTGTGTCATTCTATCAATGTGTGTCATTCTGTCTCAATGAAACCTCCTCGTCCGTAGCAGGGGTTAATTGGACGAGAAACGCTGCAATGCAAAGTGTTAAAAGGAGACAAAAGAGTCTTGGCCGAGGTTCAAGATGAGAGCACCTCCAGGCAGTACAGGCTGAGGCTGACTGCTGCCGAGAGAGAAGTCTTGGCCGAGGTTCAAGAGGAGAGCACCTCCAGGCAGTACAGGCTGAGGCTGACTGCTGCCGAGAGAGAAGTCTTGGCCGAGGTTCAAGAGGAGAGCACCTCCAGGCAGTACAGGCTGACTGCTGCCGAGAGAGAAGTCTTGGCCGAGGTTCAAGAGGAGAGCACCTCCAGGCAGTACAGGCTGAGGCTGACTGCTGCCGAGAGAGAAGTCTTGGCCGAGGTTCAAGAGGAGAGCACCTCCAGGCAGTACAGGCTGAGGCTGACTGCTGCCGAGAGAGAAGTCTTGGCCGAGGTTCAAGAGGAGAGCACCTCCAGGCAGTACAGGCTGAGGCTGACTGCTGCCGAGAGAGAAGTCTTGGCCGAGGTTCAAGAGGAGAGCACCTCCAGGCAGTACAGGCTGAGGCTGACTGCTGCCGAGAGAGAAGTCTTGGCCGAGGTTCAAGAGGAGAGCACCTCCAGGCAGTACAGGCTGAGGCTGACTGCTGCTGAGAGAGAGGCCTGCGTTTCCCCCCATGTCTCTCTGTCTCCATTTAATTACACTGAGGCTGACAGACATGGTGCTTAAAGACACAAAACAAAAAGACAGGGTCAAAAATAAACAGCACTGCAGTCATTCATTGCGGGCGCGTCACAGACACAGTCCCTACAGTTTACTATACATCGTTGACTTGTATTCATATCACAGGAGATTGGTGACACCTTCATTGGAGAGAACGGGCTCGTTCTATTGACTGGAGCGGAGTCAGTGGAATGATAACAAATCCATCAAACACATTCCGTTTTCTCCGTTCCGGACGTTATTATGAGCCGTCCTCCCGTCAGCAGCCTCCTGTGATTCAGATACTTCAACTCTGACAAACTTGACACATGATTCAGTATGATTCAGTATGATTCAGTATGATTCAGATATTTCAACTCTGACAAGCTTGAAGCATGATTCAGTATGATTCAGTATGATTCAGATACTTAAACTCTGACAAGCTTGAAGCATGATTCAGTATGATTCAGTATGATTCAGTATGATTCAGTATGATTCAGTATGATTCAGATACTTCAACTCTGACAAGCTTGAAGCATGATTCAGTATGATTCAGTATGATTCAGTATGATTCAGATACTTAAACTCTGACAAGCTTGAAGCATGATTCAGTATGATTCAGTATGATTCAGTATGATTCAGTATGATTCAGTATGATTCAGATACTTCAACTCTGACAAGCTTGACGCATCCGTCCTGTAGGCTATAAGATGCCGAGCAGGCTATCCTTAATGTAGTGAGGCTGGCCAGGATGTGTCTGTATCTGAACCAGTGGAGGCTGCTGAGGGGAGGACAGCTCATAATAATGTCTGGAACGGAGCGAATGGAATGGCATCAAACACTTGGAAACCATGGAAACCACGTGTTTGATGTAGTTGATACCATTCCACTGATACCATTACCACAAGCCCGTCCTCCCCAATTAAGGTGCCACCAACCTCCTGTGATCTGAACATGCATTGTTGCATCGCCAAACAACCCGTAATCAAACAGTAACCTCATGTACCTATTCAGTGATGGTTTTCTCTGCAGGTCCATTAGATCCGAATAGAACAGTGTCAAACCCTGGGCTTTTAATGCACAGGCAACTGGTACATCAGCAGTGCCTTTACACAGTCTCATATTTCCCCTCTTTAAGAGACTGAGGACATTTAGACACAGATGTGGAATCAGTAAAAAAAAGCTATTGGGTTTGTAGTATTTCTGCAGGGGACATTGAGACACTGATTAGGGGTCAGTGAAAAAGCTATTGGGTCTGTCAAATTTCTGCAGGGGACATTGAGACATTGATTAGGGGTCAGTGAAAAGCTGTTGAGACTAAAGAGGGGGCTCAGTACATGACCAGAAGTATGTGGACACCTGCTCGTCCAACATCTCATTCCAAAATCATGGCCATTAATATGGAGTTGGTCCCCTCCCTTTGCAGCTATAACAGCCTCCACTCTTCTGAGAAGGCTTTCCACTACATGTTGGAACATTGCCGCTATAACAGCCTCCACTCTTCTGAGAAGGCTTTCCACTACATGTTGGAACATTGCTGCTATAACAGCCTCCACTCTTCTGAGAAGGCTTTCCACTAGATGTTGGAACATTGCTGCTATAACAGCCTCCACTCTTCTGAGAAGGCTTTCCACTAGATGTTGGAACATTGCAGCTATAACAGCCTCCACTCTTCTGAGAAGGCTTTCCACTACATGTTGGAACATTGCTGCTATAACAGCCTCCACTCTTCTGAGAAGGCTTTCCACTAGATGTTGGAACATTGCTGCTATAACAGCCTCCACTCTTCTGAGAAGGCTTTCCACTAGATGTTGGAACATTGCTGCTATAACATCCTCCACTCTTCTGAGAAGGCTTTCCACTACATGTTGGAACATTGCCGCTATAACAGCCTCCACTCTTCTGAGAAGGCTTTCCCACTACATGTTGGAACATTGCTGCTATAACAGCCTCCACTCTTCTGAGAAGGCTTTCCACTAGATGTTGGAACATTGCTGCTATAACAGCCTCCACTCTTCTGAGAAGGCTTTCCCCTAGATGTTGGAACATTGCAGCTATAACAGCCTCCACTCTTCTGAGAAGGCTTTCCACTAGATGTTGGAACATTGCCGCTATAACAGCATCCACTCTTCTGAGAAGGCTTTCCACTAGATGTTGGAACATTGCAGCTATAACAGCCTCCACTCTTCTGAGAAGGCTTTCCACTAGATGTTGGAACATTGCTGCTATAACAGCCTCCACTCTTTTGGGAAGGCTTTCCACTAGATGTTGGAACATTGCTGCTATAACAGCCTCCACTCTTTTGGGAAGGCTTTCCACTAGATGTTGGAACATTTCTGCGGGGACTTGCTTCCATTCAGCCACAAGACCATTAGTGAGGTCGGTGCACTGATGTTGGGCGATTAGGCCTGGCTCGCATTCGGCATTCCAATTCATCCCAAAGGTGTTCAATGAGGTTTTAGTACTGAATCATACTGAATCATACTGAATCATGCTTCAAGCTTGTCAGAGTTGAAGTATCTGAATCATACTGAATCATACTGAATCATACTGAATCATACTGAATCATGTGTCAAGTTTGTCAGAGTTGAAGTATCTGAATCACAGGAGGCTGCTGACGGGAGGACGGCTCATAATAACGTCCGGAACGGAGCAAACGGAATGTGTTTGATGGATTTGTTATCATTCCACTGACTCCGCTCCAGTCAATAGAACGAGCCCGTTCTCTCCAATGAAGGTGTCACCAATCTCCTGTGATATGAATACAAGTCAGCGATGTATAGTAAACTGTAGGGACTGTGTCTGTGACGCGCCCTCAATGAATGACTGCAGTGCTGTTTATTTTTGACCCTGTCTTTTTGTTTTGTGTCTTTAAGCACCATGTCTGTCAGCCTCAGTGTAATTAAATGGAGACAGAGAGACATGGGGGGAAACGCAGGCCTCTCTCTCAGCAGCAGTGTGCTGAGCCTCTGTGCAGACCAGTCAAGTTCTTCCACATCCATCTCAACTAACCATTTCAGTATGGACCTCACGTTGTGCACAGGGGCATTGTCATACTGAAGCGTTAATATTTCCCTTCACTGGAACGAAGGGTCCTGAACCATGAAAAACAGCACCAGACCAGTATTCCTCCTCCACCGAACTTTACAGTTGGCACTATGCATTCGGACAGGTAGCGTTCTCCTGGCATTCGCCAAACCCAGATTGGTCCGTCGCACTGCCAGATGGTGTAGCGTGATTCATCACTCCAGAGAACGCGTTTCCACTGCTCCAGAGTCCAATGGCGACGAGCTTTACAGACAACACATATTTTAAATGGCAAAGATAAATATCCCGATTCACATCAACACCTCCTATTCAGACTCAACGTCCCTGAACGTTGTGACCAGTTTCAATGACAGAAAGTATTGATGTAAAAAACATACTTGTTTGTTTATTGGGATATTTATCGTTGCCATTTAAAATATGTGTTGTCTGTTAGAATCAAGTTTGGTGGGAAAAGTCAGTTTCAGTTCCCACGGTGGTGACCTCCCTCCCACATCATTTGTGTATTTACCAGAGCATAAATCAATCATCTTTTACAGCAAGCCAAAATGTACAGAAGGAAACGCTGTACGACTGGTACATCTTGATGTGAACCTGTGTTTAAACTTCTCCACTTTCACTCGATAAAGAGGGTTACCTGCATTCTAAAGTCAATTATCGCTTTGAAGCCAATTATGATAATAAAAACACTTATTGAGGTATTGTTATCACTAAATTGTTTCAATTATCACCTCAACATAATGCTCGTCACAGGTTCCAGACCAGCCACACTGTACATTGTAGATATAATATAATACTATATCCTTACTCCTAAAAGGTGATTATCCACTATTAGATCTATTGATCATCAATAATGTTTTCATGACTAAACTTCAACTACAGATGTAGGATCTTAATTTGAGCCAGTTTGCTACAGCAGGAAAATAATCCTGCAGCAACATGAAACGTGAATTATTATGTGGATTATAATTAATGGACATTTTTGTCGGGGTTGATACATTTCTCGTAAGGGAAAATTAAGTCTGAAATTTCTAAGTGGAAATGACAAACTTCAGAAGTCTTTTCATAACCTCAAATACACTAGATGTTTTACTTTTCCTGCACTGTAGGAAAGTTCTCCCGCAACAGGGTGATCAGATTAAGATCCTACATCTGAATGCAGACGTGTTTACCTGCTACCTGTGACAAGATTCGGATGTGTGTTCTATTTACACAGATCACGGACTCCCACTTCACTACCCTTGAATTAGCCCACTTCATTCTCAGTTCAACGTGGGGTCAGCAGCACAACACATCCCTCACAAGCCTCTTCCCAAGCCAAGGGTCTCCTCCTCTGAAAGGAGCTGGGGGTTTATGTAACGTGCTCCTCGTGTCTTTGAATCCGGACAAAGGAAAACAATGAGAGGTGATAAGTCAGGAGCAGTGTTTTCAGACGGGAGACCAGAGTTGTTTCATTAGGGCACATCGAAGCAAAACGTTTGGCAACGGAGTTCAGAGTCCTTCACTGAATCAGTCAGTTTTCTTCTGACAAATACAGCCCAAATGAGATGGAAGACAAGATGGTGGATTTTGGATGGTGGAGCCCCCTATTCCCCCGGGCCACTGCCAACTTCCTTCACCATTGGCTGTTCTATGCCGCCACCACAGACCACACACTTGGCTCGGAGCAACTAGGCAGGAGATGGAGACAGACGTGAATACTCCTTGGAATTTTTGAGGCAGCAAGAATGCCCTGGGTCTTGATCACAAGGTTGGAAAATGGCGTGCTGTGAAAATGTTAACAGACCCATCATGTCCCAGAACACGTATAGCTACAAACGTTTGCATAAGGTTCTTCTTGATTGAATGTATCATATGGTACGGCACCATTCATGTGATCATGCAATGTCTGTTTATTTAACCATGTGGGCTACTGTTCCTTGAATCCCAGTCATTCAACTAGAAACTATTATTATGTGATACTTTGCAATAGTGTGAAAACCACTTCACAAACGCCCATGAATAGCCTTTTTGTAGGTTTAATACTGCAAATTCAAAACAACATATAAAAAGCACTTTCAATGGTTGAGCGATGTGTCTCTGCTTCGTTCTGTACCAAAAACGCAGTATAATCAGCTCGTTTACTTTTCAAGTTTAAAGCTAATTACATCTTTCAAAACGCAGCGGCTCAGATCTTCGTCAGAGACAAAAAAACAAAATGTCCGCCCCTGTCAGAGTGAAGAAAAGCACAGACGTCTCAAGACACGATTCGTACTGCTTACATTCGCTTTTCCAGCCAGTCATTCTCTCTCGTTCTCTTACCCAAATATGAGAGCTTCCACAAATACTTGTGTTGTTGAAAGACTCAAACAGGATGCCATTGTGTTATAAACACAGAACTTTCTCCTACTGGAGCCGGTCTGGGCCCATGTACCCACTGTGGTTTGTTGTGTAATCATCCAGCTATGTGTTTTCAGCTTCTCACCACCACCCGCTCTGTCTGTTTCCATTGGTATTGGGCTCTCGTCCCATGGATAGAGTTGGGGGGGGTCTGATTTCCGCACATTGGAGCAGAATCCGTTTATGAGGAGCAATGCTTTTTGGGGTGTTTGTACTTTCTACAGACTTGAGAGATATCTCTATGATGTACCCAAGACACATGTTCTTCAAAGACAGTAACATATATCTTTTCCCCCAGATGTAGCCCATTACCAGAAGTATTCTCTGGGTCATTACGTCTGACGTAGCCCATTACCAGAAGTATTCTCTGGGTCATTACGTCTGACGTAGACCATTACCAGAAGTATTCTCTGGGTCATTACGTCTGACGTAGCCCATTACCAGAAGTATTCTCTGGGTCATTACGTCTGATGTAGCCCATTACCAGAAGTATTCTCTGGGTCATTACGTCTGACGTAGCCCATTACCAGGGGTATTCTCTGGGTCATTACGTCTGACGTAGCCCATTACCAGAAGTATTCTCCAAGTCATTACGTCTGACGTAGCCCATTACCAGAAGAATTCTCTGGGTCATTACGTCTGATGTAACCCATTACCAGAAGTATTCTCTGGGTCATTACGTCTGACGTAGCCCATTACCAGAAGTATTCTCTGGGTCATTACGTCTGACGTAGCCCATTACCAGAAGTATTCTCCAAGTCATTACGTCTGATGTAGTCCATTACCAGAAGTATTCTCTGGGTCATTATATCTGACGTAGACCATTACCAGAAGTATTCTCTGGGTCATTACATCTGATGTAGTCCATTACCAGAAGTATTCTCTGGGTCATTACGTCTGATGTAGACCATTACCAGAAGTATTATCTGGGTCATTACGTCTGACGTAGACCATTACCAGAAGTATTCTCTGGGTCATTACGTCTGACGTAGCCCATTACCAGAAGTATTCTCTGGGTCATTACGTCTGATGTAGCCCATTACCAGAAGTATTCTCTGGGTCATTACGTCTGACGTAGCCCATTACCAGGGGTATTCTCTGGGTCATTACGTCTGACGTAGCCCATTACCAGAAGTATTCTCTGGGTCATTACGTCTGATGTAGCCCATTACCAGAAGTATTCTCTGGGTTATTACATCTGACGTAGCCCATTACCAGAAGTATTCTCTGGGTCATTACGTCTGATGTAGACCATTACCAGAAGTATTCTCTGGGTCATTACGTCTGATGTAGACCATTACCAGAAGTATTCTCTGGGTCAATACGTCTGATGTAGACCATTACCAGAAGTATTCTCTGGGTCATTATATCTGACGTAGACCATTACCAGAAGTATTCTCTGGGTCATTACGTCTGATGTAGCCCATTACCAGAAGTATTATCTGGGTCATTACGTCTGACGTAGCCCATTACCAGAAGTATTCTCTGGGTCATTACGTCTGATGTAGCCCATTACCAGAAGTATTCTCTGGGTCATTACGTCTGACGTAGACCATTACCAGAAGTATTCTCTGGGTCATTACGTCTGATGTAGCCCATTACCAGAAGTATTCTCTGGGTCATTACGTCTGACGTAGACCATTACCAGAAGTATTCTCTGGGTCATTACGTCTGATGTAGACCATTACCAGAAGAATTCTCTGGGTCATTACGTCTGATGTAACCCATTACCAGAAGTATTCTCTGGGTCATTACGTCTGACGTAGCCCATTACCAGAAGTATTCTCTGGGTCATTACGTCTGATGTAGACCATTACCAGAAGTATTCTCTGGGTCATTACGTCTGATGTAGACCATTACCAGAAGTATTCTCTGGGTCAATACGTCTGATGTAGACCATTACCAGAAGTATTCTCTGGGTCATTATATCTGACGTAGACCATTACCAGAAGTATTCTCTGGGTCATTACGTCTGATGTAGCCCATTACCAGAAGTATTCTCTGGGTCATTACGTCTGACGTAGCCCATTACCAGAAGTATTCTCTGGGTCATTACGTCTGATGTAGCCCATTACCAGAAGTGTTCTCTGGGTCATTATGTCTGACGTAGCCCATTACCAGAAGTATTCTCTGGGTCATTACGTCTGATGTAGACCATTACCAGAAGTATTCTCCGGGTCATCACATCTGATGTAGCCCATTACCAGAAGTATTCTCTGGGTCATTACGTCTGACGTAGCCCATTACCAGAAGTATTCTCTGGGTCATTATGTCTGACGTAGCCCATTACCAGAAGTATTCTCTGGGTCATTACGTCTGACGTAGCCCATTACCAGAAGTATTCTCTGGGTCATTACATCTGACGTAGCCCATTACCAGAAGTATTCTTTGGGTCATTACGTCTGACGTAGCCCATTACCAGAATAATTCTCTGGGTCATTACGTCTAATGTAACCCATTACCAGAAGTATTCTCTGGGTCATTACGTCTGACGTAGCCCATTACCAGAAGTATTCTCTGGGTCATTACGTCTGACGTAGCCCATTACCAGAAGTATTCTCTGGGTCATTACGTCTGACGTAGACCATTACCAGAAGTATTCTCTGGGTCATTACGTCTGATGTAGACCATTACCAGAAGTATTCTCTGGGTCAATACGTCTGATGTAGACCATTACCAGAAGTATTCTCTGGGTCATTATATCTGACGTAGACCATTACCAGAAGTATTCTCTGGGTCATTACGTCTGATGTAGCCCATTACCAGAAGTATTCTCTGGGTCATTACGTCTGACGTAGCCCATTACCAGAAGTATTCTCTGGGTCATTACGTCTGATGTAGCCCATTACCAGAAGTATTCTCTGGGTCATTATGTCTGACGTAGCCCATTACCAGAAGTATTCTCTGGGTCATTACGTCTGATGTAGACCATTACCAGAAGTATTCTCCGGGTCATCACATCTGATGTAGCCCATTACCAGAAGTATTCTCTGGGTCATTACGTCTGATGTAGCCCATTACCAGAAGTATTCTCTGGGTCATTATGTCTGACGTAGCCCATTACCAGAAGTATTCTCTGGGTCATTACGTCTGACGTAGCCCATTACCAGAAGTATTCTCTGGGTCATTACATCTGACGTAGCCCATTACCAGAAGTATTCTTTGGGTCATTACGTCTGACGTAGCCCATTACCAGAAGTATTCTCTGGGTCATTACGTCTGACGTAGACCATTACCAGAAGTATTCTCTGGGTCATTACATCTGATGTAGTCCATTACCAGAAGTATTCTTTGGGTCATTACGTCTGACGTAGCCCATTACCAGAAGTATTCTCTGGGTCATTACGTCTGACGTAGCCCATTACCAGAAGTATTATCTGGGTCATTACGTCTGATGTAGACGTAGCTGCATGGACCGTCTTCGTTTGGTCAGCACAGATGCTTTCGGTTTTATGTTGTACTTTAATTCTAGACCCACAAATAATATCACTGGGAATTATCAAAGGAAACTTCCTTCATCACCTCCAGGCTGGCAGCTGATCAGTGGATGTGCCCTCCTTCTTCAGGGGCCTTCTGGATATTTGGTACAGCCAATCAGATGTGAATGAACCTCATTTGGTTGATCCTGATGGTGGTAATGAAGTAACATAGCTATTTAATTGGAAGACTATGACTGAAGCTTTTCAACGTACTGTTGAGCATAAAGGGTAAATGCATTGTGTTTATCATCCACTACACCTCTGGTGTTTTCATCCCACAACTGGGGGATAAACAGGGGCGGCAGGGTAGCCTAGTGGTTAGAGTGGAGGGGCGGCAGGGTAGCCTAGTGGTTAGAGTGGAGGGGCGGCAGGGTAGCCTAGTGGTTAGAGTGGAGGGGCGGCAGGGTAGCCTAGTGGTTAGAGTGGAGGGGCGGCAGGGTAGCCTAGTGGTTAGAGTGGAGGGGCGGCAGGGTAACCTAGTGGTTAGAGTGGAGGGGCGGCAGGGTAGCCTAGTGGTTAGAGTGGAGGGGCGGCAGGGTAGCCTAGTGGTTAGAGTGGAGGGGCGGCAGGGTAGCCTAGTGGTTAGAGTGGAGGGGCGGCAGGGTAGCCTAGTGGTTAGAGCGTTGGACTAGTAACCGGAAGGTTGCAAGTTCAAACCCCTGAGCTGACAAGGTACAAATCTGTCGTTCTGCCCCTGAACAGGCAGTTAACCCACTGATCCTAGGCCATCATTGAAAATAAGAATTTGTTCTTAACTGACTTGCCTAGTTCAATAAAGGTAAAAAAAAAAAAAAAATACTGATTAGAATGTTCTTTGACCTCGACAACTCTAGTGCCCTGTCACGTCACATATCTCAACTCAATACACAAAACACCACCAGAGAATATCAGTAAAAAGACTAAATCAAAGTTTGAAGAAAGCCCAACATCTTAGAATACGAGTACTTTATTGTCAATGTGTGAATGGCATAACTTTTTCAGGTGATTGATAAAATATGAGAACTAAAACCGGGTGTTTCATGTTGTCTGCAGGATATATCTCTTTCAGCATATATAGAATCCAAAGTGCATCATTCTGTTCTTTTTTGTTTTATTTCGTCCATATACACATTACACTATACATAAATAATTGCATTGTAAAAATGACTTGGTATTTACAAGTATAATATATTTCATATAATATATAAAACTTTATATTAAATCTAGGTAGATTATATTTGGGATAGTTGGTTGAGATAGCTGTCTGTGTGTGTGTGTCTGTGTGTGTGTCTATGTGTGTGTGTGTCTATGTGTGTGTGTGTGTCTATGTGATGTGTGTGTGTATGTGTGTGTGTACACATATACCTGTGAGCACCTATGTAAGTATATACGTGTACTGTATTTGTGTTTCCCCGTCTGTCCATCCGTGTGTATACCTGTCCATCCATCCATCCCTCTGTCTGTCTTCCTAGTCTGTGTGTTATCTGTGTGTATACCTGTCCATCCATCCCTCTGTCTGTCTTCCTAGTCTGTGTGTTATCTGTGTGTATACCTGTCCATCCATCCATCCCTCTGTCTGTCTTCCTAGTCTGTGTGTTATCTGTGTGTATACCTGTCCATCCATCCCTCTGTCTGTCTTCCTAGTCTGTGTGTTATCTGTGTGTATACCTGTCCATCCATCCCTCTGTCTGTCTTCCTAGTCTGTGTGTTATCTGTGTGTATACCTGTCCATCCATCCCTCTGTCTGTCTTCCTAGTCTGTGTGTTATCTGTGTGTATACCTGTCCATCCATCCCTCTGTCTGTCTTCCTAGTCTGTGTGTTATCTGTGTGTATACCTGTCCATCCATCCATCCCTCTGTCTGTCTTCCTAGTCTGTGTGTTATCTGTGTGTATACCTGTCCATCCATCCATCCCTCTGTCTGTCTTCCTAGTCTGTGTGTTATCTGTGGGTATTGAGCAACACCTCCACCCAGCAGGGGCAGGAGGTGACGAACTGTCTGGAGTAGCAGGGGCCCCAGCCCTTGGCGAAGCTGATCCTCACACTGTGGGGGTCATAGGGGCCCTCCAGCCCCACAGGGGGCTCCATGCCCTGCTGCAGGATCCAACTGGACTTGTCATAGTCAAACACTTTGAGTGAGTAGCCAGGCATCACCCTCCTCACCGTCAGTCCCCTCACTGAGCTGGGCAGGTCCAGGGTGGGCGAGTGGACAAACACTGGGTGCTGGCTACGGTTGTAGATCCACACTCCGTCAGGTTCTTGGCTCAGGACAATCCCGTAGCCGATTTTGCTGCGCGTTCGCTGGACACAGCTGCCCGTGCTGCTGCCACTACCGCCGCGGTGACTACGGTTGCCATGGTGACCGTCGCAGCGGTGACCGTTGCTAGCGTTGGCAACGGCGTTGAGTTGGCCCAGGCAGAGGCCCGTGCCCTGAGGTAGGTCGTAGAAGATGCTGAGCGAGGGCTCGTGGGCCGGGTAGAGGCGGCCGACCCGCGTCTGCTGTTCCCAGTAGGCTACGCTGCACCAGTGGGAACGCCGCCCACAGGAGGACGAGGAGCCCACGGAGGTACCGGGGGCTGAGAAGGAGAGAGAGAGACATTGTTATTGTTGTAACCCCATTCACTTTTCATGCCAATAAAGCTGATATTAATTATATTAATTTGTGGGGGAGGAAGAGAGTGAAAGTTACCCTGAATATCTGAACTAACTAAAGCTAGATTTACTACATAGACTTAGGAGAGAGACCAGACTGATAGACCGAGGAGAGGGACCAGACTGATAGACTTGGGAGAGAGACCAGACTGATAGACCGAGGAAAGAGACCAGACTGATAGACCTAGGAGAGAGACCAGACTGTTAGGCCGAGGAGAGAGACCAGACTGATAGACCGAGGAGAGGGACCAGACTGATAGACCGAGGACAGAGACCAGACTGATAGACCGAGGAGAGGGACCAGACTGTTAGGCCGAGGAGAGAGACCAGACTGATTGACCTAGGAGAGGGACCAGACTGATAGACCTAGGAGAGGGACCAGACTGATAGACCGAGGAGAGAGACCAGACTGATAGACCTAGGAGAGAGACCAGACTGATAGACCTAGGAGAGGGACCAGACTGATAGACCGAGGAGAGGGACCAGACTGATAGACTTGGGAGGGAGACCAGACTGATAGACCGAGGAGAGAGACCAGACTGATAGACCTAGGAGAGGAAATGGAAACTGTAACATTTTCAACACAAAACAATCCTACTTAAAAAAAAAAAACTCCTCAGCTTCTAGTAAGTTCCTCGTTCCTCATTTCCCATGAGCCATTAGTAGTAAGTTCTAAAAATCCTGGAAAAACTGTCATCTTGACCAGCAATACCCCACTGCACCTTCCTCCCCCTCCCCCTCTACACCCCTCCCCTCCGCATTCCAGACGGGTGAGCCCGCGTGGGAGAGCCCCCCCCCCATTCCTCCATCTCATAGCCCCTATCCCCACGAGCTAAGAGAGAGGGGGAGAAAGAAAAAGCGAGCGAGAGAGACAGAGAGAGAGAAAGAAAGGGAGAGAGAAAGAGAGAGAGAAAGGGAGAGAGAGAGGGAGAAAGGGAGAGAGAGAGAAAGGGAGAGAGAGAGGGAAAGGGGGGAGAGGAAGGGAGAGAGAGAGAAAGGGAGAGAGAGCGAGAGACAGAGAGAGAGAAAGGGAGAGAGAGAGAGAGAATCTATCTGTGTATCCTGTTGGGGGAGGATGCAGAGAGCTGTGGGTTGGCAGTGCACTACATTGCTGCCTGCCATAAGATGAGGGACAGTGTCTGACAAACCAATCAACCTGCACATGTACTCTACTGTATGCTTATTGTTATTGTTCAATAAATGGTTATCCAAAGTAAGCTTCAGCAATATGTACATTGTTACATCATGCCAATAAAGCAAACTGAATTTAATTTAATTAAGAGAGAGAGAGAGAGACAGAGAGAGAGAGAGAGAGAGAGGGCAGAGAGAGAGAGAGAGAGAGAGGGCAGAGAGAGAGAGAGAGAGAGGGAGAGAGAGAGAGAGAGGGAGAGAGAGGGAAATAGAGAGAGAGAGAGAGAGAGAGAGAGAGGGCAGAGAGAGAGAGAGAGAGAGAGAGGGAGAGAGAGAGGGAGAGAGAGGGCAGAGAGAGAGACAGAGAGAGACAGAGAGAGACAGAGAGAGAGAGACAGAGAGAGAGAGAGCAGAGACAGAGAGAGAGAGACAGAGAGAGAGAGAGAGAGAGAGAGGGCAGAGGGGGAGGGATCATGCAGCATTCAGCTCCCTGACAACCTAGCGCGAGCCCGCGAACCCCTGACCCCCCAGCCCTCATGCTATCAGCTCACATTAACTCCCACACAGAGTGATGCCATTATTTTGCTCCAGAGACTCTATTGACACAGAGGATTTAAAGCCCATGCGCCTGTGGCCCCATTCCATTCATACTCATGCTAGCCCCCATCTCTGGGGCCCTAATGGCCGCCCTCTTTCCTATTAACAGGCTGCTTTAAGGTGACGCGGAGAGATGCAGTGTGTGGCGCTATACGTTTTCACTGTGGACATTTGACTTTTCCGTAGGTGGACTTACTCTGTGTGCAAACTTTAACATGTGCAAACACACACACCGTTTTTTCAAATTGCACTTCTCATCTGAGGCCCACGTGTGTCATTAGTGAATTCCAGCCTGGCAGCTCCTGCGGTCTGCACTTTTTACAGCTCCACAATAAGAGGGAACAGAACAGGCTGCTAGCAGGGAGCGGGATCAGACAGACGTTACACAGCCTGTACTCTTCCCTGTAATAACACAGATCAACTCATACAGGAGAATGGGGAAGGAGCACTATGGGAAAATACACATCTGATTAGAAATGTCTAAATGTCAGGTATTTCTCCATTCCCCTGCATGAACTGAAACAAATCCTTCATTGGCATCAAATGCATGACACACAAGTGGGTTATATTGACTCTTAACTACACAACGTGTTCACAGTACAGCCATTCTCACTACCATTCATTTCACACTGGCTTTCTTTCAGGATATAGCTGTTCATCATGTGCATTGAGGTCAGTGGTTTGTACAGGTGCTGTGCAGGTATATCTCCCATGTAGATTGATGTCATTTGCTATGTGCTGTGTAACATTTCTGACCTAATCCAATGTAGAGATATATTACACCTCATGTGCTTCCCTTTACCAGATCATCTCTCATCACTAAGAGCTTGGTGAGAGGGGGAAGAGAGGGGGAGAGAGTGGGAAGAGAGTGGGAAGAGAGGGGGAAGAGAGGGGCAAGAGAGGGGAAGATAGGGGGGGAGAGAGGGGGAGAGGGGAAGAGAGGAGGGGGAGAGGGGGAAGAGAGGGGGAGAGGGGGAGAGAGGGGGGGGAAGATAGGGGGAGAGAGGGGGAGGGGAAGAGAGGGGGAAGATAGGGGGAGAGAGGGGGAGAGAGGGGGGATAGGGGGAGAGAGGGGGAGAGGGGAGAGAGAGGGGGAGAGAGGGGGAAGAGGGGGAAGAGAGAGGGAAGAGAGAGGGGGAGAGGGGAGAGAGAGGGGGGAGAGAGGGGGAAGAGAGGAATGTAAACTTTCTGTGGAATTTAGAAAGGGGAGGGTACAAACTAAAGGTTATCAATTTGTTTAGTTATGGCTTGAAGAACAAAAAGCGATGTGTGTGTGTGTGTGTGTGTGTGTGTGCGTGTCTGTGTGTGTGTGTGTGCGTGCGCGCGCGCGTGTGTGTGCGCGCACATGTTTCCTTCAGGATGTCAGAGTATTTATTATTCATCATTGTTTTGGCTAACCTGAGCCTTGTGCGTTAAACTGAACTTTTCAGTTAGATTTTCTATAGTTCTCTCTGATCAGTTTCAGTTAGATTTTCTAGTTCTCTCTGATCAGTTTCAGTTAGATTTTCTATAGTTCTCTCTGATCAGTTTCAGTTGATCAGTTTCAGTTAGATTTTCTATAGTTCTCTCTGATCAGTTTCAGTTAGATTTTCTATAGTTCTCTCTGATCAGTTTCAGTTAGATTTTCTATAGTTCTCTCTGATCAGTTTCAGTTGATCAGTTTCAGTTAGATTTTCTATAGTTCTCTCTGATCAGTTTCAGTTAGATTTTCTATAGTTCTCTCTGATCAGTTTCAGTCAAAGTTCCATGAATGGGGACAGGACCAATAATTATGGTATAATCTGAATCTGATATAGTATTATTCTTATGTCATATCATATCAAATCATATAACAAACTTAGACATTATAGAATGTATATTGATTTCAATTATATATAGAATAACAGCTGTAGCTGATGCCTTGTTATCATGTCCTTAGTGGCTAGAGAGAGAGACAGAGAGACAGAGGGGCGAGAGAGAGAGACAGAGAGAGACAAAGAGACAGAGTGAGAGAGGGGTGAGAGCGAGACAGAGAGAGAGGGGGGAGACAGAGAAAGAGAGAGAGAGGGAGGGACAGAGAGAGGGAGACAGAGAAAGTGAGAGACAGAGAGAGAGAGAGACGGAGAGAGAGAGACAGAGAGAATCTGGCAGCAATTACAGTGTTCTGCAACCATTTAACCCAACCACCCTTTAACAGCTCTGTTTACCAATTAGATAAGTAGCTTTTGTTATTGCATTTTCAAAATCACCCTCTCTTAGTGCCAATCTGACAGACACACCCCAAACACCCTCACCCTTCTCTCCATGTCTCTCCGTTTCACCCTCCAAGGTATGAGAACTAGAGAGATGTCATGGTGGTCGACATCTAGTTGATTTTGATGTATGTCTGTTTGATGTCCTTGTGATGTACTTCAACACCATTGGAAGTCGTCCTATTTCTGCTGTTTACTGAACACTGCCAAACATTTAGTCCACCAGTTTGAGGTACAACCATTTTGAAACTAGTCATTTACTAAAGGATATTATCAGATAAACTGTCCACTGTGCTGATATACCTGCTACATGAATGAATGGACAATAAGTGCTGATGAACATGTTAAAACAGATGATTAATAAGTAGGAGTTTTTCCTGGTCGGATCAAGTGGCGGGTAAAACTCCTCTTATGAGGCTCGTGCACGAAGACGTGAGACTAAAGAAGTACCACTCCAAGTTCAGAGGTCAGACAAATCGTTTCCTGCCGGCTCCCCACAGGCTCCTGAACCTCAGTCTCTAACCACCTCAGTACCAACATGGACATTTCTTCTCCTTTCTTTCTCTCTCTCTCTCTTTCTTTCTTTCTTTCTTTCTCTCTCTCTCTCTCTTTCTGTCGTTCTCTCCGTCTCTCTGTCTTTCTCTCTCTCTCTTTCTTTCTTTCTTTCTTTCTTTCTTTCTTTCTATCCATAGTGGATAAATTAACTCCCAGTTTTGCAGCTAGCTCTGACTGTGTAGGAAACTCCTGCCAAACTCCACCAGCACGGAGGGAAAAAAAGAGAGGGAGTGAGAGAGAGAGAGAGAGAGAGAGAGAGGGAGAGAGAGAAAGATTGAGAGACAGAGAGAACGACAGAAAGAGAGAGAGGGGGGAGGGAGCGAGAGAGAAAGATTGAGAGAGAGAGCAAGCAACAGAGATTGAGAGAGAGGGAGCAAGCAACAGAGATTGAGAGAGAGGGAGAGAGAGAGAGAAAGAGAGAGAAATTGAGAGAGGGAGAGAGAGAGAGAGAGAGAGAGAGAAAGATTGAGAGAGAGAGAGCAAGCAACAGAGATTGAGAGAGATGGAGCAAGCAACCGAGATTGAGTGAGAGGGAGAGAGAGAGAGAAAGAGAGAGAGAGAGAGAGAAATTGAGAGAGGGAGAGAGAGAGAGAGAGAGAGAGAGAGAGAAAGATTGAGAGAGAGAGAGCAAGCAACAGAGATTGAGAGTGAGTGAGAGAGAGAGAGAGAGAGAGGGAGCAACAGAGATTGAGAGAGAGGGAGTGAGAGTGAGTGAGTGAGTGAGTGAGAGAGAGAGAGAGAGAGAGAGAGGGAGTGAGTGAGTGAGAGAGAGAGAGAGAGAGAGAGAAAGAGAGAGAGAGAGAGGGAGTGAGTGAGAGAGAGAGACCCTGCCAACCATAGCCAGCACCAAAAATAAAAA
This sequence comes from Oncorhynchus nerka, assembly GCF_034236695.1. Taxonomy (NCBI): domain Eukaryota; kingdom Metazoa; phylum Chordata; class Actinopteri; order Salmoniformes; family Salmonidae; genus Oncorhynchus; species Oncorhynchus nerka. The sequence goes on from NC_088422.1 coordinate 94,719,715, forward strand.
AAAGTGGGAGAGACTTGAGAGTGAGAGAGAAAAAGAGACTGGGGGAGGGAGGGAGACCCATGTCTCTCATCCTGTGCCAAGGATTAGATTCCCCTCCAGTTATTAGACTCTTCCACTGCGCTGACAGAGAAGAGGGGGAGAAGGGGGGGAGCGAGGGAACCAGGGACGACAGGGGAGGATAGAATTCAGCCACCGACAACAACCTTGACAAACCCAGCCTCTCCATTATTTATGACTGGGCATTCAAGAGATGTTTCATTCAATTAAAGTTCCTCGAATTTCCGAAAGGATCGAAAATCTAAAATATCCTACACCCTCCCGGCACCCCTGCCTGGCAGTCTAGTGGTACGGCCCGGACCTGTGTTTTTGGAGACAACTATCATTACAGGGCAACTTCCATCTAGCAGGGCCACATTTAGGTTGGAGTATCTCTACCATCAGAAGACTGTATCATCAGCCAGACAACACAGACTACAACAGGGCCACATTTAGGTTGGAGTCTGGGATATCTCTACCATCAGAAGACTGTATCATCAGCCAGACAACACAGACTACAACAGGACCACATTTAGGTTGGAGTCTGGGATATCTCTACCATCAGAAGACTGTATCATCAGCCAGACAACACAAACTACAACAAGGCCACATTTAGGTTGGAGTCTGGGATATCTCTACCATCAGAAGACTGTATCATCAGCCAGACAACACAGACTACAACAGGGCCACATTTAGGTTGGAGTCTGGGATATCTCTACCATCAGAAGACTGTATCATCAGCCAGACAACACAGACTACAACAGGGCCACATTTAGGTTGGAGTCTGGGATATCTCTACCATCAGAAGACTGTATCATCAGCCAGACAACACAGACTACAACAGGGCCACATTTAGGTTGGAGTCTGGGATATCTCTACCATCAGAAGACTGTATCATCAGCCAGACAACACAGACTACAACAAGGCCACATTTAGGTTGGAGTCTGGGATATCTCTACCATCAGAAGACTGTATCATCAGCCAGACAACACAGACTACAACAGGGCCACATTTAGGTTGGAGTCTGGGATATCTCTACCATCAGAAGACTGTATCATCAGCCAGACAACACAGACTACAACAAGGCCACATTTAGGTTGGAGTCTGGGATATCTCTACCATCAGAAGACTGTATCATCAGCCAGACAACACAGACTACAACAAGGCCACATTTAGGTTGGAGTCTGGGATATCTCTACCATCAGAAGACTGTATCATCAGCCAGACAACACAGACTACAACAGGGCCACATTTAGGTTGGAGTCTGGGATATCTCTACCATCAGAAGACTGTATCATCAGCCAGACAACACAGACTACAACAGGGCCACATTTAGGTTGGAGTCTGGGATATCTCTACCATCAGAAGACTGTATCATCAGCCAGACAACACAGACTACAACAGGGCCTGCTGGCCGCCACTCAGTTGTGCTTGTGATGTTTTTGTTGATTGGAAAATGCATTCAAGCAGAAGATTGAATGAGTTATGGCAACAAGGCACACTCAGTGCTCTCTCTGTGTGTAGCCTCTGTACGGTGTGGGTCAGTATGGATTTATGTAGAAATGGGTGGACTAGAGCACATTCAACGTCATATCTGCTGAACCCTCCTTCCTTCTTTCCTCAGAAGTGGATTTCTAACAAAAAGGGACACAAAAATAACACTGCTAGACTCTTCACTTCAACCAATCACTGAAGAGAAAACACAAGACTTGGTGTGAACAAGCGAGGGCAAGGAAGGAACAGTGTTCCCGTTGAAACTGGTGGGCAGGAGGAGGGTTATTAGTCCTATGTATGACAGTAGTCTTTAGAAAATGAGGACAGAAAGCAGACAGTTTCTTCTGTTTTCTCTACTTTAACATCAAAGTGTACTGAGGAGAGGGCAGAGCAAACAGAGAGGCTCAACTCCTCTATGTAGCCTGAGGAACACTCCATCTACAACAGAATGAATACAATGACGAGAACGATACGTCTCTAGTTGTATGAATGGGGCAGGACCAATATGTCATACTGTGTTACAGCCAATCATGTCATTGAACAGGCTGAGGGCCCGGGGGGTTGGGCAGGGGGACAGGCTGAGGGCCAGGGGGTTGGGCAGGGGGACAGGCTGAGGGCCAGGGGGTTCGGCAGGGGGACAGGCTGAGGGCCAGGGGGTTCGGCAGGGGGACAGGCTGAGGGACAGGGGGTTGGGCAGGGGGACAGGCTGAGGGCCAGGGGGTTGGCAGGGGGACAGGCTGAGGGCCAGGGGGTTCGGCAGGGGGACAGGCTGAGGGACAGGGGGGTTGGGCAGGGGGACAGGCTGAGGGCCAGGAGGGTTGAGCAGGGGGACAGGCTGAGACCCTACATATTCCTGGACAAGCCCTCTTCCCTAACACGTCCTACTCTGGTCAGTTAAGGGGAGGGGGCAGACATCTCACAGTCCCTCTCACATGGTTTTCAGTTAGACTCTAAATGAAAGTAAGGGCCTGTCCAGAAACAACCTCTAAAGCAGGGGTGTCAAACTCATTTTGCCCCGCGGGCAGCATTTGGCCTTCAACAAGGTCTGGAGGGCCGCACTGAAAATGGGTATTATTTCCTCGCCGCCAAACATAGTCCTCTAGTCATCGTTTTGGGGAATTCCCGATGTTCCCTGACTGTTTATCTTTCGTTTGGGTTAACGAGCTGGACACAGACAAGATACTGTATGAATGCCGGTGCAGTACGACTTTACAGGATAGTCCATGAGGCTCACTAATGGATGTGGTTTCAGATGAATCACTTGGAGACACGACCTTCATTGAAAGCTCTGGGTGTCACAGTAAGTTACAGTCAGAGCTG
>NC_088422.1:94727564-94867564 GCF_034236695.1 Oncorhynchus nerka
AAGTCTCAGAGCGAGTAACGTTTGAAACGCTATTAGAACGCACCCCGCTAACTAGCTATCCATTTCACATCGGTTACACCAGCCAAGGTAACATTTCTTGGACCACTGCTAGGTAAAAGGACTGGATAGATTTCAGCCATACTGCTTTCACCTATCAAATCCTTTTAAATCAGTGGTTGAAGGCATCTGCTTCCAGTTGTAAAGACCCCTGTAGTGGCGCTAGTCTAAAGGTAGTGGAAAGCAGAAGTGAGCTGAGCTCTGCTGCTAGCTCTGGACCTATGTGCTCCCAGTGAAAAAGAGCCGCCATGGAAAATATTTGAGGAAATGGCAAGTGGTTAATGGGCCAGCTCTTAATGTTGAATTCCATACTCTAATGTGTCTCAGTCATGCATAAGAGGAAGTGTTGTACGCATGCCAGGGACCACGCTATCGCTTGAGGTCAAAGGGACCACGCTATCGCTTCAGGTCAAAGGGACATGCTATCGCTTCAGGTCAAATGGACAATGCTATCCCTTCAGGTCAAAGGGACAATGCTATCGCTTCAGGTCAAAGGGACCCCGCTATTGCTTCAGGTCAAAGGGACAACGCTATAGCTTCAGGTCAAAGAGACAATGCTATCGCTTCAGGTCAAAGGGACCATGCTATCGCTTCAGGTCAAAGGGACCACGCTATCGCTTCAGGTCAAAGAGATAAAGCTATCGCTTCAGGTCAAAGGGACTCCGCTATCGCTTCAGGTCAAAGGGACCACGCTATCGCTTCAGGTCAAAGGGACAACACTATCGCTTCAGGTCAAAGGGACAACGCTATCGCTTCAGGTCAAAGGGACATGCTATCCCTTTCAGGTCAAAGGGGCAATGCTATCCCTTCAGGTCAAAGGGACAACGCTATCCCTTCAGGTCAAAGGGACATGCTATCGCTTCAGGTCAAAGGGACAATGCTATCCCTTTCAGGTCAAAGGGACATGCTATCGCTTCAGGTCAAAGGGACCACGCTATCGCTTCAGGTCAAAGGGACAACGCTATCCCTTCAGGTCAAAGGGACATGCTATCGCTTCAGGTCAAAGGGACAACGCTATCCCTTCAGGTCAAAGGGACAATGCTATCGCTTCAGGTCAAAGGGACCACGCTATCGCTTCAGGTCAAAGGGACAACGCTATCCCTTCAGGTCAAAGGGACAACGCTATCCCTTCAGGTCAAAGGGACAACGCTATCCCTTCAGGTCAAAGAGACATGCTATCCCTTCAGGTCAAAGGGACCACGCTATCCCTTCAGGTCAAAGGGACCACGCTATCGCTTCAGGTCAAACAGAGAACCCTGAGATGGGAAGAATAATGTTTCTGTAGGGATGTTGGTTTTAGTATGTAGTAGTACATTTTCATCTTTGACTTCTAATCAGAGATGAATTGATACCAGGGAGTTCAGGTATGGATTCATTAAGAGCAGCTAAAACCAGACTATGGGCTTTAAATACTTGAATTGTGCAGCCCTGGTGTGGCTGGAAATGTAGCTGAGAATGTAGCGCGTCAGTCACAGCATAGAAAACACACACACGGACTTCTACAAAACCTCGTCCTGACGGCGATACGTTCGAACACGTATCACCTGTAACTCTCGACCAACCCCTCCTCCCCCCCTCTCCCCACCATCCTCTCCTTGTTTCTGAAACACTCTGGCCCCCCCTCTTCTCTTCCCAGCATTCCAGTGCCGTGCCCCCACAGTCAAAGGGCCAATTCATGGCCTGGCGCGGGTACAAGAGCAGACAGGGGCTCTGAAGCAGGATGTTGTTTGACTGAGTCCTCCTCGCACCGCTTAAACCAACAAGCCGCAAAAAATTGGATTTGGGAGGGTGGGCAAAGAGGAAGTGGGTCCACTCACCTAACCTCAAGACTAGAGTGCAACTCATACCCAGTCTCATTACTGTAAAGCAGCTAGCTTGGATCCAGGATAGGTCAGAACAGTACGGGAAGCTCATGCAGCATAATTACCTTGAACTATCTGGGCTTTGTGTAGGTCAGTGGATAATATAGAGAGGAGGCAAGGAGAGGAAGCCAATTCATTTTTAGATGTAGCCAGTTAGACACACGTTATCTCTCAATGCAATACCACCAGCAGTGGAATCTCTCTTTTATGCTTTTACACTTTGAAGAAACAACACGCAACAAATATAGTTACCTTCGTGAGTCAACATCAAGCGGTCCTACCCTGATAATCTGCCTGATCTTACATGGTCCCCCATTACCTTCGGTAGGAAAAAAGGGTTGAGCTGGTATGCTTTGCTTATGCCTCTAGTCTCCACATCAAGTTCAATAGATCTCTTCCTTGATAGTGTTCTTGTGTAGAGTGCTGAGTTAGCCAGTGTCCTGGTAGAACCCCTATGAGAGTCCTCAGCACCGATGTTATCTCCACCAAGTCATTCAGACAGACATTCCTGAGCGTCCACACAAGGCATTGCCCTGGCTTTCCCATGAATGAGGCCTTAACGACAAACAGGCCTGTGACACGCGGTCTACCCCTGTGTTATTTACACACCTTAGACTGAAGGTAGAGATAGCTCGCTCGCTAGCTGGCCCCCTAAAAGCCCTAAAAGCTTCCAGTTGACATTTCTATTTGTAAAGCAAGGGACATTTTGTGGTGTGTTTTCAGGTTACGTTAAGTGATGGAATGATAAATGTCTGTGTAGAACGTATGCACCACCACACCCTGTCTGCTGCAAGGCCTTCACAGCAACTGTTTGAAGATGAATAAAGAGAAGAGATCATAGATGATTCAACCAAATGCAACCATTCTTTTTTGTTACACCTTAAATCACAACCTTTTGTGAATGTAGTCTGATCATTCACTTTACAACTGATCATTTGTAAAGTATAAAGATAAATTATTTCACAATAATCTAATCCATACAGATAAACTAAACTGAGGCTGAATTTTTAAAAAGAAGAAGTTCTGAATAGGTTGATTTCATTTGACCTTTAAACGTTGAGGAATGAAAACATTTGTGTGCCTGCTGCACTCCTTCCTTATTCCCCCTCCTGTCATTTGATCCAGCCTGGGGGGCGGGGCAGTGAAGGGACCACACAGACGACCTTTGGTAAATTGATCTTTCCATTTCCACTCAACTCTCCTGGCCAACAATAGGAGAAGCTCTCCCTTTGTTATCTCTGGGTCACTGGCTCTGTGTGCCTGCTACAAATTACAACCAACATCAACACTGTGGATTGACAGGACTGAATGCACTCACTTTGAATCAGAAATGTTAACCTCTCCCTCTCCCCCAAAACTCCACTTTCAGCAGATTCAGAAGGAAGCTAAAAGTGTTGGGAGTTTGTAGAACCAACAGTAGCTAGGGAATGTGCCACGATTCCTGTAAACAGTAACAAGAGAACGAAACATTTGGGGAGTAAAGAGTTTGGGAACGACACAAAACACACTAACTAACTGAATGACTATGGGGGCTCATGGCGGGGCTTTCAGGGCTGTTTTGATTGGCTATGAACAAACAGTCGGCTCAAGATAGGTTGGACATAACGCTAGTTCACCTTTCAACACCCCACGAGCTGGGCAGGGGAGTTTGATGGAGTGAGTCTGCGGTCTCTCTCCGCACTACAAGGACCCCCAGCGTAAACAAACAGGACTCGAGTTTCAACCAGAGGGGACTGTTTCCTGCTTCAGACAGCCCTGCTAGCCAGCCCCCCAAAGCCTCTCTTACCAGAACTCTGCTCCACTCTGCTTTACAAAATGCCAACCCCCTTCCACTGCTCAATTACCCAGAGGAATGGAGGGATTTGAGGGAAGAGAGAGAAGGAGTGGGAGAGGGGGATGGGGAGAGAGAGGGGGATGGGGAGAGAGTGGGAGAGGGGGACGGGAGAGAGAGGGAGTGGGAGAGGGGGACAGGGTGAGAGAGGGAGTGGGGGACGGGGACGGGGTGAGGGAGAAAAAGTGAGAGAGAGGGGGGGGAGGGAGGGAGGGAGGGAGGGGGAGGGAGAGACAGAGAGAGAGACAGAGAGAGAGAGAGGGGCAGAGAGAGAGAGAGACAGAGAGAGACAGAGAGAGAGAGGGGGGGGGGGGGGCAGAGAGAGAGAGTGAGAACATAGCTACATTGCTGTGGCATCTAGATTGTAGGAGACCCCCTCCATCCGACTTTCACAATAGGAGCATTATGTGGCCCTCTCTTTGGTTGGTCTTAATAGGCTTTCAACAGAGGGAGTAAAGCACAACATAATAACTTCATTAACTGCAGAGTTTGCCCATTTATGCAAACATACAGATGGGGGGGGGCAATATACCTTAGGCTAGGGGTGTGTGTTTGTGCTGCCATATTCAAGACTAACTGTTAACCCTTTCTAGTTTTGGAGGTGAACTGATGTCCGATAACAAAATCCACATAGGTAGGTGATGAAACGTGGGCGAACTCGAGTGAAATTAATTTCAGAAATATGCCATTGCTTTAGCATACAATGTTACTGGTTGCGTTGACTTTTGTGGGACTTTTTAAAGAGAAGAGTAAAATGATCATGGAAGTATTGCGGAGACCCCTGATGTCAGGTCTCCTCATCTGGACCTCATTTCCATAGATGGCAACAAGAAGCTCAGCTGCTTATGTTGTGAGTGCTTGTCTGGTCGCTGATGATGTGTCAGTGAAAAGCAATATGTGGGCCAGTTCTAGTATTGACAGTAGACCAGTTTCCCAACATGGTTCTATATTTTCTTATCACCTGGAGTAACTTTCTTTGTCAATAACATGAGCATGTCCTTGAAAACATGTACAGTGGTTGACAACTGGCAAGGCCAATAAATAACAAGCAACCCCACCTCATAAACAAGGAATACTGGGAATTGGGTTTCCACTTTCCAGCCCCCATGCTCCTTGTCCGCATTGACCCTGATTTATGGCTCATAGCGTGTTGATACTTGCACACTATACTCCTCTTTACATTTACGGGAGGGGGGGGCCCTACTCCTGTGTTCTATACTCCTCTTTACCTTTACGGGAGGGGGGCTACTCCGTGTTCTATACTCCTCTTTACCTTTACGGGAGGGGGCCCTACTCCCGTGTTCTATACTCCTCTTTACCTTTACGGGAGGGGGCCTACTCCCATGTTCTATACTCCTCTTTACATTTACGGGGGGGGCCCTACTCCTGTGTTCTATACTCTCTTTACCTTTACGGGAGGGGGCTACTCCCGTGTTCTATACTCCTCTTTACCTTTACGGGAGGGGGCCCTACTCCCGTGTTCTATACTCCTCTTTACCTTTACGGGGGGGCCCTACTCCCGTGTTCTATACTCCTCTTTACATTTACAGGAGGGGGCTACTCCCGTGTTCTATACTCCTCTTTACCTTTACGGGAGGGGGGCCCTACTCCCGTGTTCTATACTCCTCTTTACCTTTACGGGAGGGGGCCCTACTCCCATGTTCTATACTCCTCTTTACCTTTACGGGAGGGGGGCCCTACTCCCGTGTTCTATACTCCTCTTTACCTTTACGGGAGGGGGGCTACTCCCGTGTTCTATACTCCTCTTTACCTTTACGGGAGGGGGCCCTACTCCCGTGTTCTATACTCCGCTTTACCTTTACGGGAGGGGGCCCTACTCCCGTGTTCTATACTCCTCTTTACCTTTACGGGAGGGGGAGCTACTCCCATGTTCTATACTCCTCTTTACATTTAGGGGGCGGGGGGCTACTCCCATGTTCTATACTCCTCTTTACATTTAGGGGGAGCCATACTACCGTGTTCTATACTTCTCTTTACATTTAGGGGGCCTACTCCCGTGTTCTATACTCCTCTTTACATTTAGGGGGCTACTCCGTGTAATATACTCCTCTTTACCTTTACGGGAGGGGGCCCTACTCCCATGTTCTATACTCCTCTTTACCTTTACGGGAGGGGGGCCCTACTCCCATGTTCTATACTCCTCTTTACCTTTACGGGAGGGGGGCCCTACTCCCGTGTTCTATACTCCTCTTTACCTTTACGGGAGGGGGCCCTACTCCCGTGTTCTATACTCCTCTTTACCTTTACGGGAGGGGGCCCTACTCCCATGTTCTATACTCCTCTTTACCTTTACGGGAGGGGGGCCCTACTCCCGTGTTCTATACTCCTCTTTACCTTTACGGGGGGGGGCCCTACTCCCGTGTTCTATACTCCGCTTTACCTTTACGGGAGGGGGCCCTACTCCCGTGTTCTATACTCCTCTTTACCTTTACGGGAGGGGGAGCTACTCCCATGTTCTATACTCCTCTTTACATTTAGGGGCGGGGGGCTACTCCCATGTTCTATACTCCTCTTTACATTTAGGGGAGCCATACTACCGTGTTCTATACTTCTCTTTACATTTAGGGGGCCTACTCCCGTGTTCTATACTCCTCTTTACATTTAGGGGGCTACTCCCGTGTAATATACTCCTCTTTACCTTTACGGGAGGGGGGCCCTACTCCCATGTTCTATACTCCTCTTTACATTTAGGGGGCCATACTACCGTGTTCTATACTTCTCTTTACATTTAGGGGGCCTACTCCCGTGTTCTATACTCCTCTTTACATTTAGGGGGGACTACTCCCGTGTTCTATACTCCTCTTTACATTTAGGGGGCTACTCCCGTGTTCTATACTCCTCTTTACATTTAGGGGGCTACTCCCGTGTTCTATACTCCTCTTTACATTTAGGGGGCTACTCCCGTGTTCTATACTCCTCTTTACATTTAGGGGGGCTACTCCGTGTTCTATACTCCTCTTTACCTTTAGGGGGCTACTCTAGTGTTCTATACTCCTCTTTACCTTTAGGGGGGCTACTCCCGTGTTCTATACTCCTCTTTACCTTTAGGGGGGCTACTCCCGTGTTCTATACTCCTCTTTACCCTTAGGGGGCATACTACCGTGTTCTATACTCCTCTTTACCTTTAGGGGGAGGGGCTACTCCTGTGTTCTATACTCCTCTTTACCCTTAGGGGGGCCATACTACCGTGTTCTATACTCCTCTTTACCTTTAGGGAGGGTCATACTCCCGTGTTCTATACTCCTCTTTACCCTTAGGGGGGCCATACTACCGTGTTCTATACTGCTCTTTACCTTTAGGGGGGCCATACTCCCATGTTCTATACTCCTCTTTACCCTTGGGGGCATACTCCCGTGTTCTATACTCCTCTTTACCTTTAGGGGGGCATACTACCGTGTTCTATACTCCTCTTTACCTTTAGGGGGGGGGGCATACTACCGTGTTCTATACTCCTCTTTACCTTTAGGGGGCCCTACTCCTGTGTTCTATACTCCTTTTTACCTTTAGGGGGGAACTACTCCTGTGTTCAATACTCCTCTTAGCCTTTAGGGGCCTACTCCAGTGTTCAATACTCCTCTTTACCTTTAGGGGGGCACTACTCCTGTGTTCAACACTCCTCTTTGTCTTTAGGGGGAGGCACTACTCCTGTGTTCAACACTCCTCTTTACCTTTAGGGGGCCCTACTCCCGTGTTCTATACTCCTCTTTACCTTTACGGGGGGGGGCCCTACTCCCGTGTTCTATACTCCGCTTTACCTTTACGGGAGGGGGGCCCTACTCCCGTGTTCTATACTCCTCTTTACATTTAGGGGGCGGGGGGGGGGCTACTCCCATGTTCTATACTCCTCTTTACATTTAGGGGGGCCATACTACCGTGTTCTATACTTCTCTTTACATTTAGGGGGGCCTACTCCCGTGTTCTATACTTCTCTTTACACTTAGGTGGGGGCCTACTCCCGTGTTCTATACTCCTCTTTACATTTAGGGGGCTACTCCCGTGTTCTATACTCCTCTTTACATTTAGGGGGCTACTCCCGTGTTCTATACTCCTCTTTACATTTAGGGGGGCTACTCCCGTGTTCTATACTCCTCTTTACATTTAGGGGGGCTACTCCCGTGTTCTATACTCCTCTTTACCTTTAGGGGGCTACTCTAGTGTTCTATACTCCTCTTTACCTTTAGGGGGGCTACTCCCGTGTTCTATACTCCTCTTTACCTTTAGGGGGCTACTCCCGTGTTCTATACTCCTCTTTACCCTTAGGGGGGCATACTACCGTGTTCTATACTCCTCTTTACCTTTAGGGGGGAGGGGCTACTCCTGTGTTCTATACTCCTCTTTACCCTTAGGGGGGCATACTACCGTGTTCTATACTCCTCTTTACCTTTAGGGAGGGTCATACTCCCGTGTTCTATACTCCTCTTTACCCTTAGGGGGGCCATACTACCGTGTTCTATACTGCTCTTTACCTTTAGGGGGGCCATACTCCCATGTTCTATACTCCTCTTTACCCTTGGGGGCATACTCCCGTGTTCTATACTCCTCTTTACCTTTAGGGGGGCATACTACCGTGTTCTATACTCCTCTTTACCTTTAGGGGGGTGGGCATACTACCGTGTTCTATACTCCTCTTTACCTTTAGGGGGCCCTACTCCTGTGTTCTATACTCCTTTTTACCTTTAGGGGGAACTACTCCTGTGTTCAATACTCCTCTTAGCCTTTAGGGGGGCCTACTCCAGTGTTCAATACTCCTCTTTACCTTTAGGGGGGCACTACTCCTGTGTTCAACACTCCTCTTTGTCTTTAGGGGGAGGCACTACTCCTGTGTTCAACACTCCTCTTTACCTTTAGGGGGCCCTACTCCTGTGTTCAACACTCCTCTTTGTCTTTAGGGGGCACTACTCCAGTGTTCAACACTCCTCTTTGTCTTTAGGGGGGCACTACTCCAGTGTTCAATACTCCTCTTTACCTTTAGGGGGGGCACTACTCCTGTGTTCAACACTCCTCTTTACCTTTAGGGGGGGCACTACTCCTGTGTTCAACACTCCTCTTTACCTTTAGGGGGGGCACTACTCCTGTGTTCAACACTCCTCTTTGTCTTTAGGGGGGAGGCACTACTCCTGTGTTCAACACTCCTCTTTACCTTTAGGGGGGGCACTACTCCTGTGTTCAACACTCCTCTTTGTCTTTAGGGGGGGCACTACTCCAGTGTTCAACACTCCTCTTTGTCTTTAGGGTGCTCATACTAAAAATAACTGTGTTGTTTGCTTTCAGGGCAGGCACACCGTAGCAAAATGTTTTGCGACAGGAAACCTGAAACAATAATTTCTTATTGGTCAATTTCAGTCAGTCCCTCCCTGTTTCAGTGTAGTTTCTTCCATTTGGAGCCTAATGAACACAGTAGATAATGAAAGGAAAAGCATCATCACTCTAATGGCTCTGACGCAATGATTTATTTAACCAAAGTTTGGACAGCTAAGCTGTGTTCATCAGGGTTTCATCTGAATACAAACATGAGTAATGCATGGCAGAGGTACTCATACCCCTATCAGATCTATCAGTAACACGCTGCTTCCCTATGTGATCAGAATGATTGGTTAGGAGTGAATTCCACAAACAATAGTACACAGCACAGCACGAACCAGACTAGACGTGAAGTAAAATTCATATAATCTACTACTGTATTCCAACATTATATTAACCAACAATAAAACCCCATCCCAAACAAACAATAAAGGAATGAAATAAGTGAATTTTGTGTTAAACTATGTCACTCTTTCTATCAATGGACTGAACGCTAAATCAATAGCCCCCTATGCTAATGTTGGCCTAGCATTCCGTGGTAATAGCCCCCAATGCTAATGTTGGCCTAGCATTCCGTGGTAATAGCCCCCAATGCTAATGTTGGCCTAGCATTCCGTGGTAATAGCCCCCAATGCTAATGTTGGCCTAGCATTCCGTGGTAATAGCCCCCAATGCTAATGTTGGCCTAGCATTCCGTGGTAATAAGTCTGGAGCATGGAAGCTGTTTGACAGTAGCGTCTCACCTGAGAAGAGTCTTGGCGCGACGTCGGGGGACTGGGGGGCCACAGTTTCAGTGTACGACAGTGTTGAATCTGATAGTTCTGCAAAGGACAGAACATGACAGGGGAGTGAAATCCAGAGCTCCATGGAAACCATTGTAACCATAGACTTCAGCGTTAACTACTGTCCAGAGAGCGTTGTGTTGTGGTCCTACTATAATGCCATGTTCCTCAAAGAGAGGTGTGAGGAGAATACAAAATGAATTTGAAGCAGGAGAAGGCATGTGAAAGCAGGAATAATGTACTGGCACATGACTAACTTTGAGGTAAAGACCCTACATTTCAGCTCCGGTAACACTTCACTTTCCAGCACAGAAAATAAGGGGTATAACTTTGATTTTTTATTTGATTTTTTACATTTATTTAACTAGGCAAGTCAGTTAATTAAGAATACATTCTTATTTACAATGACAGCCTTCCCTGGCCAAACCCGGACGATTCTGTGAAAATTGTGCGCCGCCCTATGAGACTCCCAATCATGGCCAGATGTGAAACAGCCTGGAATCAAACCAGGGGCTGTAGTGACGTCTCTTGCACTGAGATGCAGCGCCTTAGACCACTACACCAGTCAGGAGACAATGGTATTTATTTTCATTTAACTGGGCAAGTCAGTTAAGAACAAACACCGGCCAAACCCGGACCACGCTGGGCCAATTGTGCACTGCCCTATGGGACTCCCAATCATGGCCAGTTGTGATGCAGCCTGGAATCAAACCAGGGACTTTAGTGACTGGACTGCACTGAGATGCAGCACCTTAGACCACTGCACCTCTTGGGCACCTATGGTATATATTTATTTAACCTTTATTTAACAAGGCAAGTCAGTTAAGGACAAATTCTTATTTACAATGACAGCCTCCACCGGCCAAACCCGGACGACGCTGGGCCATTTGTGAGCCGCCCTATTGGACTCCCAGTCACGGCCGGTTGTGATACAGCCTGGATGAAGTGGGAACAAGATGTAATTACTTTTAGTTTTTCACAACTATATAAATGTTATATTAATAAATATATAATTACTTTAAAAAGACAAAACAAAACTGTGCTGGAAAGTAAAATGCTACCAAAACTCCATTATAGTGAAACCACTTGTGAACTTAGCAGATATCTCTGTGGCTTACTGTTGCTGAGGGGGGGCATGACTGTTGCTGAGGGGGCATGACTGTTGCTGAGGGGGGGGGGGGCATGACTGTTGCTTCCTGACTTACCCAGTGGCTTGTGTTCATCTGAGGGAGATAGTCGTGAGTAGGGGGGTGGTGGTGATTCTGAAACACACAATATGTGTCTTAGATGCTTGGTACTGCGTAGAAGTACACAGTTAGGTATCAGAGAATAATCTGTTACTATATCAAATCATAAGTAACGTGGATTACTGGGAAAACAGACAACAATCTGCATAGGTCAGTAAAAAAGAAGCAGTTGATGGTTGAATGGGCAGATCAACTTACAATTATTCAGACAGAATATAGAATAAAAGATGAGACCTTCACAACTCTGTTGAATAAGCACTTCCAACGGTTCATAACTAAAAACGTAATTACATCACATATAAAATATGTTTTCAGGTCCTAATTAAACGGCTATAAATAAAGAACACAAAAGAAAAGTAGGCTACATGTTACATGTTGTCAAAGGGCATTTTCCATACATAAAACCAAGAAAGCTAATGGTGAACTGTCGAAATAGTTGTCTGGGACAAAGAAACAGTCCATGGGAACGGAGTGGATATAATGGCTGCGGGTTCTTTAAGAGTGGAGGCAGTAATTGCTGGAGTACTCAGTCAGTGAGATACCCAGCTAGTCAGCCTGGCGCCAGCAGTATGCAAACTGTATATTATCACCACTCCTTCACCTAAATAGCAAGAGGGGGACCTCCTAGGGAAGGAAAAAGAGCCTTTCAAAGCGCTACTTCAGAGCGATCTTCAAACGGATAACGTAGAAACGAAACAAATGAATATAATCGATATCATGAACTAAAACATAGAGGAATGTGTTGTTGAGTACTTAGCAGGGAAAATATTTTCTGCAAATACATTATAACTCAAGCTCTCCCTTTCCCTCTAGCTCTGTGTGAGTGTGTGTACAGTGTTGTTTTTGAGGGAGAGTATACTAGCTACACTTCCAACAGTTGGAATTCAGTTGCTGTAATCATACAAAAAATGTTAACTCCCGCCCATTGGCTAAGCAACCAAATATTTACAACAATGCGCATCAACAAAACTTCAAGGGTCTCACTTAATTGCAGAGAAGTATAACCCTAAGTGATTATTAATTGGCTTTGTGACTGTATAACGCGTTTTAATTTCACCTCACATACAGTGGTTAGCGCAGCCTGGCCTTCTAATGAGTCCCATCTTTCACCATCCTCCAGACTTCAGGTAGAATGTGGGCCTACCTTCTTGGCATCGCTATTGGCACGCAGTGCTTGGTTATCACGTTTGAAAAGCATCTATACGTGTAGCCTCACTATGCGCACTTGTGCGTAAACCTATCTAAAAAACAGACCCTTTCAATTTATACAGATTCAATTTGTGTAGAAGGAGGTAAAAGTGTGTGATTGTAACCAATCTCAGATGTCTTACCTGGCCCACACAAGAGACTGTAGTGATAGGGGTTACAGCACACCGTTTCGCTGCTGTCCAATGCCCGGAAGCTTTGACAGTGGCACAGCGCTTTGAGTTGAGTCGAGTGGTGCAGGTCAGTCCATCGGTAGAGTTTACAGAGCAGAAATGGGGGAGATGTCGAGTGGCCACCTAAACGCAGCTCCGTCTGGGGTACCAGAACACAGTCACTGGGCATCCCTCCTTTCGACTCCACCGCCTCCAACAAGGCATCCAGCGGTTTCTCCTTGAGTCTTTTCAAAAGAGCATAGGTAAAGTTCTTGAGTTCTTGCTCGGCCACCGAGCCAGCATTCCCCTCCCGTCCCGTGAGGATACCTCCATCGCGGGGACTAGAGTTTCGAATACCCCGGGTCAAGACGGGGCTCCGAGGTCTAGGATCCCTGTCTCGAAACAAACAGCAAGTAACCGTTCTACTGTCATTCTCGTGTTCTGGCTGAGAGCCTCGGTGATGAGGGACAGGGACACACATGGCATCCCCCTGACCATGGTCCGAATTGTCCCCCGGCGCCGACTCTGCGCTGTCCGTGAGGTCTGTGTTGCCCACTTCGTCGAAAGTTCCCAGAGATGGCGAGGCACGGGTCACCGACCCGAGCTCCGTTTTGGGAATTTTTTCTGGGTTACTGCCACACGAACCGTCCCGAAACTCCTCGCTTCGTTTGCTTCTCCCATCTCCCCCGTCTCTGTCTGGGACTAAACGGCTTCTCCAGAGTCGCCGTATAAGACCTGAGCGTTTCGACCTGAACATACGACAATTTAAACAGTTTTGGATGTGTCGTATTGTTCCCGTCCAGGTCTGTGAGGATTCCACATTGATTTATGGTCTCCGCACAACATTAATGTTTTGTAAACGGCGCGCACTACATGCGCAGCCGGGGGTCGTAGATTTATGACTAACTCGCAGCATTAGAATGTAATTTACGGTTGTATGTTGCATTAAACAAAGTCAAATGTAACGATATTACACAACGAAACAGAATGCGACATACATGCATTTACTGGTCTGTTATATCCTACAACCATATGAAAACGTTTGTTTTTACAGAGGCAACACAATTCCCCAAGATTATTTTCCGAGCAGCAATTCATAGGCTATACCATAATTATTCCTCCAATAACTACACTATAGCTACCACATGAAACGACAGCAAAATAGTTCGGGTTTTTTCTTGGACTTTGAGCAGCCTTGGTTAAATCCTTCGTTTGAGAATCCTTCTGACGGCACATCGATGGAGTTGCTTCACCACGAAATAATCCCAAATAATCCTTGCCGCATTCAGATTCCAATGTTATTTTCCACCGTAGTGTAGAATAATCCGTTTGCAACCCCGAAATAAAAAGTTTAGATTGAGTTTTTATGCTGCTCAAACATACGGATGCAGATGTAGCTACTCCGATTCAAGACTCAGGAGTGGTTTAAAGGAAAACTTGAATTACTTTGCTGCCAGTCTCACTCTCTGCTATTCTTTTCGGATACACTCGCCCGTACACACACGGGGGCCCCAGGAAAGCTCTGGAGCCATTGGTTGATTCCCATCATGTGCCAGTCTAGACACTTTGGCGGCTGTGAGCCGCACTGATTGTTGCGCAAACATGGTTTCAAGTTTCTTAACTCTTAAAGGCGCAACATCCACCTTTCTTCTCTCAAACTTCCAACTCTTCCCACGAACTTTATATCACACTGGACATGTTTACTAACCTACCGAAACAGCAAAACACACATTTATCTCAGGGAAACACTTCATATTTAATGACAGGAAAACGCCCATTCAGTAAAATACTGTATGGAATCTGAATTATTTCTGATTTTCATTCTATAAAAGCACAATCTGAACAGAATGATTTTCTCTTGAATTTGTGTCATTGAGAAACCAGCAGATACTGGCAGTGTGTGCCCTGTAGGTCGATATTTTACTTCCTGTTTTGTCATGATGACCTTATTTATTACACATGCAAAATGCCATTATTGATTTATAAGTTATAAACAACACAATAATATGTATAATCATCATAATAATCAACAAGGACCGTATTACTATTCAACACATTTTATGTTGTTATTATTATTACGATCATTATCATCATTGTTATATTTAGGCTATTTTCATCATTACTATTGCTATGATTCAAGTATTTCACTTTTCATTCATTAAAGGGTTAATGCCTTTTCAAGTGCAGTTAAGAAGGCAAAGCTGCCATTATATATTGCTATAGCTCAGAGAGGCAGTTAAGAAGGCAAAGCTTCCATTATATATTGCTATAGCTCAGAGAAGCAGTTAAGAAGGAAAAGCTTCCCATTATATATTGCTATAGCTCAGAGAAGCAGTTAAGAAGGCAAAGCTTCCCATTATATATTGCTATAGCTCAGAGAGGCAGTTAAGAAGGCAAAGCTTCCCATTATATATTGCTATAGCTCAGAGAGGCAGTTGAGAAGGCAAAGCTTCCCATTATATATTGCTATAGCTCAGAGAGGCAGTTAAGAAGGCAAAGCTTCCCATTATATATTGCTATAGCTCAGAGAGGCAGTTAAGAAGGCAAAGCTGCCATTATATATTGCTATAGCTCAGAGAGGCAGTTAAGAAGGCAAAGCTTCCCATTATATATTGCTATAGCTCAGAGAAGCAGTTAAGAAGGCAAAGCTTCCCATTATATATTGCTATAGCTCAGAGAAGCAGTTAAGAAGGCAAAGCTTCCCATTATATATTGCTATAGCTCAGAGAGGCAGTTAAGAAGGCAAAGCTTCCATTATATATTGCTATAGCTCAGAGAAGCAGTTAAGAAGGCAAAGCTTCCCATTATATATTGCTATAGCTCAGAGAGGCAGTTAAGAAGGCAAAGCTTCCATTATATATTGCTATAGCTCAGAGAAGCAGTTAAGAAGGCAACGCTTCCTATTATATATTGCTATAGCTCAGAGACCCAGTTAAGAAGGCAAAGCTTCCCATTATATATTGCTATAGCTCAGAGAAGCAGTTAAGAAGGCAAAGCTTCCATTATATATTGCTATAGCTCAGAGAAGAAGTTAAGAAGGCAAAGCTTCCATTATATATTGCTATAGCTCAGAGAAGCAGTTAAGAAGGCAAAGCTTCCCATTATATATTGCTATAGCTCAGAGAAGCAGTTAAGAAGGCAAAGCTTCCATTATATATTGCTATAGCTCAGAGAAGCAGTTAAGAAGGCAAAGATTCCATTATATATTGCTATAGCTCAGAGAAACAGTTAAGAAGGCAAAGCTTCCCATTATATATTGCTATAGCTCAGAGAGGCAGTTAAGAAGGCAAAGCTTCCCATTATATATTGCTATAGCTCAGAGAGACAGTTAAGAAGGCAAAGCTTCCATTATATATTGCTATAGCTCAGAGAAGCAGTTAAGAAGGCAAAGCTTCCCATTATATATTGCTATAGCTCAGAGAAGCAGTTAAGAAGGAAAAGCTTCCATTATATATTGCTATAGCTCAGAGAAGCAGTTAAGAAGGCAAAGCTTCCATTATATATTGCTATAGCTCAGAGAAGAAGTTAAGAAGGCAAAGCTTCCATTATATATTGCTATAGCTCAGAGAAGCAGTTAAGAAGGCAAAGCTTCCCATTATATATTGCTATAGCTCAGAGAAGCAGTTAAGAAGGCAAAGCTTCCATTATATATTGCTATAGCTTAGAGAAGCAATTAAGAAGGCAAAGCTTCCCATTATATATTGCTATAGCTCAGAGAAGCAGTTAAGAAGGCAAAGCTTCCAATATATATTGCTATAGCTCAGAGAAGCAGTTAAGAAGGCAAAGCTTCCATTATATATTGCTATAGCTCAGAGAGACAGTTAAGAAGGCAAAGCTTCCATTATATATTGCTATAGCTCAGAGAGGCAGTTAAGAAGGCAAAGCTTCCCATTATATATTGCTATAGCTCAGAGAAGCATTTAAGAAGGCAAAGCTTCCCATTATATATTGCTATAGATCAGAGAGGCAGTTAAGAAGGCAAAGCTTCCTTTATATATTGCTATAGCTCAGAGAAGCAGTTAAGAAGGCAAAGCTTCCCATTATATATTGCTATAGCTCAGAGAAGCAGTTAAGAAGGCAAAGCTTCCCATTATATATTGCTATAGCTCAGAGAGGCAGTTAAGAAGGCAAAGCTTCCATTATATATTGCTATAGCTCAGAGAAGCAGTTAAGAAGGCAAAGCTTCCCATTATATATTGCTATAGCTCAGAGAGGCAGTTAAGAAGGCAAAGCTTCCATTATATATTGCTATAGCTCAGAGAAGCAGTTAAGAAGGCAACGCTTCCTATTATATATTGCTATAGCTCAGAGAGGCAGTTAAGAAGGCAAAGCTTCCATTATATATTGCTATAGCTCAGAGAAGCAGTTAAGAAGGCAACGCTTCCTATTATATATTGCTATAGCTCAGAGACCCAGTTAAGAAGGCAAAGCTTCCCATTATATATTGCTATAGCTCAGAGAAGCAGTTAAGAAGGCAAAGCTTCCATTATATATTGCTATAGCTCAGAGAAGAAGTTAAGAAGGCAAAGCTTCCATTATATATTGCTATAGCTCAGAGAAGCAGTTAAGAAGGCAAAGCTTCCCATTATATATTGCTATAGCTCAGAGAAGCAGTTAAGAAGGCAAAGCTTCCATTATATATTGCTATAGCTCAGAGAAGCAGTTAAGAAGGCAAAGATTCCATTATATATTGCTATAGCTCAGAGAAACAGTTAAGAAGGCAAAGCTTCCCATTATATATTGCTATAGCTCAGAGAGGCAGTTAAGAAGGCAAAGCTTCCCATTATATATTGCTATAGCTCAGAGAGACAGTTAAGAAGGCAAAGCTTCCATTATATATTGCTATAGCTCAGAGAAGCAGTTAAGAAGGCAAAGCTTCCCATTATATATTGCTATAGCTCAGAGAAGCAGTTAAGAAGGAAAAGCTTCCATTATATATTGCTATAGCTCAGAGAAGCAGTTAAGAAGGCAAAGCTTCCATTATATATTGCTATAGCTCAGAGAAGCAGTTAAGAAGGCAAAGCTTCCATTATATATTGCTATAGCTTAGAGAAGCAATTAAGAAGGCAAAGCTTCCCATTATATATTGCTATAGCTCAGAGAAGCAGTTAAGAAGGCAAAGCTTCCAATATATATTGCTATAGCTCAGAGAAGCAGTTAAGAAGGCAAAGCTTCCATTATATATTGCTATAGCTCAGAGAGACAGTTAAGAAGGCAAAGCTTCCATTATATATTGCTATAGCTCAGAGAGGCAGTTAAGAAGGCAAAGCTTCCCATTATATATTGCTATAGCTCAGAGAAGCATTTAAGAAGGCAAAGCTTCCCATTATATATTGCTATAGATCAGAGAGGCAGTTAAGAAGGCAAAGCTTCCCTTTATATATTGCTATAGCTCAGAGAAGCAGTTAAGAAGGCAAAGCTTCCCATTATATATTGCTATAGCTCAGAGAAGCAGTTAAGAAGGCAAAGCTTCCCATTATATATTGCTATAGCTCAGAGAGGCAGTTAAGAAGGCAAAGCTTCCATTATATATTGCTATAGCTCAGAGAAGCAGTTAAGAAGGCAAAGCTTCCCATTATATATTGCTATAGCTCAGAGAGGCAGTTAAGAAGGCAAAGCTTCCATTATATATTGCTATAGCTCAGAGAAGCAGTTAAGAAGGCAACGCTTCCTATTATATATTGCTATAGCTCAGAGACCCAGTTAAGAAGGCAAAGCTTCCCATTATATATTGCTATAGCTCAGAGAAGCAGTTAAGAATGCAAAGCTTCCATTATATATTGCTATAGCTCAGAGAAGAAGTTAAGAAGGCAAAGCTTCCATTATATATTGCTATAGCTCAGAGAAGCAGTTAAGAAGGCAAAGCTTCCCATTATATATTGCTATAGCTCAGAGAGGCAGTTAAGAAGGCAAAGCTTCCATTATATATTGCTATAGCTCAGAGAGACAGTTAAGAAGGCAAAGCTTCCATTATATATTGCTATAGCTCAGAGAGGCAGTTAAGAAGGCAAAGCTTCCCATTATATATTGCTATAGCTCAGAGAAGCATTTAAGAAGGCAAAGCTTCCCATTATATATTGCTATAGATCAGAGAGGCAGTTAAGAAGGCAAAGCTTCCCTTTATATATTGCTATAGCTCAGAGAAGCAGTTAAGAAGGCAAAGCTTCCCATTATATATTGCTATAGCTCAGAGAAGAAGTTAAGAAGGCAAAGCTTCCATTATATATTGCTATAGCTCAGAGAAGCAGTTAAGAAGGCAAAGCTTCCCATTATATATTGCTATAGCTCAGAGAGGCAGTTAAGAAGGCAAAGCTTCCATTATATATTGCTATAGCTCAGAGAGACAGTTAAGAAGGCAAAGCTTCCATTATATATTGCTATAGCTCAGAGAGGCAGTTAAGAAGGCAAAGCTTCCCATTATATATTGCTATAGCTCAGAGAAGCATTTAAGAAGGCAAAGCTTCCCATTATATATTGCTATAGATCAGAGAGGCAGTTAAGAAGGCAAAGCTTCCCTTTATATATTGCTATAGCTCAGAGAAGCAGTTAAGAAGGCAAAGCTTCCCATTATATATTGCTATAGCTCAGAGAAGCAGTTAAGAAGGCAAAGCTTCCCATTATATATTGCTATAGCTCAGAGAGGCAGTTAAGAAGGCAAAGCTTCCATTATATATTGCTATAGCTCAGAGAAGCAGTTAAGAAGGCAAAGCTTCCCATTATATATTGCTATAGCTCAGAGAGGCAGTTAAGAAGGCAAAGCTTCCATTATATATTGCTATAGCTCAGAGAAGCAGTTAAGAAGGCAACGCTTCCTATTATATATTGCTATAGCTCAGAGAGGCAGTTAAGAAGGCAAAGCTTCCATTATATATTGCTATAGCTCAGAGAAGCAGTTAAGAAGGCAAAGCTTCCATTATATATTGCTATAGCTCAGAGAGAGTTAAGAAGGCAAAGCTTCCCATTATATATTGCTATAGCTCAGAGAAGCAGTTAAGAAGGCAAAGCTTCCATTATATATTGCTATAGCTCAGAGAAGCAGTTAAGAAGGCAAAGCTTCCATTATATATTGCTATAGCTCAGAGAAGCAGTTAAGAAGGCAAAGCTTCCCATTATATATTGCTATAGCTCAGAGAAGCAGTTAAGAAGGCAAAGCTTCCATTATATATTGCTATAGCTCAGAGAAGCAGTTAAGAAGGCAAAGATTCCATTATATATTGCTATAGCTCAGAGAAACAGTTAAGAAGGCAAAGCTTCCCATTATATATTGCTATAGCTCAGAGAGGCAGTTAAGAAGGCAAAGCTTCCCATTATATATTGCTATAGCTCAGAGAGACAGTTAAGAAGGCAAAGCTTCCATTATATATTGCTATAGCTCAGAGAAGCAGTTAAGAAGGCAAAGCTTCCCATTATATATTGCTATAGCTCAGAGAAGCAGTTAAGAAGGAAAAGCTTCCATTATATATTGCTATAGCTCAGAGAAGCAGTTAAGAAGGCAAAGCTTCCATTATATATTGCTATAGCTCAGAGAAGCAGTTAAGAAGGCAAAGCTTCCATTATATATTGCTATAGCTTAGAGAAGCAATTAAGAAGGCAAAGCTTCCCATTATATATTGCTATAGCTCAGAGAAGCAGTTAAGAAGGCAAAGCTTCCAATATATATTGCTATAGCTCAGAGAAGCAGTTAAGAAGGCAAAGCTTCCATTATATATTGCTATAGCTCAGAGAGACAGTTAAGAAGGCAAAGCTTCCATTATATATTGCTATAGCTCAGAGAGGCAGTTAAGAAGGCAAAGCTTCCCATTATATATTGCTATAGCTCAGAGAAGCATTTAAGAAGGCAAAGCTTCCCATTATATATTGCTATAGATCAGAGAGGCAGTTAAGAAGGCAAAGCTTCCCTTTATATATTGCTATAGCTCAGAGAAGCAGTTAAGAAGGCAAAGCTTCCCATTATATATTGCTATAGCTCAGAGAAGCAGTTAAGAAGGCAAAGCTTCCCATTATATATTGCTATAGCTCAGAGAGGCAGTTAAGAAGGCAAAGCTTCCATTATATATTGCTATAGCTCAGAGAAGCAGTTAAGAAGGCAAAGCTTCCCATTATATATTGCTATAGCTCAGAGAGGCAGTTAAGAAGGCAAAGCTTCCATTATATATTGCTATAGCTCAGAGAAGCAGTTAAGAAGGCAACGCTTCCTATTATATATTGCTATAGCTCAGAGACCCAGTTAAGAAGGCAAAGCTTCCCATTATATATTGCTATAGCTCAGAGAAGCAGTTAAGAATGCAAAGCTTCCATTATATATTGCTATAGCTCAGAGAAGAAGTTAAGAAGGCAAAGCTTCCATTATATATTGCTATAGCTCAGAGAAGCAGTTAAGAAGGCAAAGCTTCCCATTATATATTGCTATAGCTCAGAGAGGCAGTTAAGAAGGCAAAGCTTCCCATTATATATTGCTATAGCTCAGAGAGGCAGTTAAGAAGGCAAAGCTTCCATTATATATTGCTATAGCTCAGAGAAGCAGTTAAGAAGGCAACGCTTCCTATTATATATTGCTATAGCTCAGAGACCCAGTTAAGAAGGCAAAGCTTCCCATTATATATTGCTATAGCTCAGAGAAGCAGTTAAGAAGGCAAAGCTTCCATTATATATTGCTATAGCTCAGAGAGAAGCAGTTAAGAAGGCAAAGCTTCCATTATATATTGCTATAGCTCAGAGAAGCAGTTAAGAAGGCAAGCTTCCTATTATATATTGCTATAGCTCAGAGACCCAGTTAAGAAGGCAAAGCTTCCCATTATATATTGCTATAGCTCAGAGAAGCAGTTAAGAAGGCAAAGCTTCCATTATATATTGCTATAGCTCAGAGAAGAAGTTAAGAAGGCAAAGCTTCCATTATATATTGCTATAGCTCAGAGAAGCAGTTAAGAAGGCAAAGCTTCCCATTATATATTGCTATAGCTCAGAGAAGCAGTTAAGAAGGCAAAGCTTCCATTATATATTGCTATAGCTCAGAGAAGCAGTTAAGAAGGCAAAGATTCCATTATATATTGCTATAGCTCAGAGAAACAGTTAAGAAGGCAAAGCTTCCCATTATATATTGCTATAGCTCAGAGAGGCAGTTAAGAAGGCAAAGCTTCCCATTATATATTGCTATAGCTCAGAGAAACAGTTAAGAAGGCAAAGCTTCCATTATATATTGCTATAGCTCAGAGAAGCAGTTAAGAAGGCAAAGCTTCCCATTATATATTGCTATAGCTCAGAGAAGCAGTTAAGAAGGAAAAGCTTCCATTATATATTGCTATAGCTCAGAGAAGCAGTTAAGAAGGCAAAGCTTCCATTATATATTGCTATAGCTCAGAGAAGAAGTTAAGAAGGCAAAGCTTCCATTATATATTGCTATAGCTCAGAGAAGCAGTTAAGAAGGCAAAGCTTCCCATTATATATTGCTATAGCTCAGAGAAGCAGTTAAGAAGGCAAAGCTTCCATTATATATTGCTATAGCTTAGAGAAGCAATTAAGAAGGCAAAGCTTCCCATTATATATTGCTATAGCTCAGAGAAGCAGTTAAGAAGGCAAAGCTTCCAATATATATTGCTATAGCTCAGAGAAGCAGTTAAGAAGGCAAAGCTTCCATTATATATTGCTATAGCTCAGAGAGACAGTTAAGAAGGCAAAGCTTCCATTATATATTGCTATAGCTCAGAGAGGCAGTTAAGAAGGCAAAGCTTCCCATTATATATTGCTATAGCTCAGAGAAGCATTTAAGAAGGCAAAGCTTCCCATTATATATTGCTATAGATCAGAGAGGCAGTTAAGAAGGCAAAGCTTCCCTTTATATATTGCTATAGCTCAGAGAAGCAGTTAAGAAGGCAAAGCTTCCCATTATATATTGCTATAGCTCAGAGAAGCAGTTAAGAAGGCAAAGCTTCCCATTATATATTGCTATAGCTCAGAGAGGCAGTTAAGAAGGCAAAGCTTCCATTATATATTGCTATAGCTCAGAGAAGCAGTTAAGAAGGCAAAGCTTCCCATTATATAAAGCTCAGAGAGGCAGTTAAGAAGGCAAAGCTTCCATTATATATTGCTATAGCTCAGAGAAGCAGTTAAGAAGGCAACGCTTCCTATTATATATTGCTATAGCTCAGAGACCCAGTTAAGAAGGCAAAGCTTCCCATTATATATTGCTATAGCTCAGAGAAGCAGTTAAGAAGGCAAAGCTTCCATTATATATTGCTATAGCTCAGAGAAGCAGTTAAGAAGGCAAAGCTTCCATTATATATTGCTATAGCTCAGAGAAGCAGTTAAGAAGGCAAAGCTTCCCATTATATATTGCTATAGCTCAGAGAGGCAGTTAAGAAGGCAAAGCTTCCCATTATATATTGCTATAGCTCAGAGAGACAGTTAAGAAGGCAAAGCTTCCATTATATATTGCTATAGCTCAGAGAAGCAGTTAAGAAGGCAAAAGCTTCCCATTATATATTGCTATAGCTCAGAGAGGCAGTTAAGAAGGCAAAGCTTCCATTATATATTGCTATAGCTCAGAGAAGCAGTTAAGAAGGCAAAGCTTCCATTATATATTGCTATAGCTAGCAGTTAAGAAGGCAAAGCTTCCCATTATATATTGCTATAGCTCAGAGAAGCAGTTAAGAAGGCAAAGCTTCCATTATATATTGCTATAGCTCAGAGAAGCAGTTAAGAAGGCAAAGATTCCATTATATATTGCTATAGCTCAGAGAAACAGTTAAGAAGGCAAAGCTTCCCATTATATATTGCTATAGCTCAGAGAGGCAGTTAAGAAGGCAAAGCTTCCCATTATATATTGCTATAGCTCAGAGAGACAGTTAAGAAGGCAAAGCTTCCATTATATATTGCTATAGCTCAGAGAAGCAGTTAAGAAGGCAAAGCTTCCCATTATATATTGCTATAGCTCAGAGAAGCAGTTAAGAAGGAAAAGCTTCCATTATATATTGCTATAGCTCAGAGAAGCAGTTAAGAAGGCAAAGCTTCCATTATATATTGCTATAGCTCAGAGAAGAAGTTAAGAAGGCAAAGCTTCCATTATATATTGCTATAGCTCAGAGAAGCAGTTAAGAAGGCAAAGCTTCCCATTATATATTGCTATAGCTCAGAGAAGCAGTTAAGAAGGCAAAGCTTCCATTATATATTGCTATAGCTCAGAGAAGCAGTTAAGAAGGCAAAGCTTCCCATTATATATTGCTATAGCTCAGAGAGGCAGTTAAGAAGGCAAAGCTTCCATTATATATTGCTATAGCTCAGAGAAGCAGTTAAGAAGGCAACGCTTCCTATTATATATTGCTATAGCTCAGAGAGGCAGTTAAGAAGGCAAAGCTTCCCATTATATATTGCTATAGCTCAGAGAAGCAGTTAAGAAGGCAAATCTTCCATTATATATTGCTATAGCTCAGAGAAGCAGTTAAGAAGGCAAAGATTCCATTATATATTGCTATAGCTCAGAGAAACAGTTAAGAAGGCAAAGCTTCCCATTATATATTGCTATAGCTCAGAGAGGCAGTTAAGAAGGCAAAGCTTCCCATTATATATTGCTATAGCTCAGAGAGACAGTTAAGAAGGCAAAGCTTCCATTATATATTGCTATAGCTCAGAGAAGCAGTTAAGAAGGCAAAGCTTCCCATTATATATTGCTATAGCTCAGAGAAGCAGTTAAGAAGGAAAAGCTTCCATTATATATTGCTATAGCTCAGAGAAGCAGTTAAGAAGGCAAAGCTTCCATTATATATTCCTATAGCTCAGAGAAGAAGTTAAGAAGGCAAAGCTTCCATTATATATTGCTATAGCTCAGAGAAGCAGTTAAGAAGGCAAAGCTTCCCATTATATATTGCTATAGCTCAGAGAAGCAGTTAAGAAGGCAAAGCTTCCATTATATATTGCTATAGATTAGAGAAGCAATTAAGAAGGCAAAGCTTCCCATTATATATTGCTATAGCTCAGAGAAGCAGTTAAGAAGGCAAAGCTTCCAATATATATTGCTATAGCTCAGAGAAGCAGTTAAGAAGGCAAAGCTTCCATTATATATTGCTATAGCTCAGAGAGGCAGTTAAGAAGGCAAAGCTTCCCATTATATATTGCTATAGCTCAGAGAAGCATTTAAGAAGGCAAAGCTTCCCATTATATATTGCTATAGCTCAGAGAGGCAGTTAAGAAGGCAAAGCTTCCATTATATATTGCTATAGCTCAGAGAAGCAGTTAAGAAGGCAACGCTTCCTATTATATATTGCTATAGCTCAGAGACCCAGTTAAGAAGGCAAAGCTTCCCATTATATATTGCTATATCTCAGAGAAGCAGTTAAGAAGGCAAAGCTTCCATTATATATTGCTATAGCTCAGAGAAGAAGTTAAGAAGGCAAAGCTTCCATTATATATTGCTATAGCTCAGAGAAGCAGTTAAGAAGGCAAAGCTTCCCATTATATATTG
Source organism: Oncorhynchus nerka (assembly GCF_034236695.1). NCBI lineage: Eukaryota > Metazoa > Chordata > Actinopteri > Salmoniformes > Salmonidae > Oncorhynchus > Oncorhynchus nerka. The sequence goes on from NC_088422.1 coordinate 94,752,478, forward strand.
CTATAGCTCAGAGAGGCAGTTAAGAAGGCAAAGCTTCCCATTATATATTGCTATAGCTCAGAGAGACAGTTAAGAAGGCAAAGCTTCCATTATATATTGCTATAGCTCAGAGAAGCAGTTAAGAAGGCAAAGCTTCCCATTATATATTGCTATAGCTCAGAGACCCAGTTAAGAAGGCAAAGCTTCCCATTATATATTGCTATAGCTCAGAGAAGCAGTTAAGAAGGCAAAGCTTCCATTATATATTGCTATAGCTCAGAGAAGAAGTTAAGAAGGCAAAGCTTCCATTATATATTGCTATAGCTCAGAGAAGCAGTTAAGAAGGCAAAGCTTCCCATTATATATTGCTATAGCTCAGAGAAGCAGTTAAGAAGGCAAAGCTTCCATTATATATTGCTATAGCTCAGAGAAGCAGTTAAGAAGGCAAAGCTTCCATTATATATTGCTATAGCTCAGAGAAGAAGTTAAGAAGGCAAAGCTTCCATTATATATTGCTATAGCTCAGAGAAGCAGTTAAGAAGGCAAAGCTTCCCATTATATATTGCTATAGCTCAGAGAGGCAGTTAAGAAGGCAAAGCTTCCCATTATATATTGCTATAGCTCAGAGAGGCAGTTAAGAAGGCAAAGCTTCCCATTATATATTGCTATAGCTCAGAGAGACAGTTAAGAAGGCAAAGCTTCCATTATATATTGCTATAGCTCAGAGAAGCAGTTAAGAAGGCAAAGCTTCCCATTATATATTGCTATAGCTCAGAGAGGCAGTTAAGAAGGCAAAGCTTCCATTATATATTGCTATAGCTCAGAGAAGCAGTTAAGAAGGCAACGCTTCCTATTATATATTGCTATAGCTCAGAGAGGCAGTTAAGAAGGCAAAGCTTCCCATTATATATTGCTATAGCTCAGAGAAGCAGTTAAGAAGGCAAAGCTTCCATTATATATTGCTATAGCTCAGAGAAGCAGTTAAGAAGGCAAAGATTCCATTATATATTGCTATAGCTCAGAGAAGCAGTTAAGAAGGCAAAGCTTCCCATTATATATTGCTATAGCTCAGAGAGGCAGTTAAGAAGGCAAAGCTTCCCATTATATATTGCTATAGCTCAGAGAAGCATTTAAGAAGGCAAAGCTTCCCATTATATATTGCTATAGATCAGAGAGGCAGTTAAGAAGGCAAAGCTTCCCTTTATATATTGCTATAGCTCAGAGAAGCAGTTAAGAAGGCAAAGCTTCCCATTATATATTGCTATAGCTCAGAGAAGCAGTTAAGAAGGCAAAGCTTCCCATTATATATTGCTATAGCTCAGAGAGGCAGTTAAGAAGGCAAAGCTTCCATTATATATTGCTATAGCTCAGAGAAGCAGTTAAGAAGGCAAAGCTTCCCATTATATATTGCTATAGATCAGAGAGGCAGTTAAGAAGGCAAAGCTTCCCTTTATATATTGCTATAGCTCAGAGAAGCAGTTAAGAAGGCAAAGCTTCCCATTATATATTGCTATAGCTCAGAGAAGCAGTTAAGAAGGCAAAGCTTCCCATTATATATTGCTATAGCTCAGAGAGGCAGTTAAGAAGGCAAAGCTTCCATTATATATTGCTATAGCTCAGAGAAGCAGTTAAGAAGGCAAAGCTTCCCATTATATATTGCTATAGCTCAGAGAGGCAGTTAAGAAGGCAAAGCTTCCATTATATATTGCTATAGCTCAGAGAAGAAGTTAAGAAGGCAAAGCTTCCATTATATATTGCTATAGCTCAGAGAAGCAGTTAAGAAGGCAAAGCTTCCCATTATATATTGCTATAGCTCAGAGAAGCAGTTAAGAAGGCAAAGCTTCCATTATATATTGCTATAGCTCAGAGAAGCAGTTAAGAAGGCAAAGCTTCCATTATATATTGCTATAGCTCAGAGAAGAAGTTAAGAAGGCAAAGCTTCCATTATATATTGCTATAGCTCAGAGAAGCAGTTAAGAAGGCAAAGCTTCCCATTATATATTGCTATAGCTCAGAGAGGCAGTTAAGAAGGCAAAGCTTCCCATTATATATTGCTATAGCTCAGAGAGGCAGTTAAGAAGGCAAAGCTTCCCATTATATATTGCTATAGCTCAGCGAGACAGTTAAGAAGGCAAAGCTTCCATTATATATTGCTATAGCTCAGAGAAGCAGTTAAGAAGGCAAAGCTTCCCATTATATATTGCTATAGCTCAGAGAGGCAGTTAAGAAGGCAAAGCTTCCATTATATATTGCTATAGCTCAGAGAAGCAGTTAAGAAGGCAAAGCTTCCCATTATATATTGCTATAGCTCAGAGAGGCAGTTAAGAAGGCAAAGCTTCCCATTATATATTGCTATAGCTCAGAGAAGCAGTTAAGAAGGCAAAGCTTCCATTATATATTGCTATAGCTCAGAGAAGCAGTTAAGAAGGCAAAGATTCCATTATATATTGCTATAGCTCAGAGAAGCAGTTAAGAAGGCAAAGCTTCCCATTATATATTGCTATAGCTCAGAGAGGCAGTTAAGAAGGCAAAGCTTCCCATTATATATTGCTATAGCTCAGAGAAGCATTTAAGAAGGCAAAGCTTCCCATTATATATTGCTATAGATCAGAGAGGCAGTTAAGAAGGCAAAGCTTCCCTTTATATATTGCTATAGCTCAGAGAAGCAGTTAAGAAGGCAAAGCTTCCCATTATATATTGCTATAGCTCAGAGAAGCAGTTAAGAAGGCAAAGCTTCCCATTATATATTGCTATAGCTCAGAGAGGCAGTTAAGAAGGCAAAGCTTCCATTATATATTGCTATAGCTCAGAGAAGCAGTTAAGAAGGCAAAGCTTCCCATTATATATTGCTATAGCTCAGAGACCCAGTTAAGAAGGCAAAGCTTCCCATTATATATTGCTATAGCTCAGAGAAGCAGTTAAGAAGGCAAAGCTTCCATTATATATTGCTATAGCTCAGAGAAGAAGTTAAGAAGGCAAAGCTTCCATTATATATTGCTATAGCTCAGAGAAGCAGTTAAGAAGGCAAAGCTTCCCATTATATATTGCTATAGCTCAGAGAAGCAGTTAAGAAGGCAAAGCTTCCATTATATATTGCTATAGCTCAGAGAAGCAGTTAAGAAGGCAAAGCTTCCATTATATATTGCTATAGCTCAGAGAAGCAGTTAAGAAGGCAAAGCTTCCATTATATATTGCTATAGCTCAGAGAAGCAGTTAAGAAGGCAAAGCTTCCCATTATATATTGCTATAGCTCAGAGAGGCAGTTAAGAAGGCAAAGCTTCCCATTATATATTGCTATAGCTCAGAGAGGCAGTTAAGAAGGCAAAGCTTCCCATTATATATTGCTATAGCTCAGAGAGACAGTTAAGAAGGCAAAGCTTCCATTATATATTGCTATAGCTCAGAGAAGCAGTTAAGAAGGCAAAGCTTCCCATTATATATTGCTATAGCTCAGAGAGGCAGTTAAGAAGGCAAAGCTTCCATTATATATTGCTATAGCTCAGAGAAGCAGTTAAGAAGGCAACGCTTCCTATTATATATTGCTATAGCTCAGAGAGGCAGTTAAGAAGGCAAAGCTTCCCATTATATATTGCTATAGCTCAGAGAAGCAGTTAAGAAGGCAAAGCTTCCATTATATATTGCTATAGCTCAGAGAAGCAGTTAAGAAGGCAAAGATTCCATTATATATTGCTATAGCTCAGAGAAACAGTTAAGAAGGCAAAGCTTCCCATTATATATTGCTATAGCTCAGAGAGGCAGTTAAGAAGGCAAAGCTTCCCATTATATATTGCTATAGCTCAGAGAGACAGTTAAGAAGGCAAAGCTTCCATTATATATTGCTATAGCTCAGAGAAGCAGTTAAGAAGGCAAAGCTTCCCATTATATATTGCTATAGCTCAGAGAAGCAGTTAAGAAGGAAAAGCTTCCATTATATATTGCTATAGCTCAGAGAAGCAGTTAAGAAGGCAAAGCTTCCATTATATATTGCTATAGCTCAGAGAAGAAGTTAAGAAGGCAAAGCTTCCATTATATATTGCTATAGCTCAGAGAAGCAGTTAAGAAGGCAAAGCTTCCCATTATATATTGCTATAGCTCAGAGAAGCAGTTAAGAAGGCAAAGCTTCCATTATATATTGCTATAGCTTAGAGAAGCAATTAAGAAGGCAAAGCTTCCCATTATATATTGCTATAGCTCAGAGAAGCAGTTAAGAAGGCAAAGCTTCCAATATATATTGCTATAGCTCAGAGAAGCAGTTAAGAAGGCAAAGCTTCCATTATATATTGCTATAGCTCAGAGAGACAGTTAAGAAGGCAAAGCTTCCATTATATATTGCTATAGCTCAGAGAGGCAGTTAAGAAGGCAAAGCTTCCATTATATATTGCTATAGCTCAGAGAAGCAGTTAAGAAGGCAAAGCTTCCCATTATATATTGCTATAGCTCAGAGAAGCAGTTAAGAAGGCAAAGCTTCCATTATATATTGCTATAGCTCAGAGAAGCAGTTAAGAAGGCAAAGCTTCCATTATATATTGCTATAGCTCAGAGAAGCAGTTAAGAAGGCAAAGCTTCCCATTATATATTGCTATAGCTCAGAGAAGCAGTTAAGAAGGAAAAGCTTCCATTATATATTGCTATAGCTCAGAGAAGCAGTTAAGAAGGCAAAGCTTCCATTATATATTGCTATAGCTCAGAGAAGAAGTTAAGAAGGCAAAGCTTCCATTATATATTGCTATAGCTCAGAGAAGCAGTTAAGAAGGCAAAGATTCCATTATATATTGCTATAGCTCAGAGAAACAGTTAAGAAGGCAAAGCTTCCCATTATATATTGCTATAGCTCAGAGAGGCAGTTAAGAAGGCAAAGCTTCCCATTATATATTGCTATAGCTCAGAGAGACAGTTAAGAAGGCAAAGCTTCCATTATATATTGCTATAGCTCAGAGAAGCAGTTAAGAAGGCAAAGCTTCCCATTATATATTGCTATAGCTCAGAGAAGCAGTTAAGAAGGAAAAGCTTCCATTATATATTGCTATAGCTCAGAGAAGCAGTTAAGAAGGCAAAGCTTCCATTATATATTGCTATAGCTCAGAGAAGAAGTTAAGAAGGCAAAGCTTCCATTATATATTGATATAGCTCAGAGAACCAGTTAAGAAGGCAAAGCTTCCCATTATATATTGCTATAGCTCAGAGAAGCAGTTAAGAAGGCAAAGCTTCCATTATATATTGCTATAGCTTAGAGAAGCAATTAAGAAGGCAAAGCTTCCCATTATATATTGCTATAGCTCAGAGAAGCAGTTAAGAAGGCAAAGCTTCCAATATATATTGCTATAGCTCAGAGAAGCAGTTAAGAAGGCAAAGCTTCCATTATATATTGCTATAGCTCAGAGAGACAGTTAAGAAGGCAAAGCTTCCATTATATATTGCTATAGCTCAGAGAGGCAGTTAAGAAGGCAAAGCTTCCCATTATATATTGCTATAGCTCAGAGAAGCAGTTAAGAAGGCAAAGCTTCCATTATATATTGCTATAGCTCAGAGAAGCAGTTAAGAAGGCAAAGATTCCATTATATATTGCTATAGCTCAGAGAAACAGTTAAGAAGGCAAAGCTTCCCATTATATATTGCTATAGCTCAGAGAGGCAGTTAAGAAGGCAAAGCTTCCCATTATATATTGCTATAGCTCAGAGAGACAGTTAAGAAGGCAAAGCTTCCATTATATATTGCTATAGCTCAGATAAGCAGTTAAGAAGGCAAAGCTTCCCATTATATATTGCTATAGCTCAGAGAAGCAGTTAAGAAGGAAAAGCTTCCATTATATATTGCTATAGCTCAGAGAAGCAGTTAAGAAGGCAAAGCTTCCATTATATATTGCTATAGCTCAGAGAAGAAGTTAAGAAGGCAAAGCTTCCATTATATATTGCTATAGCTCAGAGAAGCAGTTAAGAAGGCAAAGCTTCCCATTATATATTGCTATAGCTCAGAGAAGCAGTTAAGAAGGCAAAGCTTCCATTATATATTGCTATAGCTTAGAGAAGCAATTAAGAAGGAAGGCAAAGCTTCCCATTATATATTGCTATAGCTCAGAGAAGCAGTTAAGAAGGCAAAGCTTCCAATATATATTGCTATAGCTCAGAGAAGCAGTTAAGAAGGCAAAGCTTCCATTATATATTGCTATAGCTCAGAGAGACAGTTAAGAAGGCAAAGCTTCCATTATATATTGCTATAGCTCAGAGAGGCAGTTAAGAAGGCAAAGCTTCCCATTATATATTGCTATAGCTCAGAGAATCATTTAAGAAGGCAAAGCTTCCCATTATATATTGCTATAGATCAGAGAGGCAGTTAAGAAGGCAAAGCTTCCCTTTATATATTGCTATAGCTCAGAGAAGCAGTTAAGAAGGCAAAGCTTCCCATTATATATTGCTATAGCTCAGAGAAGCAGTTAAGAAGGCAAAGCTTCCATTATATATTGCTATAGCTCAGAGAGGCAGTTAAGAAGGCAAAGCTTCCATTATATATTGCTATAGCTCAGAGAAGCAGTTAAGAAGGCAAAGCTTCCCATTATATATTGCTATAGCTCAGAGAGGCAGTTAAGAAGGCAAAGCTTCCATTATATATTGCTATAGCTCAGAGAAGCAGTTAAGAAGGCAACGCTTCCTATTATATATTGCTATAGCTCAGAGACTCAGTTAAGAAGGCAAAGCTTCCCATTATATATTGCTATAGCTCAGAGAAGCAGTTAAGAAGGCAAAGCTTCCATTATATATTGCTATAGCTCAGAGAAGAAGTTAAGAAGGCAAAGCTTCCATTATATATTGCTATAGCTCAGAGAAGCAGTTAAGAAGGCAAAGCTTCCCATTATATATTGCTATAGCTCAGAGAGGCAGTTAAGAAGGCAAAGCTTCCCATTATATATTGCTATAGCTCAGAGAGACAGTTAAGAAGGCAAAGCTTCCATTATATATTGCTATAGCTCAGAGAAGCAGTTAAGAAGGCAAAGCTTCCCATTATATATTGCTATAGCTCAGAGAGGCAGTTAAGAAGGCAAAGCTTCCATTATATATTGCTATAGCTCAGAGAAGCAGTTAAGAAGGCAACGCTTCCTATTATATATTGCTATAGCTCAGAGAGGCAGTTAAGAAGGCAAAGCTTCCCATTATATATTGCTATAGCTCAGAGAAGCAGTTAAGAAGGCAAAGCTTCCATTATATATTGCTATAGCTCAGAGAAGCAGTTAAGAAGGCAAAGATTCCATTATATATTGCTATAGCTCAGAGAAACAGTTAAGAAGGCAAAGCTTCCCATTATATATTGCTATAGCTCAGAGAGGCAGTTAAGAAGGCAAAGCTTCCCATTATATATTGCTATAGCTCAGAGAGACAGTTAAGAAGGCAAAGCTTCCATTATATATTGCTATAGCTCAGAGAAGCAGTTAAGAAGGCAAAACTTCCCATTATATATTGCTATAGCTCAGAGAAGCAGTTAAGAAGGAAAAGCTTCCATTATATATTGCTATAGCTCAGAGAAGCAGTTAAGAAGGCAAAGCTTCCATTATATATTGCTATAGCTCAGAGAGGCAGTTAAGAAGGCAAAGCTTCCCATTATATATTGCTATAGCTCAGAGAAGCAGTTAAGAAGGCAAAGCTTCCCATTATATATTGCTATAGCTCAGAGAGGCAGTTAAGAAGGCAAAGCTTCCATTATATATTGCTATAGCTCAGAGAAGCAGTTAAGAAGGCAAAGCTTCCCATTATATATTGCTATAGCTCAGAGAGGCAGTTAAGAAGGCAAAGCTTCCATTATATATTGCTATAGCTCAGAGAGGCAGTTAAGAAGGCAACGCTTCCTATTATATATTGCTATAGCTCAGAGACCCAGTTAAGAAGGCAAAGCTTCCCATTATATATTGCTATAGCTCAGAGAAGCAGTTAAGAAGGCAAAGCTTCCATTATATATTGCTATAGCTCAGAGAAGAAGTTAAGAAGGCAAAGCTTCCATTATATATTGCTATAGCTCAGAGAAGCAGTTAAGAAGGCAAAGCTTCCCATTATATATTGCTATAGCTCAGAGAGGCAGTTAAGAAGGCAAAGCTTCCCATTATATATTGCTATAGCTCAGAGAGACAGTTAAGAAGGCAAAGCTTCCATTATATATTGCTATAGCTCAGAGAAGCAGTTAAGAAGGCAAAGCTTCCATTATATATTGCTATAGCTTAGAGAAGCAATTAAGAAGGCAAAGCTTCCCATTATATATTGCTATAGCTCAGAGAAGCAGTTAAGAAGGCAAAGCTTCCATTATATATTGCTATAGCTCAGAGAAGCAGTTAAGAAGGCAAAGCTTCCATTATATATTGCTATAGCTCAGAGAGACAGTTAAGAAGGCAAAGCTTCCATTATATATTGCTATAGCTCAGAGAGGCAGTTAAGAAGGCAAAGCTTCCCATTATATATTGCTATAGCTCAGAGAAGCAGTTAAGAAGGCAAAGCTTCCCATTATATATTGCTATAGATCAGAGAGGCAGTTAAGAAGGCAAAGCTTCCCTTTATATATTGCTATAGCTCAGAGACCCAGTTAAGAAGGCAAAGCTTCCCATTATATATTGCTATAGCTCAGAGAAGCAGTTAAGAAGGCAAAGCTTCCATTATATATTGCTATAGCTCAGAGAAGAAGTTAAGAAGGCAAAGCTTCCATTATATATTGCTATAGCTCAGAGAAGCAGTTAAGAAGGCAAAGCTTCCCATTATATATTGCTATAGCTCAGAGAGGCAGTTAAGAAGGCAAAGCTTCCCATTATATATTGCTATAGCTCAGAGAGACAGTTAAGAAGGCAAAGCTTCCATTATATATTGCTATAGCTCAGAGAAGCAGTTAAGAAGGCAAAGCTTCCATTATATATTGCTATAGCTTAGAGAAGCAATTAAGAAGGCAAAGCTTCCCATTATATATTGCTATAGCTCAGAGAAGCAGTTAAGAAGGCAAAGCTTCCATTATATATTGCTATAGCTCAGAGAAGCAGTTAAGAAGGCAAAGCTTCCATTATATATTGCTATAGCTCAGAGAGACAGTTAAGAAGGCAAAGCTTCCATTATATATTGCTATAGCTCAGAGAGGCAGTTAAGAAGGCAAAGCTTCCCATTATATATTGCTATAGCTCAGAGAAGCAGTTAAGAAGGCAAAGCTTCCCATTATATATTGCTATAGATCAGAGAGGCAGTTAAGAAGGCAAAGCTTCCCTTTATATATTGCTATAGCTCAGAGAAGCAGTTAAGAAGGCAAAGCTTCCCATTATATATTGCTATAGCTCAGAGAAGCAGTTAAGAAGGCAAAGCTTCCCATTATATATTGCTATAGCTCAGAGAGGCAGTTAAGAAGGCAAAGCTTGCATTATATATTGCTATAGCTCAGAGAAGCAGTTAAGAAGGCAAAGCTTCCCATTATATATTGCTATAGCTCAGAGAGGCAGTTAAGAAGGCAAAGCTTCCATTATATATTGCTATAGCTCAGAGAAGCAGTTAAGAAGGCAACGCTTCCTATTATATATTGCTATAGCTCAGAGACCCAGTTAAGAAGGCAAAGCTTCCCATTATATATTGCTATAGCTCAGAGAAGCAGTTAAGAAGGCAAAGCTTCCATTATATATTGCTATAGCTCAGAGAAGAAGTTAAGAAGGCAAAGCTTCCATTATATATTGCTATAGCTCAGAGAAGCAGTTAAGAAGGCAAAGCTTCCCATTATATATTGCTATAGCTCAGAGAGGCAGTTAAGAAGGCAAAGCTTCCCATTATATATTGCTATAGCTCAGAGAGACAGTTAAGAAGGCAAAGCTTCCATTATATATTGCTATAGCTCAGAGAAGCAGTTAAGAAGGCAAAGCTTCCATTATATATTGCTATAGCTCAGAGAAGAAGTTAAGAAGGCAAAGCTTCCATTATATATTGCTATAGCTCAGAGAAGCAGTTAAGAAGGCAAAGCTTCCCATTATATATTGCTATAGCTCAGAGAAGCAGTTAAGAAGGCAAAGCTTCCATTATATATTGCTATAGCTTAGAGAAGCAATTAAGAAGGCAAAGCTTCCCATTATATATTGCTATAGCTCAGAGAAGCAGTTAAGAAGGCAAAGCTTCCAATATATATTGCTATAGCTCAGAGAAGCAGTTAAGAAGGCAAAGCTTCCATTATATATTGCTATAGCTCAGAGAGACAGTTAAGAAGGCAAAGCTTCCATTATATATTGCTATAGCTCAGAGAGGCAGTTAAGAAGGCAAAGCTTCCCATTATATATTGCTATAGCTCAGAGAAGCAGTTAAGAAGGCAAAGCTTCCCATTATATATTGCTATAGATCAGAGAGGCAGTTAAGAAGGCAAAGCTTCCCTTTATATATTACTATAGCTCAGAGAAGCAGTTAAGAAGGCAAAGCTTCCCATTATATATTGCTATAGCTCAGAGAAGCAGTTAAGAAGGCAAAGCTTCCCATTATATATTGCTATAGCTCAGAGAGGCAGTTAAGAAGGCAAAGCTTCCATTATATATTGCTATAGCTCAGAGAAGCAGTTAAGAAGGCAAAGCTTCCCATTATATATTGCTATAGCTCAGAGAGGCAGTTAAGAAGGCAAAGCTTCCATTATATATTGCTAAAGCTCAGAGAGGCAGTTAAGAAGGCAACGCTTCCTATTATATATTGCTATAGCTCAGAGACCCAGTTAAGAAGGCAAAGCTTCCCATTATATATTGCTATAGCTCAGAGAAGCAGTTAAGAAGGCAAAGCTTCCATTATATATTGCTATAGCTCAGAGAAGAAGTTAAGAAGGCAAAGCTTCCATTATATATTGCTATAGCTCAGAGAAGCAGTTAAGAAGGCAAAGCTTCCCATTATATATTGCTATAGCTCAGAGAGGCAGTTAAGAAGGCAAAGCTTCCCATTATATATTGCTATAGCTCAGAGAGACAGTTAAGAAGGCAAAGCTTCCATTATATATTGCTATAGCTCAGAGAAGCAGTTAAGAAGGCAAAGCTTCCATTATATATTGCTATAGCTTAGAGAAGCAATTAAGAAGGCAAAGCTTCCCATTATATATTGCTATAGCTCAGAGAAGCAGTTAAGAAGGCAAAGCTTCCATTATATATTGCTATAGCTCAGAGAAGCAGTTAAGAAGGCAAAGCTTCCATTATATATTGCTATAGCTCAGAGAGACAGTTAAGAAGGCAAAGCTTCCATTATATATTGCTATAGCTCAGAGAGGCAGTTAAGAAGGCAAAGCTTCCCATTATATATTGCTATAGCTCAGAGAAGCAGTTAAGAAGGCAAAGCTTCCCATTATATATTGCTATAGATCAGAGAGGCAGTTAAGAAGGCAAAGCTTCCCTTTATATATTGCTATAGCTCAGAGACCCAGTTAAGAAGGCAAAGCTTCCCATTATATATTGCTATAGCTCAGAGAAGCAGTTAAGAAGGCAAAGCTTCCATTATATATTGCTATAGCTCAGAGAAGAAGTTAAGAAGGCAAAGCTTCCATTATATATTGCTATAGCTCAGAGAAGCAGTTAAGAAGGCAAAGCTTCCATTATATATTGCTATAGCTCAGAGAAGAAGTTAAGAAGGCAAAGCTTCCATTATATATTGCTATAGCTCAGAGAAGCAGTTAAGAAGGCAAAGCTTCCCATTATATATTGCTATAGCTCAGAGAGGCAGTTAAGAAGGCAAAGCTTCCCATTATATATTGCTATAGCTCAGAGAGACAGTTAAGAAGGCAAAGCTTCCATTATATATTGCTATAGCTCAGAGAAGCAGTTAAGAAGGCAAAGCTTCCATTATATATTGCTATAGCTCAGAGAAGCAGTTAAGAAGGCAAAGCTTCCATTATATATTGCTATAGCTCAGAGAAGCAGTTAAGAAGGCAAAGCTTCCCATTATATATTGCTATAGCTCAGAGAAGCAGTTAAGAAGGCAAAGCTTCCCATTATATATTGCTATAGCTCAGAGAGGCAGGTAAGAAGGCAAAGCTTCCATTATATATTGCTATAGCTCAGAGAAGCAGTTAAGAAGGCAAAGCTTCCCATTATATATTGCTATAGCTCAGAGAGGCAGTTAAGAAGGCAAAGCTTCCATTATATATTGCTATAGCTCAGAGAAGCAGTTAAGAAGGCAACGCTTCCTATTATATATTGCTATAGCTGAGAGAGGCAGTTAAGAAGGCAAAGCTTCCCATTATATATTGCTATAGCTCAGAGAAGCAGTTAAGAAGGCAAAGCTTCCATTATATATTGCTATAGCTCAGAGAGGCAGTTAAGAAGGCAAAGCTTCCCATTATATATTGCTATAGCTCAGAGAAGCAGTTAAGAAGGCAAAGCTTCCATTATATATTGCTATAGCTCAGAGAAGAAGTTAAGAAGGCAAAGCTTCCATTATATATTGCTATAGCTCAGAGAAGCAGTTAAGAAGGCAAAGCTTCCAATTATATATTGCTATAGCTCAGGGAAGCAGTTAAGAAGGCAAAGCTTCCATTATATATTGCTATAGCTCAGAGAAGCAGTTAAGAAGGCAAAGCTTCCCATTATATATTGCTAGAGCTCAGAGAAGCAGTTAAGAAGGCAAAGCTTCCATTATATATTGCTATAGCTCAGAGAAGCAGTTAAGAAGGCAAAGCTTCCCATTATATATTGCTATAGCTCAGAGAAGCAGTTAAGAAGGCAAAGCTTCCATTATATATTGCTATAGCTCAGAGAAGCAGTTAAGAAGGCAAAGCTTCCATTATATATTGCTATAGCTCAGAGAAGCAGTTAAGAAGGCAAAGCTTCCATTATATATTGCTATAGCTCAGAGAGGCAGTTAAGACGGCAAAGCTTCCATTATATATTGCTATAGCTCAGAGAAGCAGTTAAGAAGGCAAAGCTTCCATTATATATTGCTATAGCTCAGAGAAGCAGTTAAGATGACATAGCTTCCCAATTATATATTGAAATAGCTCAGAGTAGCACTTAAGATGACATAGCTGCCCAATTATATATTGAAATAGCTCAGAGTAGCACTTAAGAAGTCATAGCCCCGCCCCATTCAGGAATACCCAACCTCTGATTGGTTCTACATACTTCCAGGTCTTAAAAGGGTTCAACCTGGAACCAAACAGGGTTCTTCAAAGGGTTCTCCTATGGGGACAGCCAAATAACCATTTCAGGTTCTAGTTGGCACTTTTTTTTCTAAGATTGTAGTTTATGAAACATTCTAACAGCATGAAACGTCCTACTTTAACATTTTGTACCATTCAACTCCTTAACTTTTTCTAGGAGGACAGTAGAGGGTAACTAGTTCACACATCCTAAAAGTCATTGGCAAGACTCGTGGGGCCAATTGCAACCATGGAAAGCCACCAGATTATGACCAGCTGATTTCTCATTAAACCATCAATACAAAATCACCTGCACAGCTAAACTCACTTGCAACCAACATAGAGAGCAATAGTAATGGTGACTTTTTGTAGGCACTAACTCTGCCATTACTTGTTGGCCAAAGCCTATGGAGAAATGATTGTTTTTTGGGGGGATAAACGCCAAACATAAGATCTCCTAAACACAGGTTTAGGAGATCTTATACCAGGGATCATCAACTAGATCCACCTGCTGACCGATTCTTTCTTGAGCGGATGGGCAGGGGGCTGGAACGTAATTGGCCCAGTGTCGTTAGGGTTTGCCCGGGGCAGGCAGCCATTGTTTGAATTTGTTCTTAACTGACTTGCCTAATTAAGTAAAGGTAAAATAAGAACTCCTAATTATGTGTTAACCTCAGATCTTATTTCCACCTTTATCCCAAAACCTCATTCTTTCCTCATTAATTTCCACCACAGGAATGGCTGAACGAACCAGAGGTAGGTCATTTCCCCCACAGGAATGGCTAAACCAACCAGAGGTAGATCATTTCTGACACAGGAATGTCTGAACCAACCAGAGGTAGGTCATTTCTGACACAGGAATGTCTGAACCAACCAGAGGTAGGTCATTTCCCCCACAGGAATGTCTGAACCAACCAGGGGTAGGTCATTTCTGACACAGGAATGTCTGAACCAACCAGAGGTAGGTCATTTCCCCCACAGGAATGTCTGAACCAACCAGAGGTAGGTCATTTCCCCCACAGGAATGTCTGAACCAACCAGATGTAAGTCATTTCTGTTTTTTAGGACTACAAACTGGCGATCTCTATTTGCCAGCGATTTTGCCGCGCCCTAACGTCGATGACGAGGTTATCTTTTAGTCTGGATTGTAACAGACATTTTTCAAGACTGTTTCGCCCTCTGGTTGGTATTCTGATTGGAACAATTTAGTCCTACTTTAGGAACAGATTAAGAGCAATTGATCTATTTGATAATCATTACCTCGGCAAATCTACTGTGGTAATTTACCCAACACCTTGTATGAACTGAAAACTAATTGTTGATGTTTGAGCCTACTCTTCTTATTTCATTCGTTTCCAATTTATACCTAATCCATGAAATACAATTGTCTTTAAAAGAACATTTACTGATATGGTCATCCATTATCAAGATCGGTGGTCAAATATCCCTGGACAGTGCACATTGAAAATATGTAAATAAATAGGGATTGAGTTATATAATCTATTGGCAACTGTTTAATCAAATAAAATGTAGTCTCTAAAGGTATTTGGAATGGCATATATTATATTATTTTGCCATTTAAGGTGAAACATTTGAATGAAATGTAGGCCTACTACTTCCATATTCTTCTATTCGAATAAGTATTCGAGGGGGGTGAAAGAGTCTAGACCAGCTGTCAGTAACAATGAGAGATTAACTGATCTGATACTTTATCCAAGTGGGTTATTTGTTGCAATCAAGTTTAGTTTAGTCCGTAGGTGAATATAATCTCCTGTTAGTAGCTTTATAAGAAATCCAGCGGCCACCTGCAGCAGCGCGTTAAATTCTGCCTGTTCGTTGTAATCAAGTTTAGTTTATTCCGCAGGTGAATATAATCTCCTGTTAGTAGCTTTATAAGAAATCCAGCGGCCACCTGCAGCAGCGCGTTAAATTCTGCCTGTTCGTTGTAATCAAGTTTAGTTTAGTCCGCAGGTGAATATAATCTCCTGTTAGTAGCTTTATAAGAAATCCAGCGGCCACCTGCAGCAGCGCGTTAAATTCTGCCTGTTCGTTGTAATCAAGCCATGCAGTTTTGTGCAGCCATGCCATCAAAAGGTGATACAGTTAAGGTCCTGTGAAAGTCCACTCACTGACTCAGGATCATCTCAGTGTTGGACAAAGCTATGTTCTTAATCAAGCCCTGATCAAAGGTCAGCTGTTAACCCTTTGTCAACCAGAGTGGTGTATAGCAGTGGGAACAAACAGGATAATACTTATCCAAACGCCAAACAAAAAGGAGAATTCATATTGCAGAAGTACAAATAGAACCTGGAAAAAATATTGACCTACTACAGTAATTGTTTCCTGCACAGTCTTCCTACTGAACCCCCCCCAGTTCTTTGAAACCTCCAATCCAATGACAAAAGTGCAAACACACCTATATTTATTTATTTATTTATTCACACAAAAGAAGACAAGTGAAAGACAAAACAGTGCAGATGAAAAACATGGTAACCACTGATCCTAGAACAGATGGATCCATTGAGAGACAAGAGGACCTTCTCCTTTGGCATTGATGACGACTGCACCAACACAACAACTGACTCAAGGTCTGTGTTGTAATTCTCCTTTTTTTGGGGAGCGTTGGCTGTTTGGCAGATACCAGGCTGTAGGATTAGCACCATGTTCGAGGCACCTTATTTGGGGAGGACGGGCACGTGGTAATGGCAGGAGCGGAACAGGTGGAAATGTATCGCCGTCATTGTAAATAAGAATTTGTTTGTTTAACTGACTAGTTAAATAAAGGTAAATAAAACAATCAACAACTGATGCCATTCCATTTGCTCCGTTCCAGCCATTATTATGAGCCGTCCTCCCCTCAGCAGCCTCCACTGGTTCCAGGTCATGAACTGCTTGTGACTGAAATAAGAAGAGATAACTCTGTGTGTACGCAGGTTACCCAGTACGTAGAGTTATGCCTTGTTCCTCTCTTTGCAGCCCCATCTCAACCAAGGGTCTGGGAGGACTGAGAGGCACGTTAAAGTCTTTCTGTGGGGGTCCGGTTTCGTCCAAAAGATCAGAGAGTTGGGGGTAGTGGAGGCGGAGGTGGAAAGGGGTTGATGGGTATGGGGAAGGGGTGTGTGCAAGGAACCTGTTCAAAATGTGTTCCCCAGTGTAACTCAATCAAATGCTGGACAGGGAAAAGATACCTGTTGTTAGAGAGCTTCTGCATACTGGCATTTTAAAACGCCATTGAGACAGGAAAGACAAGGTTGATGTATCATAGGTCTAATGTAAACCCGGTCTGTAGCGTGTCATACAATTATCCATTTGGAATGGTGGTGAAATAGGACAAACAACAGGGCTCCACACAGGGAGACTTTTTAGGAGATCAGGCAGCTTGTCACACTGGTCATAACTAAACATCTGGGGGGTTCTGGGAGCCAAATGACAAGGAAATGTGTCCGTGTCATCCGAGATAACCCATGTTGTTAATGAATAGATAAATGGAAAACCTATCATGTGCATCTTGGACTAGTAGCCGTTAGATTAGAATGACTGTTATTAGAGTGTATCCTGGACTAGTAGCCGTTAGATTAGAATGACTGTTATTAGAGTGTATCCTGGACTAGTAGCCGTTAGATTAGAATGACTGTTATTAGAGTGTATCTTGGACTAGTAGCCGTTAGATTAGAATGACTGTTATTAGAGTGTATCTTGGACTAGTAGCCGTTAGATTAGAATGACTGTTATTAGAGTGTATCCTGGACTAGTAGCCGTTAGCCAAGTGGTTAGATTGGAATGACTGTTATTAGAGTGCATCCTGGACTAGTAGCCGTTAGATTAGAATGACTGTTATTAGAGTGTATCCTGGACTAGTAGCCGTTAGATTAGAATGACTGTTATTAGAGTGTATCCTGGACTAGTAGCCGTTAGATTAGAATGACTGTTATTAGAGTGTATCTTGGACTAGTAAACGTTAGATTAGAATGACTGTTATTAGAGTGTATCCTGGACTAGTAGCCGTTAGATTAGAATGACTGTTATTAGAGTGTATCTTGGACTAGTAGCCGTTAGATTAGAATGACTGTTATTAGAGTGTATCCTGGACTAGTAGCCGTTAGATTAGAATGACTGTTATTAGAGTGTATCCTGGACTAGTAGCCGTTAGATTAGAATGACTGTTATTAGAGTGTATCCTGGACTAGTAGCCGTTAGATCAGAATGACTGTTATTAGAGTGTACCCTGGACTAGTAGCCGTTAGATTAGAATGACTGTTATTAGAGTGTATCCTGGACTAGTAGCCGTTAGATTAGAATGACTGTTATTAGAGTGTATCCTGGACTAGTAGCCGTTAGATTAGAATGACTGTTATTAGAGTGTATCCTGGACTAGTAGCCGTTAGATTAGAATGACTGTTATTAGAGTGTATCCTGGACTAGTAGCCGTTAGATTAGAATGACTGTTATTAGAGTGTATCCTGGACTAGTAGCCGTTAGATCAGAATGACTGTTATTAGAGTGTATCCTGGACTAGTAGCCGTTAGATTAGAATGACTGTTATTAGAGTGTATCCTGGACTAGTAGCCGTTAGATTAGAATGACTGTTATTAGAGTGTATCCTGGACTAATAGCCGTTAGATTAGAATGACTGTTAT
Source organism: Oncorhynchus nerka (assembly GCF_034236695.1). Taxonomy (NCBI): domain Eukaryota; kingdom Metazoa; phylum Chordata; class Actinopteri; order Salmoniformes; family Salmonidae; genus Oncorhynchus; species Oncorhynchus nerka. The sequence continues at coordinate 94,770,186 of NC_088422.1, forward strand.
TAGAGTGTATCCTGGACTAGTAGCCGTTAGATCAGAATGACTGTTATTAGAGTGTATCCTGGACTAGTAGCCGTTAGATTAGAATGACTGTCATTAGAGTGTATCCTGGACTAGTAGCCGTTAGATTAGAATGACTGTTATTAGAGTGTATCCTGGACTAGTAGCCGTTAGATTAGAATGACTGTTATTAGAGTGTATCTTGGACTAGTAGCCGTTAGCCAAGTGGTTAGATTAGAATGACTGTTATTAGAGTGTATCCTGGACTAGTAGCCGTTAGATTAGAATGACTGTTATTAGAGTGTATCCTGGACTAATAGCCGTTAGATTAGAATGACTGTTATTAGAGTATATCCTGGACTAGTAGCCGTTAGATTAGAATGACTGTTATTAGAGTGTATCCTGGACTAGTAGCCGTTAGATTAGAATGACTGTTATTAGAGTGTATCCTGGACTAGTAGCCGTTAGATTAGAATGACTGTTATTAGAGTGTATCCTGGACTAGTAGCCGTTAGATTAGAATGACTGTTATTAGAGTGTATCCTGGACTAGTAGCCGTTAGATTAGAATGACTGTTATTAGAGTGTATCTTGGACTAGTAAACGTTAGATTAGAATGACTGTTATTACAGTGTATCCTGGACTAGTAGCCGTTAGATTAGAATGACTGTTATTACAGTGTATCCTGGACTAGTAGCCGTTAGATTAGAATGACTGTTATTAGAGTGTATCTTGGACTAGTAGCCGTTAGATTAGAATGACTGTTATTAGAGTGTATCCTGGACTAGTAGCCGTTAGATTAGAATGACTGTTATTAGAGTGTATCCTGAACTAGTAGCCGTTAGATTAGAATGACTGTTATTAGAGTGTATCCTGGACTAGTAGCCGTTAGATTAGAATGACTGTTATTAGAGTGTATCCTGGACTAGTAGCCGTTAGATCAGAATGACTGTTATTAGAGTGTATCCTGGACTAGTAGCCGTTAGATTAGAATGACTGTTATTAGAGTGTATCCTGGACTAGTAGCCGTTAGATTAGAATGACTGTTATTAGAGTGTATCTTGGACTAGTAGCCGTTAGCCAAGTGGTTAGATTATAATGACTGTTATTAGAGTGTATCCTGGACTAGTAGCCGTTAGATTAGAATGACTGTTATTAGAGTGTATCCTGGACTAGTAGCCGTTTGATTAGAATGACTGTTATTAGAGTGTATCCTGGACTAGTAGCAGTTAGATTAGAATGACTGTTATTAGAGTGTATCCTGGACTAGTAGCCGTTAGATCAGAATGACTGTTATTAGAGTGTATCCTGGACTAGTAGCCGTTAGATTAGAATGACTGTTATTAGAGTGTATCCTGGACTAGTAGCCGTTAGATTAGAATGACTGTTATTAGAGTGTATCTTGGACTAGTAGCCGTTAGATCAGAATGACTGTTATTAGAGTGTATCCTGGACTAGTAGCCGTTAGATTAGAATGACTGTTATTAGAGTGTATCCTGGACTAGTAGCCGTTAGATTAGAATGACTGTTATTAGAGTGTATCCTGGACTAATAGCCGTTAGATTAGAATGACTGTTATTAGAGTATATCCTGGACTAGTAGCCGTTAGATTAGAATGACTGTTATTAGAGTGTATCCTGGACTAGTAGCCGTTAGATTAGAATGACTGTTATTAGAGTGTATCCTGGACTAGTAGCCGTTAGATTAGAATGACTGTTATTAGAGTGTATCCTGGACTAGTAGCCGTTAGATTAGAATGACTGTTATTAGAGTGTATCCTGGACTAGTAGCCGTTAGATTAGAATGACTGTTATTAGAGTGTATCCTGGACTAGTAGCCGTTAGCCAAGTGGTTAGATTAGAATGACTGTTATTAGAGTGTATCCTGGACTAGTAGCCGTTAGATTAGAATGACTGTTATTAGAGTGTATCCTGGACTAGTAGCCATTAGATTAGAATGACTGTTATTAGAGTGTATCCTGGACTAGTAGCCGTTAGATCAGAATGACTGTTATTAGAGTGTATCCTGGACTAGTAGCCGTTAGCCAAGTGGTTAGATTAGAATGACTGTTATTAGAGTGTATCCTGGACTAGTAGCCGTTAGATCAGAATGACTGTTATTAGAGTGTATCCTGGACTAGTAGCCGTTAGATTAGAATGACTGTCATTAGAGTGTATCCTGGACTAGTAGCCGTTAGATTAGAATGACTGTTATTAGAGTGTATCCTGGACTAGTAGCCGTTAGATTAGAATGACTGTTATTAGAGTGTATCCTGGACTAATAGCCGTTAGATTAGAATGACTGTTATTAGAGTATATCCTGGACTAGTAGCCGTTAGATTAGAATGACTGTTATTAGAGTGTATCCTGGACTAGTAGCCGTTAGATTAGAATGACTGTTATTAGAGTGTATCCTGGACTAGTAGCCGTTAGATTAGAATGACTGTTATTAGAGTGTATCCTGGACTAGTAGCCGTTAGATTAGAATGACTGTTATTAGAGTGTATCCTGGACTAGTAGCCGTTAGATTAGAATGACTGTTATTAGAGTGTATCCTGGACTAGTAGCCGTTAGATCAGAATGACTGTTATTAGAGTGTATCCTGGACTAGTAGCCGTTAGATTAGAATGACTGTTATTAGAGTGTACCCTGGACTAGTAGCCGTTAGATTAGAATGACTGTTATTAGAGTGTACCCTGGACTAGTAGCCGTTAGATTAGAATGACTGTTATTAGAGTGTATCCTGGACTAGTAGCCGTTAGATTAGAATGACTGTTATTAGAGTGTATCTTGGACTAGTAAACGTTAGATTAGAATGACTGTTATTAGAGTGTATCCTGGACTAGTAGCCGTTAGATTAGAATGACTGTTATTACAGTGTATCCTGGACTAGTAGCCGTTAGATTAGAATGACTGTTATTAGAGTGTATCTTGGACTAGTAGCCGTTAGATTAGAATGACTGTTATTAGAGTGTATCCTGGACTAGTAGCCGTTAGATTAGAATGACTGTTATTAGAGTGTATCCTGAACTAGTAGCCGTTAGATTAGAATGACTGTTATTAGAGTGTATCCTGGACTAGTAGCCGTTAGATTAGAATGACTGTTATTAGAGTGTATCCTGGACTAGTAGCCGTTAGATCAGAATGACTGTTATTAGAGTGTATCCTGGACTAGTAGCCGTTAGATTAGAATGACTGTTATTAGAGTGTATCCTGGACTAGTAGCCGTTAGATTAGAATGACTGTTATTAGAGTGTATCTTGGACTAGTAGCCGTTAGCCAAGTGGTTAGATTATAATGACTGTTATTAGAGTGTATCCTGGACTAGTAGCCGTTAGATTAGAATGACTGTTATTAGAGTGTATCCTGGACTAGTAGCCGTTAGATTAGAATGACTGTTATTAGAGTGTATCCTGGACTAGTAGCAGTTAGATTAGAATGACTGTTATTAGAGTGTATCCTGGACTAGTAGCCGTTAGATCAGAATGACTGTTATTAGAGTGTATCCTGGACTAGTAGCCGTTAGATTAGAATGACTGTTATTAGAGTGTATCCTGGACTAGTAGCCGTTAGATTAGAATGACTGTTATTAGAGTGTATCTTGGACTAGTAGCCGTTAGATCAGAATGACTGTTATTAGAGTGTATCCTGGACTAGTAGCCGTTAGATTAGAATGACTGTTATTAGAGTGTATCCTGGACTAGTAGCCGTTAGATTAGAATGACTGTTATTAGAGTGTATCCTGGACTAGTAGCCGTTAGATCAGAATGACTGTTATTAGAGTGTATCCTGGACTAGTAGCCGTTAGATTAGAATGACTGTTATTAGAGTGTATCCTGGACTAATAGCCGTTAGATTAGAATGACTGTTATTAGAGTATATCCTGGACTAGTAGCCGTTAGATTAGAATGACTGTTATTAGAGTGTATCCTGGACTAGTAGCCGTTAGATTAGAATGACTGTTATTAGAGTGTATCCTGGACTAGTAGCCGTTAGATTAGAATGACTGTTATTAGAGTGTATCCTGGACTAGTAGCCGTTAGATTAGAATGACTGTTATTAGAGTGTATCCTGGACTAGTAGCCGTTAGATTAGAATGACTGTTATTAGAGTGTATCCTGGACTAGTAGCCGTTAGATCAGAATGACTGTTATTAGAGTGTATCCTGGACTAGTAGCCGTTAGATTAGAATGACTGTTATTAGAGTGTATCCTGGACTAGTAGCCGTTAGCCAAGTGGTTAGATTAGAATGACTGTTATTAGAGTGTATCCTGGACTAGTAGCCGTTAGATTAGAATGACTGTTATTAGAGTGTATCCTGGACTAGTAGCCATTAGATTAGAATGACTGTTATTAGAGTGTATCCTGGACTAGTAGCCGTTAGATCAGAATGACTGTTATTAGAGTGTATCCTGGACTAGTAGCCGTTAGCCAAGTGGTTAGATTAGAATGACTGTTATTAGAGTGTATCCTGGACTAGTAGCCGTTAGATTAGAATGACTGTTATTAGAGTGTATCCTGGACTAGTAGCCATTAGATTAGAATGACTGTTATTAGAGTGTATCCTGGACTAGTAGCCAATAGATTAGAATGACTGTTATTAGAGTGCATCCTGGACTAGTAGCCGTTAGCCAAGTGGTTAGATTAGAATGACTGTTATTAGAGTGTATCCTGGACTAGTAGCCGTTAGATTAGAATGACTGTTATTAGAGTGTATCCTGGACTAGTAGCCATTAGATTAGAATGACTGTTATTAGAATGTATCCTGGACTAGTAGCCGTTACATCAGAATGACTGTTATTAGAGTGTATCCTGGACTAGTAGCCGTTAGATTAGAATGACTGTTATTAAAGTGTATCTTGGACTAGTAGCCGTTAGATCAGAATGACTGTTATTAGAGTGTATCCTGGACTAGTAGCCGTTAGATTAGAATGACTGTTATTAGAGTGTATCTTGGACTAGTAGCCGTTAGATCAGAATGACTGTTATTAGAGTGTATCCTGGACTAGTAGCCGTTAGATTAGAATGACTGTTATTAGAGTGTATCCTGGACTAGTAGCCGTTAGATTAGAATGACTGTTATTAGAGTGTATCCTGGACTAGTAGCCGTTAGATTAGAATGACTGTTATTAGAGTGTATCCTGGACTAGTAGCCGTTAGATTAGAATGACTGTTATTATAGTGTATCTTGGACTAGTAGCCATTAGATTAGAATGACTGTTATTAGAGTGTATCCTGGACTAGTAGCCGTTAGATTAGAATGACTGTTATTAGAGTGTATCCTGGACTAGTAGCCGTTAGATTAGAATGACTGTTATTAGAGTGTATCTTGGACTAGTGGCCATTAGATTAGAATGACTGTTATTAGAGTGTATCCTGGACTAGTAGCCGTTAGATTAGAATGACTGTTATTAGAGTGTATCTTGGACTAGTAGCCATTAGATTAGAATGACTGTTATTAGAGTGTATCTTGGACTAGTAGCCGTTAGATTAGAATGACTGTTATTAGAGTGTATCCTGGACTAGTAGCCGTTAGATTAGAATGGCTGTTATTAGAGTGTATCCTGGACTAGTAGCCGTTAGATTAGAATGACTGTTATTAGAGTGTATCCTGGACTAGTAGCCATTAGATTAGAATGACTGTTATTAGAGTGTATCTTGGACTAGTAGCCGTTAGATCAGAATGACTGTTATTAGAGTGTATCCTGGACTAATAGCCGTTAGATTAGAATGACTGTTATTAGAGTGTATCCTGGACTAGTAGCCATTAGATTAGAATGACTGTTATTAGAGTGCATCCTGGACTAGTAGCCGTTAGATTAGAATGACTGTTATTAGAGTGTATCCTGGACTAGTAGCCATTAGATTAGAATGACTGTTATTAGAGTGCATCCTGGACTAGTAGCCATTAGATTAGAATGACTGTTATTAGAGTGTATCCTGGACTAGTAGCCGTTAGATTAGAATGACTGTTATTAGAGTGTATCCTGGACTAGTAGCCGTTAGATTAGAATGACTGTTATTAGAGTGTATCCTGGACTAGTAGCCGTTAGATTAGAATGACTGTTATTAGAGTGTATCCTGGACTAGTAGTAGCCAAGTGGTTAGATTAGAATGACTGTTATTAGAGTGTATCCTGGACTAGTAGCCGTTAGATTAGAATGACTGTTATTAGAGTGTATCCTGGACTAGTAGCCGTTAGATTAGAATGACTGTTATTAGAGTGTATCCTGGACTAGTAGCCGTTAGATTAGAATGACTGTTATTAGAGTGTATCCTGGACTAGTAGCCGTTAGATCAGAATGACTGTTATTAGAGTGTATCCTGGACTAGTAGCCGTTAGATTAGAATGACTGTTATTAGAGTGTATCCTGGACTAGTAGCCGTTAGCCAAGTGGTTAGATTAGAATGACTGTTATTAGAGTGTATCCTGGACTAGTAGCCGTTAGATTAGAATGACTGTTATTAGAGTGTATCCTGGACTAGTAGCCGTTAGATTAGAATGACTGTTATTAGAGTGTATCCTGGACTAGTAGCCGTTAGATTAGAATGACTGTTATTAGAGTGTATCTTGGACTAGTGGCCATTAGATTAGAATGACTGTTATTAGAGTGTATCCTGGACTAGTAGCCGTTAGATTAGAATGACTGTTATTAGAGTGTATCCTGGACTAGTAGCCATTAGATTAGAATGACTGTTATTAGAGTGTATCCTGGACTAGTAGCCGTTAGATTAGAATGACTGTTATTAGAGTGTATCCTGGACTAGTAGCCGTTAGATTAGAATGACTGTTATTAGAGTGTATCCTGGACTAGTAGCCGTTAGATTAGAATGACTGTTATTAGAGTGTATCCTGGACTAGTAGCCGTTAGATTAGAATGACTGTTATTAGAGTGTATCTTGGACTAGTAGCCGTTAGATCAGAATGACTGTTATTAGAGTGTATCCTGGACTAGTAGCCGTTAGATTAGAATGACTGTTATTAGAGTGTATCCTGGACTAGTAGCCATTAGATTAGAATGACTGTTATTAGAGTGCATCCTGGACTAGTAGCCGTTAGATTAGAATGACTGTTATTAGAGTGTATCCTGGACTAGTAGCCATTAGATTAGAATGACTGTTATTAGAGTGCATCCTGGACTAGTAGCCATTAGATTAGAATGACTGTTATTAGAGTGTATCCTGGACTAGTAGCCGTTAGATTAGAATGACTGTTATTAGAGTGTATCCTGGACTAGTAGCCGTTAGATTAGAATGACTGTTATTAGAGTGTATCCTGGACTAGTAGCCGTTAGATTAGAATGACTGTTATTAGAGTGTATCCTGGACTAGTAGTTAGCCAAGTGGTTAGATTAGAATGACTGTTATTAGAGTGTATCCTGGACTAGTAGCCGTTAGATTAGAATGACTGTTATTAGAGTGTATCCTGGACTAGTAGCCGTTAGATTAGAATGACTGTTATTAGAGTGTATCCTGGACTAGTAGCCGTTAGATTAGAATGACTGTTATTAGAGTGTATCCTGGACTAGTAGCCGTTAGATCAGAATGACTGTTATTAGAGTGTATCCTGGACTAGTAGCCGTTAGATTAGAATGACTGTTATTAGAGTGTATCCTGGACTAGTAGCCGTTAGCCAAGTGGTTAGATTAGAATGACTGTTATTAGAGTGTATCCTGGACTAGTAGCCGTTAGATTAGAATGACTGTTATTAGAGTGTATCCTGGACTAGTAGCCGTTAGATTAGAATGACTGTTATTAGAGTGTATCCTGGACTAGTAGCCGTTAGATTAGAATGACTGTTATTAGAGTGTATCCTGGACTAGTAGCCGTTAGATCAGAATGACTGTTATTAGAGTGTATCCTGGACTAGTAGCCGTTAGATCAGAATGACTGTTATTAGAGTGTATCCTGGACTAGTAGCCGTTAGATTAGAATGACTGTTATTAGAGTGTATCCTGGACTAGTAGCCGTTAGCCAAGTGGTTAGATTAGAATGACTGTTATTAGAGTGTATCCTGGACTAGTAGCCGTTAGATTAGAATGACTGTTATTAGAGTGTATCCTGGACTAGTAGCCGTTAGATCAGAATGACTGTTATTAGAGTGTATCCTGGACTAGTAGCCGTTAGCCAAGTGGTTAGATTAGAATGACTGTTATTAGAGTGTATCCTGGACTAGTAGCCGTTAGATTAGAATGACTGTTATTAGAGTGTATCCTGGACTAGTAGCCATTAGATTAGAATGACTGTTATTAGAGTGCATCCTGGACTAGTAGCCGTTAGATTAGAATGACTGTTATTAGAGTGCATCCTGGACTAGTAGCCATTAGATTAGAATGACTGTTATTAGAGTGCATCCTGGACTAGTAGCCATTAGATTAGAATGACTGTTATTAGAGTGCATCCTGGACTAGTAGCCATTAGATTAGAATGACTGTTATTAGAGTGCATCCTGGACTAGTAGCCATTAGATTAGAATGACTGTAATTAGAGTGCATCCTGGACTAGTAGCCGTTAGATTAGAATGACTGTTATTATAGTGTATCTTGGACTAGTAGCCATTAGATTAGAATGACTGTTATTAGAGTGCATCCTGGACTAGTAGCCATTAGATTAGAATGACTGTTATTAGAGTGTATCCTGGACTAGTAGCCGTTAGATTAGAATGACTGTTATTAGAGTGTATCCTGGACTAGTAGCCGTTAGATTAGAATGACTGTTATTAGAGTGTATCCTGGACTAGTAGCCGTTAGATTAGAATGACTGGTATTAGAGTGTATCCTGGACTAGTAGCCGTTAGATCAGAATGACTGTTATTAGAGTGTATCCTGGACTAGTAGCCGTTAGATTAGAATGACTGTTATTAGAGTGTATCCTGGACTAGTAGCCGTTAGCCAAGTGGTTAGATTAGAATGACTGTTATTAGAGTGTATCCTGGACTAGTAGCCGTTAGATTAGAATGACTGTTATTAGAGTGTATCCTGGACTAGTAGCCATTAGATCAGAATGACTGTTATTAGAGTGTATCCTGGACTAGTAGCCGTTAGCCAAGTGGTTAGATTAGAATGACTGTTATTAGAGTGTATCCTGGACTAGTAGCCGTTAGATTAGAATGACTGTTATTAGAGTGTATCCTGGACTAGTAGCCATTAGATTAGAATGACTGTTATTAGAGTGCATCCTGGACTAGTAGCCGTTAGATTAGAATGACTGTTATTAGAGTGCATCCTGGACTAGTAGCCATTAGATTAGAATGACTGTTATTAGAGTGCATCCTGGACTAGTAGCCATTAGATTAGAATGACTGTTATTAGAGTGCATCCTGGACTAGTAGCCATTAGATTAGAATGACTGTTATTAGAGTGCATCCTGGACTAGTAGCCATTAGATTAGAATGACTGTAATTAGAGTGCATCCTGGACTAGTAGCCGTTAGATTAGAATGACTGTTATTATAGTGTATCTTGGACTAGTAGCCATTAGATTAGAATGACTGTTATTAGAGTGCATCCTGGACTAGTAGCCATTAGATTAGAATGACTGTTATTAGAGTGTATCCTGGACTAGTAGCCGTTAGATTAGAATGACTGTTATTAGAGTGTATCCTGGACTAGTAGCCGTTAGATTAGAATGACTGTTATTAGAGTGTATCCTGGACTAGTAGCCGTTAGATTAGAATGACTGGTATTAGAGTGTATCCTGGACTAGTAGTTAGCCAAGTGGTTAGATTAGAATGACTGTTATTAGAGTGTATCCTGGACTAGTAGCCGTTAGATTAGAATGACTGTTATTAGAGTGTATCCTGGACTAGTAGCCGTTAGATTAGAATGACTGTTATTAGAGTGTATCCTGGACTAGTAGCCGTTAGATTAGAATGACTGTTATTAGAGTGTATCTTGGACTAGTAGCCATTAGATTAGAATGACTGTTATTAGAGTGTATCCTGGACTAGTAGCCGTTAGATCAGAATGACTGTTATTAGAGTGTATCCTGGACTAGTAGCCGTTAGATTAGAATGACTGTTATTAGAGTGTATCCTGGACTAGTAGCCGTTAGCCAAGTGGTTAGATTAGAATGACTGTTATTAGAGTGTATCCTGGACTAGTAGCCGTTAGATTAGAATGACTGTTATTAGAGTGTATCCTGGACTAATAGCCATTAGATTAGAATGACTGTTATTAGAGTGCATCCTGGACTAGTAGCCGTTAGATTAGAATGACTGTTATTAGAGTGCATCCTGGACTAGTAGCCATTAGATTAGAATGACTGTTATTAGAGTGCATCCTGGACTAGTAGCCATTAGATTAGAATGACTGTTATTAGAGTGCATCCTGGACTAGTAGCCATTAGATTAGAATGACTGTTATTAGAGTGCATCCTGGACTAGTAGCCATTAGATTAGAATGACTGTAATTAGAGTGCATCCTGGACTAGTAGCCGTTAGATTAGAATGACTGTTATTATAGTGTATCTTGGACTAGTAGCCATTAGATTAGAATGACTGTTATTAGAGTGCATCCTGGACTAGTAGCCATTAGATTAGAATGACTGTTATTAGAGTGTATCCTGGACTAGTAGCCGTTAGATTAGAATGACTGTTATTAGAGTGTATCCTGGACTAGTAGCCGTTAGATTAGAATGACTGTTATTAGAGTGTATCCTGGACTAGTAGCCGTTAGATTAGAATGACTGGTATTAGAGTGTATCCTGGACTAGTAGCCGTTAGCCAAGTGGTTAGATTAGAATGACTGTTATTAGAGTGTATCCTGGACTAGTAGCCGTTAGATTAGAATGACTGTTATTAGAGTGTATCCTGGACTAGTAGCCGTTAGATTAGAATGACTGTTATTAGAGTGTATCCTGGACTAGTAGCCGTTAGATTAGAATGACTGTTATTAGAGTGTATCCTGGACTAGTAGCCGTTAGATTAGAATGACTGTTATTAGAGTGTATCTTGGACTAGTAGCCATTAGATTAGAATGACTGTTATTAGAGTGTATCCTGGACTAGTAGCCGTTAGATCAGAATGACTGTTATTAGAGTGTATCCTGGACTAGTAGCCGTTAGATTAGAATGACTGTTATTAGAGTGTATCCTGGACTAGTAGTTAGCCAAGTGGTTAGATTAGAATGACTGTTATTAGAGTGTATCCTGGACTAGTAGCCGTTAGATTAGAATGACTGTTATTAGAGTGTATCCTGGACTAGTAGCCATTAGATTAGAATGACTGTTATTAGAGTGTATCCTGGACTAGTAGCCGTTAGATCAGAATGACTGTTATTAGAGTGTATCCTGGACTAGTAGCCGTTAGCCAAGTGGTTAGATTAGAATGACTGTTATTAGAGTGTATCCTGGACTAGTAGCCGTTAGATTAGAATGACTGTTATTAGAGTGCATCCTGGACTAGTGTTAGATTAGAATGACTGTTATTAGAGTGCATCCTGGACTAGTAGCCATTAGATTAGAATGACTGTTATTAGAGTGCATCCTGGACTAGTAGCCATTAGATTAGAATGACTGTTATTAGAGTGTATCCTGGACTAGTAGCCGTTAGATTAGAATGACTGTTATTATAGTGTATCTTGGACTAGTAGCCATTAGATTAGAATGACTGTTATTAGAGTGCATCCTGGACTAGTAGCCATTAGATTAGAATGACTGTTATTAGAGTGTATCCTGGACTAGTAGCCGTTAGATTAGAATGACTGTTATTAGAGTGTATCCTGGACTAGTAGCCGTTAGATTAGAATGACTGTTATTAGAGTGTATCCTGGACTAGTAGCCGTTAGATTAGAATGACTGGTATTAGAGTGTATCCTGGACTAGTAGCCGTTAGCCAAGTGGTTAGATTAGAATGACTGTTATTAGAGTGTATCCTGGACTAGTAGCCGTTAGATTAGAATGACTGTTATTAGAGTGTATCCTGGACTAGTAGCCGTTAGATTAGAATGACTGTTATTAGAGTGTATCCTGGACTAGTAGCCGTTAGATTAGAATGACTGTTATTAGAGTGTATCTTGGACTAGTAGCCATTAGATTAGAATGACTGTTATTAGAGTGTATCCTGGACTAGTAGCCGTTAGATCAGAATGACTGTTATTAGAGTGTATCCTGGACTAGTAGCCGTTAGATTAGAATGACTGTTATTAGAGTGTATCCTGGACTAGTAGCCGTTAGCCAAGTGGTTAGATTAGAATGACTGTTATTAGAGTGTATCCTGGACTAGTAGCCGTTAGATTAGAATGACTGTTATTAGAGTGTATCCTGGACTAATAGCCATTAGATTAGAATGACTGTTATTAGAGTGCATCCTGGACTAGTAGCCGTTAGATTAGAATGACTGTTATTAGAGTGCATCCTGGACTAGTAGCCATTAGATTAGAATGACTGTTATTAGAGTGCATCCTGGACTAGTAGCCATTAGATTAGAATGACTGTTATTAGAGTGCATCCTGGACTAGTAGCCATTAGATTAGAATGACTGTTATTAGAGTGCATCCTGGACTAGTAGCCATTAGATTAGAATGACTGTAATTAGAGTGCATCCTGGACTAGTAGCCGTTAGATTAGAATGACTGTTATTATAGTGTATCTTGGACTAGTAGCCATTAGATTAGAATGACTGTTATTAGAGTGCATCCTGGACTAGTAACCATTAGATTAGAATGACTGTTATTAGAGTGTATCCTGGACTAGTAGCCGTTAGATTAGAATGACTGTTATTAGAGTGTATCCTGGACTAGTAGCCGTTAGATTAGAATGACTGTTATTAGAGTGTATCCTGGACTAGTAGCCGTTAGATTAGAATGACTGGTATTAGAGTGTATCCTGGACTAGTAGCCGTTAGCCAAGTGGTTAGATTAGAATGACTGTTATTAGAGTGTATCCTGGACTAGTAGCCGTTAGATTAGAATGACTGTTATTAGAGTGTATCCTGGACTAGTAGCCGTTAGATTAGAATGACTGTTATTAGAGTGTATCCTGGACTAGTAGCCGTTAGATTAGAATGACTGTTATTAGAGTGTATCCTGGACTAGTAGCCGTTAGATTAGAATGACTGTTATTAGAGTGTATCTGGACTAGTAGCCATTAGATTAGAATGACTGTTATTAGAGTGTATCCTGGACTAGTAGCCGTTAGATCAGAATGACTGTTATTAGAGTGTATCCTGGACTAGTAGCCGTTAGATTAGAATGACTGTTATTAGAGTGTATCCTGGACTAGTAGCCGTTAGCCAAGTGGTTAGATTAGAATGACTGTTATTAGAGTGTATCCTGGACTAGTAGCCGTTAGATTAGAATGACTGTTATTAGAGTGTATCCTGGACTAGTAGCCATTAGATTAGAATGACTGTTATTAGAGTGTATCCTGGACTAGTAGCCGTTAGATCAGAATGACTGTTATTAGAGTGTATCCTGGACTAGTAGCCGTTAGCCAAGTGGTTAGATTAGAATGACTGTTATTAGAGTGTATCCTGGACTAGTAGCCGTTAGATTAGAATGACTGTTATTAGAGTGCATCCTGGACTAGTAGCCGTTAGATTAGAATGACTGTTATTAGAGTGCATCCTGGACTAGTAGCCATTAGATTAGAATGACTGTTATTAGAGTGCATCCTGGACTAGTAGCCATTAGATTAGAATGACTGTTATTAGAGTGTATCCTGGACTAGTAGCCGTTAGATTAGAATGACTGTTATTAGAGTGTATCCTGGACTAGTAGCCGTTAGATTAGAATGACTGTTATTAGAGTGTATCCTGGACTAGTAGCCGTTAGATTAGAATGACTGTTATTAGAGTGTATCCTGGACTAGTAGCCGTTAGCCAAGTGGTTAGATTAGAATGACTGTTATTAGAGTGTATCCTGGACTAGTAGCCGTTAGATTAGAATGACTGTTATTAGAGTGTATCCTGGACTAGTAGCCGTTAGATTAGAATGACTGTTATTAGAGTGTATCCTGGACTAGTAGCCGTTAGATTAGAATGACTGTTATTAGAGTGTATCCTGGACTAGTAGCCGTTAGATTAGAATGACTGTTATTAGAGTGTATCTTGGACTAGTAGCCGTTAGATTAGAATGACTGTTATTAGAGTGTATCCTGGACTAGTAGCCGTTAGATCAGAATGACTGTTATTAGAGTGTATCCTGGACTAGTAGCCGTTAGATTAGAATGACTGTTATTAGAGTGTATCCTGGACTAGTAGCCGTTAGCCAAGTGGTTAGATTAGAATGACTGTTATTAGAGTGTATCCTGGACTAGTAGCCGTTAGATTAGAATGACTGTTATTAGAGTGTATCCTGGACTAGTAGCCATTAGATTAGAATGACTGTTATTAGAGTGTATCCTGGACTAGTAGCCGTTAGATCAGAATGACTGTTATTAGAGTGTATCCTGGACTAGTTGCCGTTAGCCAAGTGGTTAGATTAGAATGACTGTTATTAGAGTGTATCCTGGACTAGTAGCCGTTAGATTAGAATGACTGTTATTAGAGTGTATCCTGGACTAGTAGCCATTAGATTAGAATGACTGTTATTAGAGTGCATCCTGGACTAGTAGCCGTTAGATTAGAATGACTGTTATTAGAGTGCATCCTGGACTAGTAGCCATTAGATTAGAATGACTGTTATTAGAGTGCATCCTGGACTAGTAGCCATTAGATTAGAATGACTGTTATTAGAGTGCATCCTGGACTAGTAGCCATTAGATTAGAATGACTGTTATTAGAGTGCATCCTGGACTAGTAGCCATTAGATTAGAATGACTGTAATTAGAGTGCATCCTGGACTAGTAGCCGTTAGAATGACTGTTATTATAGTGTATCTTGGACTAGTAGCCATTAGATTAGAATGACTGTTATTAGAGTGTATCCTGGACTAGTAGCCGTTAGATTAGGATGACTGTTATTAGAGTGTATCCTGGACTAGTAGCCGTTAGATTAGAATGACTGTTATTAGAGTGTATCCTGGACTAGTAGCCGTTAGATTAGAATGGCTGTTATTAGAGTGTATCCTGGACTAGTAGCCGTTAGATTAGAATGACTGTTATTAGAGTGTATCCTGGACTAGTAGCCATTAGATTAGAATGACTGTTATTAGAGTGTATCTTGGACTAGTAGCCATTAGATTAGAATGACTGTTATTAGAGTGCATCCTGGACTAGTAGCCGTTAGATTAGAATGACTGTTATTAGAGTGTATCCTGGACTAGTAGCCATTAGATTAGAATGACTGTTATTAGAGTGCATCCTGGACTAGTAGCCATTAGATTAGAATGACTGTTATTAGAGTGTATCCTGGACTAGTAGCCGTTAGATTAGAATGACTGTTATTAGAGTGTATCCTGGACTAGTAGCCGTTAGATTAGAATGACTGTTATTAGAGTGTATCCTGGACTAGTAGCCGTTAGATTAGAATGACTGTTATTAGAGTGTATCCTGGACTAGTAGCCGTTAGCCAAGTGGTTAGATTAGAATGACTGTTATTAGAGTGTATCCTGGACTAGTAGCCGTTAGATTAGAATGACTGTTATTAGAGTGTATCCTGGACTAGTAGCCGTTAGATTAGAATGACTGTTATTAGAGTGTATCCTGGACTAGTAGCCGTTAGATTAGAATGACTGTTATTAGAGTGTATCCTGGACTAGTAGCCGTTAGATTAGAATGACTGTTATTAGAGTGTATCCTGGACTAGTAGCCGTTAGATTAGAATGACTGTTATTAGAGTGTATCTTGGACTAGTAGCCATTAGATTAGAATGACTGTTATTAGAGTGTATCCTGGACTAGTAGCCGTTAGATTAGAATGACTGTTATTAGAGTGTATCCTGGACTAGTAGCCGTTAGCCAAGTGGTTAGATTAGAATGACTGTTATTAGAGTGTATCCTGGACTAGTAGCCGTTAGATTAGAATGACTGTTATTAGAGTGTATCCTGGACTAGTAGCCATTAGATTAGAATGACTGTTATTAGAGTGTATCTTGGACTAGTGGCCATTAGATTAGAATGACTGTTATTAGAGTGTATCCTGGACTAGTAGCCGTTAGATTAGAATGACTGTTATTAGAGTGTATCTTGGACTAGTAGCCATTAGATTAGAATGACTGTTATTAGAGTGTATCTTGGACTAGTAGCCGTTAGATTAGAATGACTGTTATTAGAGTGTATCCTGGACTAGTAGCCGTTAGATTAGAATGGCTGTTATTAGAGTGTATCCTGGACTAGTAGCCGTTAGATTAGAATGACTGTTATTAGAGTGTATCCTGGACTAGTAGCCATTAGATTAGAATGACTGTTATTAGAGTGTATCTCGGACTAGTAGCCGTTAGATCAGAATGACTGTTATTAGAGTGTATCCTGGACTAATAGCCGTTAGATTAGAATGACTGTTATTAGAGTGAATCCTGGACTAGTAGCCATTAGATTAGAATGACTGTTATTAGAGTGCATCCTGGACTAGTAGCCGTTAGATTAGAATGACTGTTATTAGAGTGTATCCTGGACTAGTAGCCATTAGATTAGAATGACTGTTATTAGAGTGCATCCTGGACTAGTAGCCATTAGATTAGAATGACTGTTATTAGAGTGTATCCTGGACTAGTAGCCGTTAGATTAGAATGACTGTTATTAGAGTGTATCCTGGACTAGTAGCCGTTAGATTAGAATGACTGTTATTAGAGTGTATCCTGGACTAGTAGCCGTTAGATTAGAATGACTGTTATTAGAGTGTATCCTGGACTAGTAGCCGTTAGCCAAGTGGTTAGATTAGAATGACTGTTATTAGAGTGTATCCTGGACTAGTAGCCGTTAGATTAGAATGACTGTTATTAGAGTGTATCCTGGACTAGTAGCCGTTAGATTAGAATGACTGTTATTAGAGTGTATCCTGGACTAGTAGCCGTTAGATTAGAATGACTGTTATTAGAGTGTATCCTGGACTAGTAGCCGTTAGATCAGAATGACTGTTATTAGAGTGTATCCTGGACTAGTAGCCGTTAGATTAGAATGACTGTTATTAGAGTGTATCCTGGACTAGTAGCCGTTAGATTAGAATGACTGTTATTAGAGTGTATCCTGGACTAGTAGCCGTTAGCCAAGTGGTTAGATTAGAATGACTGTTATTAGAGTGTATCCTGGACTAGTAGCCGTTAGATTAGAATGACTGTTATTAGAGTGTATCCTGGACTAGTAGCCGTTAGATCAGAATGACTGTTATTAGAGTGTATCCTGGACTAGTAGCCGTTAGCCAAGTGGTTAGATTAGAATGACTGTTATTAGAGTGTATCCTGGACTAGTAGCCGTTAGATTAGAATGACTGTTATTAGAGTGTATCCTGGACTAGTAGCCATTAGATTAGAATGACTGTTATTAGAGTGCATCCTGGACTAGTAGCCGTTAGATTAGAATGACTGTTATTAGAGTGCATCCTGGACTAGTAGCCATTAGATTAGAATGACTGTTATTAGAGTGCATCCTGGACTAGTAGCCATTAGATTAGAATGACTGTTATTAGAGTGCATCCTGGACTAGTAGCCATTAGATTAGAATGACTGTTATTAGAGTGCATCCTGGACTAGTAGCCATTAGATTAGAATGACTGTAATTAGAGTGCATCCTGGACTAGTAGCCGTTAGATTAGAATGACTGTTATTATAGTGTATCTTGGACTAGTAGCCATTAGATTAGAATGACTGTTATTAGAGTGTATCCTGGACTAGTAGCCGTTAGATTAGGATGACTGTTATTAGAGTGTATCCTGGACTAGTAGCCGTTAGATTAGAATGACTGTTATTAGAGTGTATCCTGGACTAGTAGCCGTTAGATTAGAATGGCTGTTATTAGAGTGTATCCTGGACTAGTAGCCGTTAGATTAGAATGACTGTTATTAGAGTGTATCCTGGACTAGTAGCCATTAGATTAGAATGACTGTTATTAGAGTGTATCTTGGACTAGTAGCCGTTAGATCAGAATGACTGTTATTAGAGTGTATCCTGGACTAATAGCCGTTAGATTAGAATGACTGTTATTAGAGTGTATCCTGGACTAGTAGCCATTAGATTAGAATGACTGTTATTAGAGTGCATCCTGGACTAGTAGCCGTTAGATTAGAATGACTGTTATTAGAGTGTATCCTGGACTAGTAGCCATTAGATTAGAATGACTGTTATTAGAGTGCATCCTGGACTAGTAGCCATTAGATTAGAATGACTGTTATTAGAGTGTATCCTGGACTAGTAGCCGTTAGATTAGAATGACTGTTATTAGAGTGTATCCTGGACTAGTAGCCGTTAGATTAGAATGACTGTTATTAGAGTGTATCCTGGACTAGTAGCCGTTAGATTAGAATGACTGGTATTAGAGTGTATCCTGGACTAGTAGCCGTTAGCCAAGTGGTTAGATTAGAATGACTGTTATTAGAGTGTATCCTGGACTAGTAGCCGTTAGATTAGAATGACTGTTATTAGAGTGTATCCTGGACTAGTAGCCGTT
Source organism: Oncorhynchus nerka (assembly GCF_034236695.1). NCBI lineage: Eukaryota > Metazoa > Chordata > Actinopteri > Salmoniformes > Salmonidae > Oncorhynchus > Oncorhynchus nerka. The sequence continues at coordinate 94,788,659 of NC_088422.1, forward strand.
AGATTAGAATGACTGTTATTAGAGTGTATCCTGGACTAGTAGCCGTTAGATTAGAATGACTGTTATTAGAGTGTATCCTGGACTAGTAGCCGTTAGATTAGAATGACTGTTATTAGAGTGTATCTTGGACTAGTAGCCATTAGATTAGAATGACTGTTATTAGAGTGTATCCTGGACTAGTAGCCGTTAGATTAGAATGACTGTTATTAGAGTGTATCCTGGACTAGTAGCCGTTAGATTAGAATGACTGTTATTAGAGTGTATCCTGGACTAGTAGCCGTTAGCCAAGTGGTTAGATTAGAATGACTGTTATTAGAGTGTATCCTGGACTAGTAGCCGTTAGATTAGAATGACTGTTATTAGAGTGTATCCTGGACTAGTAGCCATTAGATTAGAATGACTGTTATTAGAGTGTATCCTGGACTAGTAGCCGTTAGATCAGAATGACTGTTATTAGAGTGTATCCTGGACTAGTAGCCGTTAGCCAAGTGGTTAGATTAGAATGACTGTTATTAGAGTGTATCCTGGACTAGTAGCCGTTAGATTAGAATGACTGTTATTAGAGTGCATCCTGGACTAGTAGCCGTTAGATTAGAATGACTGTTATTAGAGTGCATCCTGGACTAGTAGCCATTAGATTAGAATGACTGTTATTAGAGTGCATCCTGGACTAGTAGCCATTAGATTAGAATGACTGTTATTAGAGTGTATCCTGGACTAGTAGCCGTTAGATTAGAATGACTGTTATTAGAGTGTATCCTGGACTAGTAGCCGTTAGATTAGAATGACTGTTATTAGAGTGTATCCTGGACTAGTAGCCGTTAGATTAGAATGACTGGTATTAGAGTGTATCCTGGACTAGTAGCCGTTAGCCAAGTGGTTAGATCAGAATGACTGTTATTAGAGTGTATCCTGGACTAGTAGCCGTTAGCCAAGTGGTTAGATTAGAATGACTGTTATTAGAGTGTATCCTGGACTAGTAGCCGTTAGATTAGAATGACTGTTATTAGAGTGCATCCTGGACTAGTAGCCGTTAGATTAGAATGACTGTTATTAGAGTGCATCCTGGACTAGTAGCCATTAGATTAGAATGACTGTTATTAGAGTGCATCCTGGACTAGTAGCCATTAGATTAGAATGACTGTTATTAGAGTGTATCCTGGACTAGTAGCCGTTAGATTAGAATGACTGTTATTAGAGTGTATCCTGGACTAGTAGCCGTTAGATTAGAATGACTGTTATTAGAGTGTATCCTGGACTAGTAGCCGTTAGATTAGAATGACTGTTATTAGAGTGTATCCTGGACTAGTAGCCGTTAGATTAGAATGACTGTTATTAGAGTGTATCCTGGACTAGTAGCCGTTAGATTAGAATGACTGTTATTAGAGTGTATCCTGGACTAGTAGCCGTTAGATTAGAATGACTGTTATTAGAGTGTATCCTGGACTAGTAGCCGTTAGATTAGAATGACTGTTATTAGAGTGTATCCTGGACTAGTAGCCGTTAGATTAGAATGACTGTTATTAGAGTGTATCCTGGACTAGTAGCCGTTAGATCAGAATGACTGTTATTAGAGTGTATCCTGGACTAGTAGCCGTTAGATTAGAATGACTGTTATTAGAGTGTATCCTGGACTAGTAGCCGTTAGCCAAGTGGTTAGATTAGAATGACTGTTATTAGAGTGTATCCTGGACTAGTAGCCGTTAGATTAGAATGACTGTTATTAGAGTGTATCCTGGACTAGTAGCCATTAGATTAGAATGACTGTTATTAGAGTGTATCCTGGACTAGTAGCCGTTAGATCAGAATGACTGTTATTAGAGTGTATCCTGGACTAGTAGCCGTTAGCCAAGTGGTTAGATTAGAATGACTGTTATTAGAGTGTATCCTGGACTAGTAGCCGTTAGATTAGAATGACTGTTATTAGAGTGTATCCTGGACTAGTAGCCATTAGATTAGAATGACTGTTATTAGAGTGCATCCTGGACTAGTAGCCGTTAGATTAGAATGACTGTTATTAGAGTGCATCCTGGACTAGTAGCCGTTAGATTAGAATGACTGTTATTAGAGTGCATCCTGGACTAGTAGCCATTAGATTAGAATGACTGTTATTAGAGTGCATCCTGGACTAGTAGCCATTAGATTAGAATGACTGTTATTAGAGTGCATCCTGGACTAGTAGCCATTAGATTAGAATGACTGTTATTAGAGTGCATCCTGGACTAGATTAGAATGACTGTTATTTAGTGATCTTGGACTAGTAGCCATTAGATTAGAATGACTGTTATTAGAGTGTATCCTGGACTAGTAGTTAGATTAGAATGACTGTTATTAGAGTGTATCCTGGACTAGTAGCCGTTAGATTAGAATGACTGTTATTATAGTGTATCTTGGACTAGTAGCCATTAGATTAGAATGACTGTTATTAGAGTGTATCCTGGACTAGTAGCCGTTAGATTAGAATGACTGTTATTAGAGTGTATCCTGGACTAGTAGCCGTTAGATTAGAATGACTGTTATTAGAGTGTATCCTGGACTAGTAGCCGTTAGATTAGAATGACTGTTATTAGAGTGTATCCTGGACTAGTAGCCGTTAGATTAGAATGACTGTTATTAGAGTGTATCCTGGACTAGTAGCCATTAGATTAGAATGACTGTTATTAGAGTGTATCTTGGACTAGTAGCCGTTAGATCAGAATGACTGTTATTAGAGTGTATCCTGGACTAATAGCCGTTAGATTAGAATGACTGTTATTAGAGTGTATCCTGGACTAGTAGCCATTAGATTAGAATGACTGTTATTAGAGTGCATCCTGGACTAGTAGCCGTTAGATTAGAATGACTGTTATTAGAGTGTATCCTGGACTAGTAGCCATTAGATTAGAATGACTGTTATTAGAGTGTATCCTGGACTAGTAGCCATTAGATTAGAATGACTGTTATTAGAGTGTATCCTGGACTAGTAGCCGTTAGATTAGAATGACTGTTATTAGAGTGTATCCTGGACTAGTAGCCGTTAGATTAGAATGACTGTTATTAGAGTGTATCCTGGACTAGTAGCCGTTAGATTAGAATGACTGTTATTAGAGTGTATCCTGGACTAGTAGCCGTTAGCCAAGTGGTTAGATTAGAATGACTGTTATTAGAGTGTATCCTGGACTAGTAGCCGTTAGATTAGAATGACTGTTATTAGAGTGTATCCTGGACTAGTAGCCGTTAGATTAGAATGACTGTTATTAGAGTGTATCCTGGACTAGTAGCCGTTAGATTAGAATGACTGTTATTAGAGTGTATCCTGGACTAGTAGCCGTTAGATTAGAATGACTGTTATTAGAGTGTATCCTGGACTAGTAGCCATTAGATTAGAATGACTGCTATTAGAGTGTATCCTGGACTAGTAGCCTAGTTACTGTTAGAGTGTATCCTGGACTAGTAGCCGTTAGATTAGAATGACTGTTATTAGAGTGTATCCTGGACTAGTAGCCGTTAGATTAGAATGACTGTTATTAGAGTGTATCCTGGACTAGTAGCCGTTAGATTAGAATGACTGTTATTAGAGTGTATCCTGGACTAGTAGGTTAGATTAGAATGACTGTTATTAGAGTGTATCCTGGACTAGTAGCCGTTAGATTAGAATGACTGTTATTAGAGTGTATCCTGGACTAGTAGCCGTTAGATTAGAATGACTGTTATTAGAGTGTATCCTGGACTAGTAGCCAAGTGGTTAGATTAGAATGACTGTTATTAGAGTGTATCCTGGACTAGTAGCCGTTAGATTAGAATGACTGTTATTAGAGTGTATCCTGGACTAGTAGCCGTTAGATTAGAATGACTGTTATTAGAGTGTATCCTGGACTAGTAGCCGTTAGATTAGAATGACTGTTATTAGAGTGTATCCTGGACTAGTAGCCGTTAGATTAGAATGACTGTTATTAGAGTGTATCCTGGACTAGTAGCCATTAGATTAGAATGACTGTTATTAGAGTGTATCCTGGACTAGTAGCCGTTAGATTAGAATGACTGTTATTAGAGTGTATCCTGGACTAGTAGCCGTTAGATTAGAATGACTGTTATTAGAGTGTATCCTGGACTAGTAGCCGTTAGCCAAGTGGTTAGATTAGAATGACTGTTATTAGAGTGTATCCTGGACTAGTAGCCGTTAGATTAGAATGACTGTTATTAGAGTGTATCCTGGACTAGTAGCCATTAGATTAGAATGACTGTTATTAGAGTGTATCCTGGACTAGTAGCCGTTAGATTAGAATGACTGTTATTAGAGTGTATCCTGGACTAGTAGCCGTTAGTGGTTAGATTAGAATGACTGTTATTAGAGTGTATCCTGGACTAGTAGCCGTTAGATTAGAATGACTGTTATTAGAGTGCATCCTGGACTAGTAGCCGTTAGATTAGAATGACTGTTATTAGAGTGTATCCTGGACTAGTAGCCATTAGATTAGAATGACTGTTATTAGAGTGCATCCTGGACTAGTAGCCATTAGATTAGAATGACTGTTATTAGAGTGTATCCTGGACTAGTAGCCGTTAGATTAGAATGACTGTTATTAGAGTGTATCCTGGACTAGTAGCCGTTAGATTAGAATGACTGTTATTAGAGTGTATCCTGGACTAGTAGCCGTTAGATTAGAATGACTGTTATTAGAGTGTATCCTGGACTAGTAGCCGTTAGAGTGGTTTAGAATGACTGTTATTAGAGTGTATCCTGGACTAGTAGCCGTTAGATTAGAATGACTGTTATTAGAGTGTATCCTGGACTAGTAGCCGTTAGATTAGAATGACTGTTATTAGAGTGTATCCTGGACTAGTAGCCGTTAGATTAGAATGACTGTTATTAGAGTGCATCCTGGACTAGTAGCCATTAGATTAGAATGACTGTTATTAGAGTGCATCCTGGACTAGTAGCCATTAGATTAGAATGACTGTTATTAGAGTGTATCCTGGACTAGTAGCCGTTAGATTAGAATGACTGTTATTAGAGTGTATCCTGGACTAGTAGCCGTTAGATTAGAATGACTGTTATTAGAGTGTATCCTGGACTAGTAGCCGTTAGATTAGAATGACTGGTATTAGAGTGTATCCTGGACTAGTAGCCGTTAGCCAAGTGGTTAGATCAGAATGACTGTTATTAGAGTGTATCCTGGACTAGTAGCCGTTAGCCAAGTGGTTAGATTAGAATGACTGTTATTAGAGTGTATCCTGGACTAGTAGCCGTTAGATTAGAATGACTGTTATTAGAGTGCATCCTGGACTAGTAGCCGTTAGATTAGAATGACTGTTATTAGAGTGTATCCTGGACTAGTAGCCATTAGATTAGAATGACTGTTATTAGAGTGTATCCTGGACTAGTAGCCGTTAGATTAGAATGACTGTTATTAGAGTGTATCCTGGACTAGTAGCCATTAGATTAGAATGACTGTTATTAGAGTGTATCCTGGACTAGTAGCCGTTAGATTAGAATGACTGTTATTAGAGTGTATCCTGGACTAGTAGCCGTTAGATTAGAATGACTGTTATTAGAGTGTATCCTGGACTAGTAGCCGTTAGATTAGAATGACTGTTATTAGAGTGTATCCTGGACTAGTAGCCGTTAGATTAGAATGACTGTTATTAGAGTGTATCCTGGACTAGTAGCCGTTAGATTAGAATGACTGTTATTAGAGTGTATCCTGGACTAGTAGCCGTTAGATTAGAATGACTGTTATTAGAGTGTATCCTGGACTAGTAGCCGTTAGATTAGAATGACTGTTATTAGAGTGTATCCTGGACTAGTAGCCGTTAGATTAGAATGACTGTTATTAGAGTGTATCCTGGACTAGTAGCCGTTAGATTAGAATGACTGTTATTAGAGTGTATCCTGGACTAGTAGCCAAGTGGTTAGATTAGAATGACTGTTATTAGAGTGTATCCTGGACTAGTAGCCGTTAGATTAGAATGACTGTTATTAGAGTGTATCCTGGACTAGTAGCCATTAGATTAGAATGACTGTTATTAGAGTGTATCCTGGACTAGTAGCCGTTAGATCAGAATGACTGTTATTAGAGTGTATCCTGGACTAGTAGCCGTTAGCCAAGTGGTTAGATTAGAATGACTGTTATTAGAGTGTATCCTGGACTAGTAGCCGTTAGATTAGAATGACTGTTATTAGAGTGTATCCTGGACTAGTAGCCATTAGATTAGAATGACTGTTATTAGAGTGCATCCTGGACTAGTAGCCGTTAGATTAGAATGACTGTTATTAGAGTGCATCCTGGACTAGTAGCCATTAGATTAGAATGACTGTTATTAGAGTGCATCCTGGACTAGTAGCCATTAGATTAGAATGACTGTTATTAGAGTGCATCCTGGACTAGTAGCCATTAGATTAGAATGACTGTTATTAGAGTGCATCCTGGACTAGTAGCCATTAGATTAGAATTACTGTAATTAGAGTGCATCCTGGACTAGTAGCCGTTAGATTAGAATGACTGTTATTATAGTGTATCTTGGACTAGTAGCCATTAGATTAGAATGACTGTTATTAGAGTGTATCCTGGACTAGTAGCCGTTAGATTAGAATGACTGTTATTAGAGTGCATCCTGGACTAGTAGCCGTTAGATTAGAATGACTGTTATTATAGTGTATCTTGGACTAGTAGCCATTAGATTAGAATGACTGTTATTAGAGTGTATCCTGGACTAGTAGCCGTTAGATTAGGATGACTGTTATTAGAGTGTATCCTGGACTAGTAGCCGTTAGATTAGAATGACTGTTATTAGAGTGTATCCTGGACTAGTAGCCGTTAGATTAGAATGGCTGTTATTAGAGTGTATCCTGGACTAGTAGCCGTTAGATTAGAATGATTGTTATTAGAGTGTATCCTGGACTAGTAGCCATTAGATTAGAATGACTGTTATTAGAGTGTATCCTGGACTAGTAGCCGTTAGATTAGAATGACTGTTATTAGAGTGTATCCTGGACTAGTAGCCGTTAGATTAGAATGACTGTTATTAGAGTGTATCCTGGACTAGTAGCCATTAGATTAGAATGACTGTTATTAGAGTGCATCCTGGACTAGTAGCCGTTAGATTAGAATGACTGTTATTAGAGTGTATCCTGGACTAGAGCCATTAGATTAGAATGACTGTTATTAGAGTGCATCCTGGACTAGTAGCCATTAGATTAGAATGACTGTTATTAGAGTGTATCCTGGACTAGTAGCCGTTAGATTAGAATGACTGTTATTAGAGTGTATCCTGGACTAGTAGCCGTTAGATTAGAATGACTGTTATTAGAGTGTATCCTGGACTAGTAGCCGTTAGATTAGAATGACTGTTATTAGAGTGTATCCTGGACTAGTAGCCGTTAGCCAAGTGGTTAGATTAGAATGACTGTTATTAGAGTGTATCCTGGACTAGTAGCCGTTAGATTAGAATGACTGTTATTAGAGTGTATCCTGGACTAGTAGCCGTTAGATTAGAATGACTGTTATTAGAGTGTATCCTGGACTAGTAGCCGTTAGATTAGAATGACTGTTATTAGAGTGTATCCTGGACTAGTAGCCGTTAGATTAGAATGACTGTTATTAGAGTGTATCTTGGACTAGTAGCCATTAGATTAGAATGACTGTTATTAGAGTGTATCCTGGACTAGTAGCCGTTAGATCAGAATGACTGTTATTAGAGTGTATCCTGGACTAGTAGCCGTTAGATTAGAATGACTGTTATTAGAGTGTATCCTGGACTAGTAGCCGTTAGATTAGAATGACTGTTATTAGAGTGTATCCTGGACTAGTAGCCGTTAGATTAGAATGACTGTTATTAGAGTGTATCCTGGACTAGTAGCCATTAGATTAGAATGACTGTTATTAGAGTGTATCCTGGACTAGTAGCCGTTAGATTCAGAATGACTGTTATTAGAGTGTATCCTGGACTAGTAGCCGTTAGCCAAGTGGTTAGATTAGAATGACTGTTATTAGAGTGTATCCTGGACTAGTAGCCGTTAGATTAGAATGACTGTTATTAGAGTGTATCCTGGACTAGTAGCCGTTAGATTAGAATGACTGTTATTAGAGTGCATCCTGGACTAGTAGCCATTAGATTAGAATGACTGTTATTAGAGTGCATCCTGGACTAGTAGCCATTAGATTAGAATGACTGTTATTAGAGTGTATCCTGGACTAGTAGCCGTTAGATTAGAATGACTGTTATTAGAGTGTATCCTGGACTAGTAGCCGTTAGATTAGAATGACTGTTATTAGAGTGTATCCTGGACTAGTAGCCGTTAGATTAGAATGACTGTTATTAGAGTGTATCCTGGACTAGTAGCCGTTAGCCAAGTGGTTAGATTAGAATGACTGTTATTAGAGTGTATCCTGGACTAGTAGCCGTTAGATTAGAATGACTGTTATTAGAGTGTATCCTGGACTAGTAGCCGTTAGATTAGAATGACTGTTATTAGAGTGTATCCTGGACTAGTAGCCGTTAGATTAGAATGACTGTTATTAGAGTGTATCCTGGACTAGTAGCCGTTAGATTAGAATGACTGTTATTAGAGTGTATCCTGGACTAGTAGCCGTTAGATTAGAATGACTGTTATTAGAGTGTATCCTGGACTAGTAGCCGTTAGATCAGAATGACTGTTATTAGAGTGTATCCTGGACTAGTAGCCGTTAGATTAGAATGACTGTTATTAGAGTGTATCCTGGACTAGTAGCCGTTAGCCAAGTGGTTAGATTAGAATGACTGTTATTAGAGTGTATCCTGGACTAGTAGCCGTTAGATTAGAATGACTGTTATTAGAGTGTATCCTGGACTAGTAGCCATTAGATTAGAATGACTGTTATTAGAGTGTATCCTGGACTAGTAGCCGTTAGATCAGAATGACTGTTATTAGAGTGTATCCTGGACTAGTAGCCGTTAGCCAAGTGGTTAGATTAGAATGACTGTTATTAGAGTGTATCCTGGACTAGTAGCCGTTAGATTAGAATGACTGTTATTAGAGTGTATCCTGGACTAGTAGCCATTAGATTAGAATGACTGTTATTAGAGTGCATCCTGGACTAGTAGCCGTTAGATTAGAATGACTGTTATTAGAGTGCATCCTGGACTAGTAGCCATTAGATTAGAATGACTGTTATTAGAGTGCATCCTGGACTAGTAGCCATTAGATTAGAATGACTGTTATTAGAGTGCATCCTGGACTAGTAGCCATTAGATTAGAATGACTGTTATTAGAGTGCATCCTGGACTAGTAGCCATTAGATTAGAATGACTGTTATTAGAGTGCATCCTGGACTAGTAGCCGTTAGATTAGAATGACTGTTATTATAGTGTATCTTGGACTAGTAGCCATTAGATTAGAATGACTGTTATTAGAGTGTATCCTGGACTAGTAGCCGTTAGATTAGAATGACTGTTATTAGAGTGTATCCTGGACTAGTAGCCGTTAGATTAGAATGACTGTTATTAGAGTGTATCCTGGACTAGTAGCCGTTAGATTAGAATGACTGTTATTAGAGTGTATCCTGGACTAGTAGCCGTTAGATTAGAATGACTGTTATTAGAGTGTATCCTGGACTAGTAGCCATTAGATTAGAATGACTGTTATTAGAGTGTATCCTGGACTAGTAGCCGTTAGATTAGAATGACTGTTATTAGAGTGTATCCTGGACTAATAGCCGTTAGATTAGAATGACTGTTATTAGAGTGTATCCTGGACTAGTAGCCATTAGATTAGAATGACTGTTATTAGAGTGCATCCTGGACTAGTAGCCGTTAGATTAGAATGACTGTTATTAGAGTGTATCCTGGACTAGTAGCCATTAGATTAGAATGACTGTTATTAGAGTGCATCCTGGACTAGTAGCCATTAGATTAGAATGACTGTTATTAGAGTGTATCCTGGACTAGTAGCCGTTAGATTAGAATGACTGTTATTAGAGTGTATCCTGGACTAGTAGCCGTTAGATTAGAATGACTGTTATTAGAGTGTATCCTGGACTAGTAGCCGTTAGATTAGAATGACTGTTATTAGAGTGTATCCTGGACTAGTAGCCGTTAGCCAAGTGGTTAGATTAGAATGACTGTTATTAGAGTGTATCCTGGACTAGTAGCCGTTAGATTAGAATGACTGTTATTAGAGTGTATCCTGGACTAGTAGCCGTTAGATTAGAATGACTGTTATTAGAGTGTATCCTGGACTAGTAGCCGTTAGATTAGAATGACTGTTATTAGAGTGTATCCTGGACTAGTAGCCGTTAGATTAGAATGACTGTTATTAGAGTGTATCCTGGACTAGTAGCCGTTAGATTAGAATGACTGTTATTAGAGTGTATCCTGGACTAGTAGCCGTTAGATTAGAATGACTGTTATTAGAGTGTATCCTGGACTAGTAGCCGTTAGATTAGAATGACTGTTATTAGAGTGTATCCTGGACTAGTAGCCGTTAGATTAGAATGACTGTTATTAGAGTGTATCCTGGACTAGTAGCCGTTAGCCAAGTGGTTAGATTAGAATGACTGTTATTAGAGTGTATCCTGGACTAGTAGCCGTTAGATTAGAATGACTGTTATTAGAGTGTATCCTGGACTAGTAGCCATTAGATTAGAATGACTGTTATTAGAGTGTATCCTGGACTAGTAGCCGTTAGATCAGAATGACTGTTATTAGAGTGTATCCTGGACTAGTAGCCGTTAGCCAAGTGGTTAGATTAGAATGACTGTTATTAGAGTGTATCCTGGACTAGTAGCCGTTAGATTAGAATGACTGTTATTAGAGTGTATCCTGGACTAGTAGCCATTAGATTAGAATGACTGTTATTAGAGTGCATCCTGGACTAGTAGCGTTAGATTAGAATGACTGTTATTAGAGTGCATCCTGGACTAGTAGCCATTAGATTAGAATGACTGTTATTAGAGTGCATCCTGGACTAGTAGCCATTAGATTAGAATGACTGTTATTAGAGTGCATCCTGGACTAGTAGCCATTAGATTAGAATGACTGTTATTAGAGTGCATCCTGGACTAGTAGCCATTAGATTAGAATGACTGTTATTAGAGTGCATCCTGGACTAGTAGCCGTTAGATTAGAATGACTGTTATTAGAGTGTATCCTGGACTAGTAGCCATTAGATTAGAATGACTGTTATTAGAGTGTATCCTGGACTAGTAGCCGTTAGATTAGAATGACTGTTATTAGAGTGTATCCTGGACTAGTAGCCGTTAGATTAGAATGACTGTTATTAGAGTGTATCCTGGACTAGTAGCCATTAGATTAGAATGACTGTTATTAGAGTGTATCCTGGACTAGTAGCCGTTAGATTAGAATGACTGTTATTAGAGTGTATCCTGGACTAGTAGCCATTAGATTAGAATGACTGTTATTAGAGTGTATCTGGACTAGTAGCCGTTAGATTAGAATGACTGTTATTAGAGTGTATCCTGGACTAGTAGCCGTTAGATTAGAATGACTGTTATTAGAGTGTATCCTGGACTAGTAGCCGTTAGATTAGAATGACTGTTATTAGAGTGTATCCTGGACTAGTAGCCAAGTGGTTAGATTAGAATGACTGTTATTAGAGTGTATCCTGGACTAGTAGCCGTTAGATTAGAATGACTGTTATTAGAGTGTATCCTGGACTAGTAGCCATTAGATTAGAATGACTGAATGACTGTTATTAGAGAATGACTGTTATTAGAGTGTATCCTGGACTAGTAGCCGTTAGATTAGAATGACTGTTATTAGAGTGTATCCTGGACTAGTAGCCGTTAGATTAGAATGACTGTTATTAGAGTGTATCCTGGACTAGTAGCCATTAGATTAGAATGACTGTTATTAGAGTGTATCCTGGACTAGTAGCCGTTAGATTAGAATGACTGTTATTAGAGTGTATCCTGGACTAGTAGCCATTAGATTAGAATGACTGTTATTAGAGTGCATCCTGGACTAGTAGCCATTAGATTAGAATGACTGTTATTAGAGTGCATCCTGGACTAGTAGCCATTAGATTAGAATGACTGTTATTAGAGTGTATCCTGGACTAGTAGCCGTTAGCCAAGTGGTTAGATTAGAATGACTGTTATTAGAGTGTATCCTGGACTAGTAGCCGTTAGATTAGAATGACTGTTATTAGAGTGTATCCTGGACTAGTAGCCATTAGATTAGAATGACTGTTATTAGAGTGCATCCTGGACTAGTAGCCGTTAGATTAGAATGACTGTTATTAGAGTGCATCCTGGACTAGTAGCCATTAGATTAGAATGACTGTTATTAGAGTGCATCCTGGACTAGTAGCCATTAGATTAGAATGACTGTTATTAGAGTGCATCCTGGACTGTTAGATTAGAATGACTGTTATTAGAGTGCATCCTGGACTAGTAGCCATTAGATTAGAATGACTGTTATTAGAGTGCATCCTGGACTAGTAGCCGTTAGATTAGAATGACTGTTATTAGAGTGTATCTTGGACTAGTAGCCATTAGATTAGAATGACTGTTATTAGAGTGTATCCTGGACTAGTAGCCGTTAGATTAGAATGACTGTTATTAGAGTGTATCCTGGACTAGTAGCCGTTAGATTAGAATGACTGTTATTAGAGTGTATCCTGGACTAGTAGCCGTTAGATTAGAATGACTGTTATTAGAGTGTATCCTGGACTAGTAGCCGTTAGATTAGAATGACTGTTATTAGAGTGTATCCTGGACTAGTAGCCGTTAGATTAGAATGACTGTTATTAGAGTGTATCCTGGACTAGTAGCCGTTAGATTAGAATGACTGTTATTAGAGTGTATCCTGGACTAGTAGCCGTTAGATTAGAATGACTGTTATTAGAGTGTATCCTGGACTAGTAGCCGTTAGATTAGAATGACTGTTATTAGAGTGTATCCTGGACTAGTAGCCGTTAGCCAAGTGGTTAGATTAGAATGACTGTTATTAGAGTGTATCCTGGACTAGTAGCCGTTAGATTAGAATGACTGTTATTAGAGTGTATCCTGGACTAGTAGCCATTAGATTAGAATGACTGTTATTAGAGTGTATCCTGGACTAGTAGCCGTTAGATCAGAATGACTGTTATTAGAGTGTATCCTGGACTAGTAGCCGTTAGCCAAGTGGTTAGATTAGAATGACTGTTATTAGAGTGTATCCTGGACTAGTAGCCGTTAGATTAGAATGACTGTTATTAGAGTGTATCCTGGACTAGTAGCCATTAGATTAGAATGACTGTTATTAGAGTGCATCCTGGACTAGTAGCCGTTAGATTAGAATGACTGTTATTAGAGTGCATCCTGGACTAGTAGCCATTAGATTAGAATGACTGTTATTAGAGTGCATCCTGGACTAGTAGCCATTAGATTAGAATGACTGTTATTAGAGTGCATCCTGGACTAGTAGATTAGATTAGAATGACTGTTATTAGAGTGCATCCTGGACTAGTAGCCATTAGATTAGAATGACTGTTATTAGAGTGCATCCTGGACTAGTAGCCGTTAGATTAGAATGACTGTTATTATAGTGTATCTTGGACTAGTAGCCATTAGATTAGAATGACTGTTATTAGAGTGTATCCTGGACTAGTAGCCGTTAGATTAGAATGACTGTTATTAGAGTGTATCCTGGACTAGTAGCCGTTAGATTAGAATGACTGTTATTAGAGTGTATCCTGGACTAGTAGCCGTTAGATTAGAATGACTGTTATTAGAGTGTATCCTGGACTAGTAGCCGTTAGATTAGAATGACTGTTATTAGAGTGTATCCTGGACTAGTAGCCATTAGATTAGAATGACTGTTATTAGAGTGTATCTTGGACTAGTAGCCGTTAGATCAGAATGACTGTTATTAGAGTGTATCCTGGACTAGTAGCCGTTAGATTAGAATGACTGTTATTAGAGTGTATCCTGGACTAGTAGCCATTAGATTAGAATGACTGTTATTAGAGTGCATCCTGGACTAGTAGCCGTTAGATTAGAATGACTGTTATTAGAGTGTATCCTGGACTAGTAGCCATTAGATTAGAATGACTGTTATTAGAGTGCATCCTGGACTAGTAGCCATTAGATTAGAATGACTGTTATTAGAGTGTATCCTGGACTAGTAGCCGTTAGATTAGAATGACTGTTATTAGAGTGTATCCTGGACTAGTAGCCGTTAGATTAGAATGACTGTTATTAGAGTGTATCCTGGACTAGTAGCCGTTAGATTAGAATGACTGTTATTAGAGTGTATCCTGGACTAGTAGCCGTTAGCCAAGTGGTTAGATTAGAATGACTGTTATTAGAGTGTATCCTGGACTAGTAGCCGTTAGATTAGAATGACTGTTATTAGAGTGTATCCTGGACTAGTAGCCGTTAGATTAGAATGACTGTTATTAGAGTGTATCCTGGACTAGTAGCCGTTAGATTAGAATGACTGTTATTAGAGTGTATCCTGGACTAGTAGCCGTTAGATTAGAATGACTGTTATTAGAGTGTATCCTGGACTAGTAGCCGTTAGATTAGAATGACTGTTATTAGAGTGTATCCTGGACTAGTAGCCATTAGATTAGAATGACTGTTATTAGAGTGTATCCTGGACTAGTAGCCGTTAGATTAGAATGACTGTTATTAGAGTGTATCCTGGACTAGTAGCCGTTAGATTAGAATGACTGTTATTAGAGTGTATCCTGGACTAGTAGCCGTTAGAGTGGTTAGATTAGAATGACTGTTATTAGAGTGTATCCTGGACTAGTAGCCGTTAGATTAGAATGACTGTTATTAGAGTGTATCCTGGACTAGTAGCCATTAGATTAGAATGACTGTTATTAGAGTGTATCCTGGACTAGTAGCCGTTAGATTAGAATGACTGTTATTAGAGTGTATCCTGGACTAGTAGCCGTTAGAGTGGTTAGATTAGAATGACTGTTATTAGAGTGTATCCTGGACTAGTAGCCGTTAGATTAGAATGACTGTTATTAGAGTGTATCCTGGACTAGTAGCCATTAGATTAGAATGACTGTTATTAGAGTGCATCCTGGACTAGTAGCCGTTAGATTAGAATGACTGTTATTAGAGTGCATCCTGGACTAGTAGCCATTAGATTAGAATGACTGTTATTAGAGTGCATCCTGGACTAGTAGCCATTAGATTAGAATGACTGTTATTAGAGTGCATCCTGGACTAGTAGCCATTAGATTAGAATGACTGTTATTAGAGTGCATCCTGGACTAGTAGCCATTAGATTAGAATGACTGTTATTAGAGTGTATCCTGGACTAGTAGCCGTTAGATTAGAATGACTGTTATTAGAGTGTATCCTGGACTAGTAGCCATTAGATTAGAATGACTGTTATTAGAGTGTATCCTGACTAGTAGCCGTTAGATTAGAATGACTGTTATTAGAGTGTATCCTGGACTTAGATTAGATTAGAATGACTGTTATTAGAGTGTATCCTGGACTAGTAGCCATTAGATTAGAATGACTGTTATTAGAGTGTATCCTGGACTAGTAGCCGTTAGATTAGAATGACTGTTATTAGAGTGTATCTTGGACTAGTAGCCATTAGATTAGAATGACTGTTATTAGAGTGTATCTTGGACTAGTAGCCGTTAGATTAGAATGACTGCTATTAGAGTGTTTCCTGGACTAGTAGCCATTAGATTAGAATGACTGTTATTAGAGTGTATCCTGGACTAGTAGCCATTAGATTAGAATGACTGTTATTAGAGTGCATCCTGGACTAGTAGCCGTTAGATTAGAATGACTGTTATTAGAGTGTATCCTGGACTAGTAGCCATTAGATTAGAATGACTGTTATTAGAGTGCATCCTGGACTAGTAGCCATTAGATTAGAATGACTGTTATTAGAGTGTATCCTGGACTAGTAGCCGTTAGATTAGAATGACTGTTATTAGAGTGTATCCTGGACTAGTAGCCGTTAGATTAGAATGACTGTTATTAGAGTGTATCCTGGACTAGTAGCCGTTAGATTAGAATGACTGTTATTAGAGTGTATCCTGGACTAGTAGCCGTTAGCCAAGTGGTTAGATTAGAATGACTGTTATTAGAGTGTATCCTGGACTAGTAGCCGTTAGATTAGAATGACTGTTATTAGAGTGTATCCTGGACTAGTAGCCGTTAGATTAGAATGACTGTTATTAGAGTGTATCCTGGACTAGTAGCCGTTAGATTAGAATGACTGTTATTAGAGTGTATCCTGGACTAGTAGCCGTTAGCCAAGTGGTTAGATTAGAATGACTGTTATTAGAGTGTATCCTGGACTAGTAGCCGTTAGATTAGAATGACTGTTATTAGAGTGTATCCTGGACTAGTTGCCGTTAGCCAAGTGGTTAGATTAGAATGACTGTTATTAGAGTGTATCCTGGACTAGTAGCCGTTAGATTAGAATGACTGTTATTAGAGTGTATCCTGGACTAGTAGCCATTAGATTAGAATGACTGTTATTAGAGTGCATCCTGGACTAGTAGCCGTTAGATTAGAATGACTGTTATTAGAGTGCATCCTGGACTAGTAGCCATTAGATTAGAATGACTGTTATTAGAGTGCATCCTGGACTAGTAGCCATTAGATTAGAATGACTGTTATTAGAGTGCATCCTGGACTAGTAGCCATTAGATTAGAATGACTGTTATTAGAGTGCATCCTGGACTAGTAGCCATTAGATTAGAATGACTGTTATTAGAGTGTATCCTGGACTAGTAGCCGTTAGATTAGAATGACTGTTATTAGAGTGTATCTTGGACTAGTAGCCATTAGATTAGAATGACTGTTATTAGAGTGTATCCTGGACTAGTAGCCGTTAGATTAGAATGACTGTTATTAGAGTGTATCCTGGACTAGTAGCCGTTAGATTAGAATGACTGTTATTAGAGTGTATCCTGGACTAGTAGCCGTTAGATTAGAATGACTGTTATTAGAGTGTATCCTGGACTAGTAGCCGTTAGATTAGAATGACTGTTATTAGAGTGTATCCTGGACTAGTAGCCATTAGATTAGAATGACTGTTATTAGAGTGTATCCTGGACTAGTAGCCGTTAGATTAGAATGACTGTTATTAGAGTGTATCCTGGACTAGTAGCCGTTAGATTAGAATGACTGTTATTAGAGTGTATCCTGGACTAGTAGCCATTAGATTAGAATGACTGTTATTAGAGTGTATCCTGGACTAGTAGCCGTTAGATTAGAATGACTGTTATTAGAGTGTATCCTGGACTAGTAGCCATTAGATTAGAATGACTGTTATTAGAGTGCATCCTGGACTAGTAGCCATTAGATTAGAATGACTGTTATTAGAGTGTATCCTGGACTAGTAGCCGTTAGATTAGAATGACTGTTATTAGAGTGTATCCTGGACTAGTAGCCGTTAGATTAGAATGACTGTTATTAGAGTGTATCCTGGACTAGTAGCCGTTAGATTAGAATGACTGTTATTAGAGTGTATCCTGGACTAGTAGCCGTTAGCCAAGTGGTTAGATTAGAATGACTGTTATTAGAGTGTATCCTGGACTAGTAGCCGTTAGATTAGAATGACTGTTATTAGAGTGTATCCTGGACTAGTAGCCGTTAGATTAGAATGACTGTTATTAGAGTGTATCCTGGACTAGTAGCCGTTAGATTAGAATGACTGTTATTAGAGTGTATCCTGGACTAGTAGCCAGTGGTTAGATTAGAATGACTGTTATTAGAGTGTATCCTGGACTAGTAGCCGTTAGATTAGAATGACTGTTATTAGAGTGTATCCTGGACTAGTAGCCATTAGATTAGAATGACTGTTATTAGAGTGCATCCTGGACTAGTAGCCGTTAGATTAGAATGACTGTTATTAGAGTGTATCCTGGACTAGTAGCCGTTAGATTAGAATGACTGTTATTAGAGTGTATCCTGGACTAGTAGCCATTAGATTAGAATGACTGTTATTAGAGTGTATCCTGGACTAGTAGCCGTTAGATTAGAATGACTGTTATTAGAGTGTATCCTGGACTAGTAGCCGTTAGATTAGAATGACTGTTATTAGAGTGTATCCTGGACTAGTAGCCGTTAGATTAGAATGACTGTTATTAGAGTGTATCCTGGACTAGTAGCCGTTAGATTAGAATGACTGTTATTAGAGTGTATCCTGGACTAGTAGCCATTAGATTAGAATGACTGTTATTAGAGTGTATCCTGGACTAGTAGCCGTTAGATCAGAATGACTGTTATTAGAGTGTATCCTGGACTAGTAGCCGTTAGATTAGAATGACTGTTATTAGAGTGTATCCTGGACTAGTAGCCATTAGATTAGAATGACTGTTATTAGAGTGCATCCTGGACTAGTAGCCGTTAGATTAGAATGACTGTTATTAGAGTGTATCCTGGACTAGTAGCCATTAGATTAGAATGACTGTTATTAGAGTGCATCCTGGACTAGTAGCCATTAGATTAGAATGACTGTTATTAGAGTGTATCCTGGACTAGTAGCCGTTAGATTAGAATGACTGTTATTAGAGTGTATCCTGGACTAGTAGCCATTAGATTAGAATGACTGTTATTAGAGTGCATCCTGGACTAGTAGCCGTTAGATTAGAATGACTGTTATTAGAGTGTATCCTGGACTAGTAGCCATTAGATTAGAATGACTGTTATTAGAGTGCATCCTGGACTAGTAGCCATTAGATTAGAATGACTGTTATTAGAGTGCATCCTGGACTAGTAGCCGTTAGATTAGAATGACTGTTATTAGAGTGTATCCTGGACTAGTAGCCATTAGATTAGAATGACTGTTATTAGAGTGCATCCTGGACTAGTAGCCATTAGATTAGAATGACTGTTATTAGAGTGTATCCTGGACTAGTAGCCGTTAGATTAGAATGACTGTTATTAGAGTGTATCCTGGACTAGTAGCCGTTAGATTAGAATGACTGTTATTAGAGTGTATCCTGGACTAGTAGCCGTTAGATTAGAATGACTGTTATTAGAGTGTATCCTGGACTAGTAGCCGTTAGCCAAGTGGTTAGATTAGAATGACTGTTATTAGAGTGTATCCTGGACTAGTAGCCGTTAGATTAGAATGACTGTTATTAGAGTGTATCCTGGACTAGTAGCCGTTAGATTAGAATGACTGTTATTAGAGTGTATCCTGGACTAGTAGCCGTTAGATCAGAATGACTGTTATTAGAGTGTATCCTGGACTAGTAGCCGTTAGCCAAGTGGTTAGATTAGAATGACTGTTATTAGAGTGTATCCTGGACTAGTAGCCGTTAGATTAGAATGACTGTTATTAGAGTGTATCCTGGACTAGTAGCCGTTAGATTAGAATGACTGTTATTAGAGTGTATCCTGGACTAGTAGCCGTTAGATTAGAATGACTGGTATTAGAGTGTATCCTGGACTAGTAGCCGTTAGCCAAGTGGTTAGATTAGAATGACTGTTATTAGAGTGTATCCTGGACTAGTAGCCGTTAGATTAGAATGACTGTTATTAGAGTGTATCCTGGACTAGTAGCCGTTAGATTAGGATGACTGTTATTAGAGTGTATCCTGGACTAGTAGCCGTTAGATTAGAATGACTGTTATTAGAGTGTATCCTGGACTAGTAGCCGTTAGATTAGAATGGCTGTTATTAGAGTGTATCCTGGACTAGTAGCCGTTAGATTAGAATGACTGTTATTAGAGTGTATCCTGGACTAGTAGCCATTAGATTAGAATGACTGTTATTAGAGTGTATCTTGGACTAGTAGCCGTTAGATCAGAATGACTGTTATTAGAGTGTATCCTGGACTAATAGCCGTTAGATTAGAATGACTGTTATTAGAGTGTATCCTGGACTAGTAGCCATTAGATTAGAATGACTGTTATTAGAGTGCATCCTGGACTAGTAGCCGTTAGATTAGAATGACTGTTATTAGAGTGTATCCTGGACTAGTAGCCATTAGATTAGAATGACTGTTATTAGAGTGCATCCTGGACTAGTAGCCATTAGATTAGAATGACTGTTATTAGAGTGTATCCTGGACTAGTAGCCGTTAGATTAGAATGACTGTTATTAGAGTGTATCCTGGACTAGTAGCCATTAGATTAGAATGACTGTTATTAGAGTGCATCCTGGACTAGTAGCCGTTAGATTAGAATGACTGTTATTAGAGTGTATCCTGGACTAGTAGCCATTAGATTAGAATGACTGTTATTAGAGTGTATCCTGGACTAGTAGCCATTAGATTAGAATGACTGTTATTAGAGTGTATCCTGGACTAGTAGCCGTTAGATTAGAATGACTGTTATTAGAGTGTATCCTGGACTAGTAGCCATTAGATTAGAATGACTGTTATTAGAGTGTATCCTGGACTAGTAGCCATTAGATTAGAATGACTGTTATTAGAGTGTATCCTGGACTAGTAGCCGTTAGATTAGAATGACTGTTATTAGAGTGTATCCTGGACTAGTAGCCGTTAGATTAGAATGACTGTTATTAGAGTGTATCCTGGACTAGTAGCCGTTAGATTAGAATGACTGTTATTAGAGTGTATCCTGGACTAGTAGCCATTAGATTAGAATGACTGTTATTAGAGTGTATCCTGGACTAGTAGCCGTTAGATTAGAATGACTGTTATTAGAGTGTATCCTGGACTAGTAGCCGTTAGATTAGAATGACTGTTATTAGAGTGTATCCTGGACTAGTAGCCGTTAGATTAGAATGACTGTTATTAGAGTGTATCCTGGACTAGTAGCCGTTAGCCAAGTGGTTAGATTAGAATGACTGTTATTAGAGTGTATCCTGTATCCTAGAATGACTAGTATCCTGGACTAGTAGCCGTTAGATTAGAATGACTGTTATTAGAGTGTATCCTGGACTAGTAGCCGTTAGATTAGAATGACTGTTATTAGAGTGTATCCTGGACTAGTAGCCGTTAGATTAGAATGACTGTTATTAGAGTGTATCCTGGACTAGTAGCCGTTAGATTAGAATGACTGTTATTAGAGTGTATCCTGGACTAGTAGCCATTAGATTAGAATGACTGTTATTAGAGTGTATCCTGGACTAGTAGCCGTTAGATTAGAATGACTGTTATTAGAGTGTATCCTGGACTAGTAGCCGTTAGATTAGAATGACTGTTATTAGAGTGTATCCTGGACTAGTAGTAGCCAAGTGGTTAGATTAGAATGACTGTTATTAGAGTGTATCCTGGACTAGTAGCCGTTAGATTAGAATGACTGTTATTAGAGTGTATCCTGGACTAGTAGCCATTAGATTAGAATGACTGTTATTAGAGTGTATCCTGGACTAGTAGCCGTTAGATCAGAATGACTGTTATTAGAGTGTATCCTGGACTAGTAGCCGTTAGCCAAGTGGTTAGATTAGAATGACTGTTATTAGAGTGTATCCTGGACTAGTAGCCGTTAGATTAGAATGACTGTTATTAGAGTGTATCCTGGACTAGTAGCCATTAGATTAGAATGACTGTTATTAGAGTGCATCCTGGACTAGTAGCCGTTAGATTAGAATGACTGTTATTAGAGTGCATCCTGGACTAGTAGCCATTAGATTAGAATGACTGTTATTAGAGTGCATCCTGGACTAGTAGCCATTAGATTAGAATGACTGTTATTAGAGTGCATCCTGGACTAGTAGCCATTAGATTAGAATGACTGTTATTAGAGTGCATCCTGGACTAGTAGCCATTAGATTAGAATGACTGTAATTAGAGTGCATCCTGGACTAGTAGCCGTTAGATTAGAATGACTGTTATTATAGTGTATCTTGGACTAGTAGCCATTAGATTAGAATGACTGTTATTAGAGTGTATCCTGGACTAGTAGCCGTTAGATTAGGATGACTGTTATTAGAGTGTATCCTGGACTAGTAGCCGTTAGATTAGAATGACTGTTATTAGAGTGTATCTTGGACTAGTAGCCATTAGATTAGAATGACTGTTATTAGAGTGTATCCTGGACTAGTAGCCGTTAGATTAGAATGACTGTTATTAGAGTGTATCTTGGACTAGTAGCCATTAGATTAGAATGACTGTTATTAGAGTGTATCCTGGACTAGTAGCCGTTAGATTAGAATGACTGTTATTAGAGTGTATCCTGGACTAGTAGCCATTAGATTAGAATGACTGTTATTAGAGTGTATCCTGGACTAGTAGCCATTAGATTAGAATGACTGTTATTAGAGTGCATCCTGGACTAGTAGCCGTTAGATTAGAATGACTGTTATTAGAGTGTATCCTGGACTAGTAGCCATTAGATTAGAATGACTGTTATTAGAGTGCATCCTGGACTAGTAGCCATTAGATTAGAATGACTGTTATTAGAGTGTATCCTGGACTAGTAGCCGTTAGATTAGAATGACTGTTATTAGAGTGTATCCTGGACTAGTAGCCGTTAGATTAGAATGACTGTTATTAGAGTGTATCCTGGACTAGTAGCCGTTAGATTAGAATGACTGTTATTAGAGTGTATCCTGGACTAGTAGCCGTTAGCCAAGTGGTTAGATTAGAATGACTGTTATTAGAGTGTATCCTGGACTAGTAGCCGTTAGATTAGAATGACTGTTATTAGAGTGTATCCTGGACTAGTAGCCGTTAGATTAGAATGACTGTTATTAGAGTGTATCCTGGACTAGTAGCCGTTAGATCAGAATGACTGTTATTAGAGTGTATCCTGGACTAGTAGCCGTTAGCCAAGTGGTTAGAATGACTGTTATTAGAGTGTATCCTGGGTTAGATTAGAATGACTGTTATTAGAGTGTATCCTGGACTAGTAGCCGTTAGATTAGAATGACTGTTATTAGAGTGTATCCTGGACTAGTAGCCGTTAGATTAGAATGACTGTTATTAGAGTGCATCCTGGACTAGTAGCCGTTAGATTAGAATGACTGTTATTAGAGTGTATCCTGGACTAGTAGCCATTAGATTAGAATGACTGTTATTAGAGTGCATCCTGGACTAGTAGCCATTAGATTAGAATGACTGTAATTAGAGTGCATCCTGGACTAGTAGCCGTTAGATTAGAATGACTGTTATTAGAGTGTATCCTGGACTAGTAGCCATTAGATTAGAATGACTGTTATTAGAGTGTATCCTGGACTAGTAGCCGTTAGATTAGAATGACTGTTATTAGAGTGTATCCTGGACTAGTAGCCGTTAGATTAGAATGACTGTTATTAGAGTGTATCCTGGACTAGTAGCCGTTAGATTAGAATGGCTGTTATTAGAGTGTATCCTGGACTAGTAGCCGTTAGATTAGAATGACTGTTATTAGAGTGTATCCTGGACTAGTAGCCATTAGATTAGAATGACTGTTATTAGAGTGTATCCTGGACTAGTAGCCGTTAGATTAGAATGACTGTTATTAGAGTGTATCCTGGACTAGTAGCCGTTAGATTAGAATGACTGTTATTAGAGTGTATCCTGGACTAGTAGCCATTAGATTAGAATGACTGTTATTAGAGTGCATCCTGGACTAGTAGCCGTTAGATTAGAATGACTGTTATTAGAGTGTATCCTGGACTAGTAGCCATTTAGATTAGAATGACTGTTATTAGAGTGCATCCTGGACTAGTAGCCATTAGATTAGAATGACTGTTATTAGAGTGTATCCTGGACTAGTAGCCGTTAGATTAGAATGACTGTTATTAGAGTGTATCCTGGACTAGTAGCCATTAGATTAGAATGACTGTTATTAGAGTGTATCCTGGACTAGTAGCCGTTAGATTAGAATGACTGTTATTAGAGTGTATCCTGGACTATTAGATTAGAATGACTGTTATTAGAGTGTATCCTGGACTAGTAGCCATTAGATTAGAATGACTGTTATTAGAGTGCATCCTGGACTAGTAGCCGTTAGATTAGAATGACTGTTATTAGAGTGTATCCTGGACTAGTAGCCATTAGATTAGAATGACTGTTATTAGAGTGCATCCTGGACTAGTAGCCATTAGATTAGAATGACTGTTATTAGAGTGTATCCTGGACTAGTAGCCGTTAGATTAGAATGACTGTTATTAGAGTGTATCCTGGACTAGTAGCCGTTAGATTAGAATGACTGTTATTAGAGTGTATCCTGGACTAGTAGCCGTTAGATTAGAATGACTGTTATTAGAGTGTATCCTGGACTAGTAGCCGTTAGCCAAGTGGTTAGATTAGAATGACTGTTATTAGAGTGTATCCTGGACTAGTAGCCGTTAGATTAGAATGACTGTTATTAGAGTGTATCCTGGACTAGTAGCCGTTAGATTAGAATGACTGTTATTAGAGTGTATCCTGGACTAGTAGCCGTTAGATCAGAATGACTGTTATTAGAGTGTATCCTGGACTAGTAGTTAGCCAAGTGGTTAGATTAGAATGACTGTTATTAGAGTGTATCCTGGACTAGTAGCCGTTAGATTAGAATGACTGTTATTAGAGTGTATCCTGGACTAGTAGCCGTTAGATTAGAATGACTGTTATTAGAGTGTATCCTGGACTAGTAGCCGTTAGATTAGAATGACTGTTATTAGAGTGTATCCTGGACTAGTAGCCGTTAGATTAGAATGACTGTTATTAGAGTGTATCCTGGACTAGTAGCCGTTAGATTAGAATGACTGTTATTAGAGTGTATCCTGGACTAGTAGCCGTTAGATTAGAATGACTGTTATTAGAGTGTATCCTGGACTAGTAGCCGTTAGATTAGAATGACTGTTATTAGAGTGTATCCTGGACTAGTAGCCGTTAGATTAGAATGCTGTTATTAGAGTGTATCCTGGACTAGTAGCCGTTAGATTAGAATGACTGTTATTAGAGTGTATCCTGGACTAGTAGCCGTTAGATTAGAATGACTGTTATTAGAGTGTATCCTGGACTAGTAGCCGTTAGATTAGAATGACTGTTATTAGAGTGTATCCTGGACTAGTAGCCGTTAGATTAGAATGACTGTTATTAGAGTGTATCCTGGACTAGTAGCCATTAGATTAGAATGACTGTTATTAGAGTGCATCCTGGACTAGTAGCCATTAGATTAGAATGACTGTTATTAGAGTGTATCCTGGACTAGTAGCCGTTAGATTAGAATGACTGTTATTAGAGTGTATCCTGGACTAGTAGCCATTAGATTAGAATGACTGTTATTAGAGTGCATCCTGGACTAGTCCGTTAGATTAGAATGACTGTTATTAGAGTGTATCCTGGACTAGTAGCCATTAGATTAGAATGACTGTTATTAGAGTGTATCCTGGACTAGTAGCCATTAGATTAGAATGACTGTTATTAGAGTGCATCCTGGACTAGTAGCCGTTAGATTAGAATGACTGTTATTAGAGTGTATCCTGGACTAGTAGCCATTAGATTAGAATGACTGTTATTAGAGTGTATCCTGGACTAGTAGCCATTAGATTAGAATGACTGTTATTAGAGTGTATCCTGGACTAGTAGCCGTTAGATTAGAATGACTGTTATTAGAGTGTATCCTGGACTAGTAGCCGTTAGATTAGAATGACTGTTATTAGAGTGTATCCTGGACTAGTAGCCATTAGATTAGAATGACTGTTATTAGAGTGCATCCTGGACTAGTAGCCGTTAGATTAGAATGACTGTTATTAGAGTGTATCCTGGACTAGTAGCCATTAGATTAGAATGACTGTTATTAGAGTGTATCCTGGACTAGTAGCCATTAGATTAGAATGACTGTTATTAGAGTGTATCCTGGACTAGTAGCCGTTAGATTAGAATGACTGTTATTAGAGTGTATCCTGGACTAGTAGCCGTTAGATTAGAATGACTGTTATTAGAGTGTATCCTGGACTAGTAGCCATTAGATTAGAATGACTGTTATTAGAGTGTATCCTGGACTAGTAGCCGTTAGATTAGAATGACTGTTATTAGAGTGTATCCTGGACTAGTAGCCGTTAGATTAGAATGACTGTTATTAGAGTGTATCCTGGACTAGTAGCCGTTAGATTAGAATGACTGTTATTAGAGTGTATCCTGGACTAGTAGCCGTTAGCCAAGTGGTTAGATTAGAATGACTGTTATTAGAGTGTATCCTGGACTAGTAGCCGTTAGATTAGAATGACTGTTATTAGAGTGTATCCTGGACTAGTAGCCGTTAGATTAGAATGACTGTTATTAGAGTGTATCCTGGACTAGTAGCCGTTAGATTAGAATGACTGTTATTAGAGTGTATCCTGGACTATTAGAATGACTGTTATTAGTATCCTGGACTAGTTAGATTAGAATGACTGTTATTAGAGTGTATCCTGGACTAGTAGCCGTTAGATTAGAATGACTGTTATTAGAGTGTATCCTGGACTAGTAGCCGTTAGATTAGAATGACTGTTATTAGAGTGTATCCTGGACTAGTAGCCGTTAGATTAGAATGACTGTTATTAGAGTGTATCCTGGACTAGTAGCCATTAGATTAGAATGACTGTTATTAGAGTGTATCCTGGACTAGTAGCCGTTAGATTAGAATGACTGTTATTAGAGTGTATCCTGGACTAGTAGCCGTTAGATTAGAATGACTGTTATTAGAGTGTATCCTGGACTAGTAGCCATTAGATTAGAATGACTGTTATTAGAGTGTATCCTGGACTAGTAGCCGTTAGATTAGAATGACTGTTATTAGAGTGTATCCTGGACTAGTAGCCATTAGATTAGAATGACTGTTATTAGAGTGTATCCTGGACTAGTAGCCAATAGATTAGAATGACTGTTATTAGAGTGCATCCTGGACTAGTAGCCGTTAGATTAGAATGACTGTTATTAGAGTGTATCCTGGACTAGTAGCCATTAGATTAGAATGACTGTTATTAGAGTGTATCCTGGACTAGTAGCCATTAGATTAGAATGACTGTTATTAGAGTGTATCCTGGACTAGTAGCCGTTAGATTAGAATGACTGTTATTAGAGTGTATCCTGGACTAGTAGCCGTTAGATTAGAATGACTGTTATTAGAGTGTATCCTGGACTAGTAGCCATTAGATTAGAATGACTGTTATTAGAGTGCATCCTGGACTAGTAGCCGTTAGATTAGAATGACTGTTATTAGAGTGTATCCTGGACTAGTAGCCATTAGATTAGAATGACTGTTATTAGAGTGCATCCTGGACTAGTAGCCATTAGATTAGAATGACTGTTATTAGAGTGTATCCTGGACTAATAGCCGTTAGATTAGAATGACTGTTATTAGAGTGTATCCTGGACTAGTAGCCATTAGATTAGAATGACTGTTATTAGAGTGCATCCTGGACTAGTAGCCGTTAGATTAGAATGACTGTTATTAGAGTGTATCCTGGACTAGTAGCCATTAGATTAGAATGACTGTTATTAGAGTGCATCCTGGACTAGTAGCCATTAGATTAGAATGACTGTTATTAGAGTGCATCCTGGACTAGTAGCCGTTAGATTAGAATGACTGTTATTAGAGTGTATCCTGGACTAGTAGCCATTAGATTAGAATGACTGTTATTAGAGTGCATCCTGGACTAGTAGCCATTAGATTAGAATGACTGTTATTAGAGTGTATCCTGGACTAGTAGCCGTTAGATTAGAATGACTGTTATTAGAGTGTATCCTGGACTAGTAGCCGTTAGATTAGAATGACTGTTATTAGAGTGTATCCTGGACTAGTAGCCGTTAGATTAGAATGACTGTTATTAGAGTGTATCCTGGACTAGTAGTAGCCAAGTGGTTAGATTAGAATGACTGTTATTAGAGTGTATCCTGGACTAGTAGCCGTTAGATTAGAATGACTGTTATTAGAGTGTATCCTGGACTAGTAGCCGTTAGATTAGAATGACTGTTATTAGAGTGTATCCTGGACTAGTAGCCGTTAGATCAGAATGACTGTTATTAGAGTGTATCCTGGACTAGCCGTTAGCCAAGTGGTTAGATTAGAATGACTGTTATTAGAGTGTATCCTGGACTAGTAGCCGTTAGATTAGAATGACTGTTATTAGAGTGTATCCTGGACTAGTAGCCGTTAGATTAGAATGACTGTTATTAGAGTGTATCCTGGACTAGTAGCCGTTAGATTAGAATGACTGTTATTAGAGTGTATCCTGGACTAGTAGCCGTTAGCCAAGTGGTTAGATTAGAATGACTGTTATTAGAGTGTATCCTGGACTAGTAGCCGTTAGATTAGAATGACTGTTATTAGAGTGTATCCTGGACTAGTAGCCATTAGATTAGAATGACTGTTATTAGAGTGTATCCTGGACTAGTAGCCGTTAGATTAGAATGACTGTTATTAGAGTGTATCCTGGACTAGTAGCCGTTAGATTAGAATGACTGTTATTAGAGTGTATCCTGGACTAGTAGCCGTTAGATTAGAATGACTGTTATTAGAGTGTATCCTGGACTAGTAGCCATTAGATTAGAATGACTGTTATTAGAGTGTATCCTGGACTAGTAGCCGTTAGATCAGAATGACTGTTATTAGAGTGTATCCTGGACTAGTAGCCGTTAGATTAGAATGACTGTTATTAGAGTGTATCCTGGACTAGTAGCCGTTAGCCAAGTGGTTAGATTAGAATGACTGTTATTAGAGTGTATCCTGGACTAGTAGCCGTTAGATTAGAATGACTGTTATTAGAGTGTATCCTGGACTAGTAGCCATTAGATTAGAATGACTGTTATTAGAGTGTATCCTGGACTAGTAGCCGTTAGATTAGAATGACTGTTATTAGAGTGTATCCTGGACTAGTAGCCGTTTGGTTAGATTAGAATGACTGTTATTAGAGTGTATCCTGGACTAGTAGCCGTTAGATTAGAATGACTGTTATTAGAGTGTATCCTGGACTAGTAGCCATTAGATTAGAATGACTGTTATTAGAGTGCATCCTGGACTAGTAGCCATTAGATTAGAATGACTGTTATTAGAGTGTATCCTGGACTAGTAGCCATTAGATTAGAATGACTGTTATTAGAGTGTATCCTGGACTAGTAGCCGTTAGATTAGAATGACTGTTATTAGAGTGTATCCTGGACTAGTTAGCCAAGTGGTTAGATTAGAATGACTGTTATTAGAGTGTATCCTGGACTAGTAGCCGTTAGATTAGAATGACTGTTATTAGAGTGTATCCTGGACTAGTAGCCGTTAGATTAGAATGACTGTTATTAGAGTGTATCCTGGACTAGTAGCCGTTAGATTAGAATGACTGTTATTAGAGTGTATCCTGGACTAGTAGCCGTTAGCCAAGTGGTTAGATTAGAATGACTGTTATTAGAGTGTATCCTGGACTAGTAGCCGTTAGATTAGAATGACTGTTATTAGAGTGTATCCTGGACTAGTAGCCGTTAGATTAGAATGACTGTTATTAGAGTGTATCCTGGACTAGTAGCCGTTAGATTAGAATGACTGTTATTAGAGTGTATCCTGGACTAGTAGTTAGCCAAGTGGTTAGATTAGAATGACTGTTATTAGAGTGTATCCTGGACTAGTAGCCGTTAGATTAGAATGACTGTTATTAGAGTGTATCCTGGACTAGTAGCCGTTAGATTAGAATGACTGTTATTAGAGTGTATCCTGGACTAGTAGCCGTTAGATTAGAATGACTGTTATTAGAGTGTATCCTGGACTAGTAGCCGTTAGATTAGAATGGCTGTTATTAGAGTGTATCCTGGACTAGTAGCCGTTAGATTAGAATGACTGTTATTAGAGTGTATCCTGGACTAGTAGCCATTAGATTAGAATGACTGTTATTAGAGTGTATCCTGGACTAGTAGCCGTTAGATCAGAATGACTGTTATTAGAGTGTATCCTGGACTAGTAGCCGTTAGATTAGAATGACTGTTATTAGAGTGTATCCTGGACTAGTAGCCATTAGATTAGAATGACTGTTATTAGAGTGCATCCTGGACTAGTAGCCGTTAGATTAGAATGACTGTTATTAGAGTGTATCCTGGACTAGTAGCCATTAGATTAGAATGACTGTTATTAGAGTGCATCCTGGACTAGTAGCCATTAGATTAGAATGACTGTTATTAGAGTGTATCCTGGACTAGTAGCCGTTAGATTAGAATGACTGTTATTAGAGTGTATCCTGGACTAGTAGCCATTAGATTAGAATGACTGTTATTAGAGTGCATCCTGGACTAGTAGCCGTTAGATTAGAATGACTGTTATTAGAGTGTATCCTGGACTAGTAGCCATTAGATTAGAATGACTGTTATTAGAGTGCATCCTGGACTAGTAGCCATTAGATTAGAATGACTGTTATTAGAGTGCATCCTGGACTAGTAGCCGTTAGATTAGAATGACTGTTATTAGAGTGTATCCTGGACTAGTAGCCATTAGATTAGAATGACTGTTATTAGAGTGCATCCTGGACTAGTAGCCATTAGATTAGAATGACTGTTATTAGAGTGTATCCTGGACTAGTAGCCGTTAGATTAGAATGACTGTTATTAGAGTGTATCCTGGACTAGTAGCCGTTAGATTAGAATGACTGTTATTAGAGTGTATCCTGGACTAGTAGCCGTTAGATTAGAATGACTGTTATTAGAGTGTATCCTGGACTAGTAGCCAAGTGGTTAGATTAGAATGACTGTTATTAGAGTGTATCCTGGACTAGTAGCCGTTAGATTAGAATGACTGTTATTAGAGTGTATCCTGGACTAGTAGCCGTTAGATTAGAATGACTGTTATTAGAGTGTATCCTGGACTAGTAGCCGTTAGATTAGAATGACTGTTATTAGAGTGTATCCTGGACTAGTAGCCGCCAAGTGGTTAGATTAGAATGACTGTTATTAGAGTGTATCCTGGACTAGTAGCCGTTAGATTAGAATGACTGTTATTAGAGTGTATCCTGGACTAGTAGCCGTTAGATTAGAATGACTGTTATTAGAGTGTATCCTGGACTAGTAGCCGTTAGATTAGAATGACTGTTATTAGAGTGTATCCTGGACTAGTAGCCAAGTGGTTAGATTAGAATGACTGTTATTAGAGTGTATCCTGGACTAGTAGCCGTTAGATTAGAATGACTGTTATTAGAGTGTATCCTGGACTAGTAGCCATTAGATTAGAATGACTGTTATTAGAGTGTATCCTGGACTAGTAGCCGTTAGATTAGAATGACTGTTATTAGAGTGTATCCTGGACTAGTAGCCGTTAGATTAGAATGACTGTTATTAGAGTGTATCCTGGACTAGTAGCCGTTAGATTAGAATGACTGTTATTAGAGTGTATCCTGGACTAGTAGCCATTAGATTAGAATGACTGTTATTAGAGTGTATCCTGGACTAGTAGCCGTTAGATTAGAATGACTGTTATTAGAGTGTATCCTGGACTAGTAGCCGTTAGATTAGAATGACTGTTATTAGAGTGTATCCTGGACTAGTAGCCGTTAGCCAAGTGGTTAGATTAGAATGACTGTTATTAGAGTGTATCCTGGACTAGTAGCCGTTAGATTAGAATGACTGTTATTAGAGTGTATCCTGGACTAGTAGCCATTAGATTAGAATGACTGTTATTAGAGTGTATCCTGGACTAGTAGCCGTTAGATTAGAATGACTGTTATTAGAGTGTATCCTGGACTAGTAGCCGTTAGCCAAGTGGTTAGATTAGAATGACTGTTATTAGAGTGTATCCTGGACTAGTAGCCGTTAGATTAGAATGACTGTTATTAGAGTGTATCCTGGACTAGTAGCCATTAGATTAGAATGACTGTTATTAGAGTGTATCCTGGACTAGTAGCCATTAGATTAGAATGACTGTTATTAGAGTGTATCCTGGACTAGTAGCCGTTAGATTAGAATGACTGTTATTAGAGTGTATCCTGGACTAGTAGCCGTTAGATTAGAATGACTGTTATTAGAGTGTATCCTGGACTAGTAGCCGTTAGATTAGAATGACTGTTATTAGAGTGTATCCTGGACTAGTAGCCAAGTGGTTAGATTAGAATGACTGTTATTAGAGTGTATCCTGGACTAGTAGCCGTTAGATTAGAATGACTGTTATTAGAGTGTATCCTGGACTAGTAGCCATTAGATTAGAATGACTGTTATTAGAGTGCATCCTGGACTAGTAGCCGTTAGATTAGAATGACTGTTATTAGAGTGTATCCTGGACTAGTAGCCATTAGATTAGAATGACTGTTATTAGAGTGCATCCTGGACTAGTAGCCATTAGATTAGAATGACTGTTATTAGAGTGTATCCTGGACTAGTAGCCATTAGATTAGAATGACTGTTATTAGAGTGCATCCTGGACTAGTAGCCGTTAGATTAGAATGACTGTTATTAGAGTGTATCTTGGACTAGTAGCCATTAGATTAGAATGACTGTTATTAGAGTGTATCCTGGACTAGTAGCCGTTAGATTAGAATGACTGTTATTAGAGTGTATCCTGGACTAGTAGCCGTTAGATTAGAATGACTGTTATTAGAGTGTATCCTGGACTAGTAGCCGTTAGATTAGAATGACTGTTATTAGAGTGTATCCTGGACTAGTAGCCGTTAGATTAGAATGACTGTTATTAGAGTGTATCCTGGACTAGTAGCCATTAGATTAGAATGACTGTTATTAGAGTGTATCTTGGACTAGTAGCCGTTAGATTAGAATGACTGTTATTAGAGTGTATCCTGGACTAGTAGCCGTTAGATTAGAATGACTGTTATTAGAGTGTATCCTGGACTAGTAGCCATTAGATTAGAATGACTGTTATTAGAGTGCATCCTGGACTAGTAGCCGTTAGATTAGAATGACTGTTATTAGAGTGTATCCTGGACTAGTAGCCATTAGATTAGAATGACTGTTATTAGAGTGCATCCTGGACTAGTAGCCATTAGATTAGAATGACTGTTATTAGAGTGTATCCTGGACTAGTAGCCGTTAGATTAGAATGACTGTTATTAGAGTGTATCCTGGACTAGTAGCCATTAGATTAGAATGACTGTTATTAGAGTGCATCCTGGACTAGTAGCCGTTAGATTAGAATGACTGTTATTAGAGTGTATCCTGGACTAGTAGCCATTAGATTAGAATGACTGTTATTAGAGTGCATCCTGGACTAGTAGCCATTAGATTAGAATGACTGTTATTAGAGTGCATCCTGGACTAGTAGCCGTTAGATTAGAATGACTGTTATTAGAGTGTATCCTGGACTAGTAGCCATTAGATTAGAATGACTGTTATTAGAGTGCATCCTGGACTAGTAGCCATTAGATTAGAATGACTGTTATTAGAGTGTATCCTGGACTAGTAGCCGTTAGATTAGAATGACTGTTATTAGAGTGTATCCTGGACTAGTAGCCGTTAGATTAGAATGACTGTTATTAGAGTGTATCCTGGACTAGTAGCCGTTAGATTAGAATGACTGTTATTAGAGTGTATCCTGGACTAGTAGCCGTTAGCCAAGTGGTTAGATTAGAATGACTGTTATTAGAGTGTATCCTGGACTAGTAGCCGTTAGATTAGAATGACTGTTATTAGAGTGTATCCTGGACTAGTAGCCGTTAGATTAGAATGACTGTTATTAGAGTGTATCCTGGACTAGTAGCCGTTAGATCAGAATGACTGTTATTAGAGTGTATCCTGGACTAGTAGCCGTTAGCCAAGTGGTTAGATTAGAATGACTGTTATTAGAGTGTATCCTGGACTAGTAGCCGTTAGATTAGAATGACTGTTATTAGAGTGTATCCTGGACTAGTAGCCGTTAGATTAGAATGACTGTTATTAGAGTGTATCCTGGACTAGTAGCCGTTAGATTAGAATGACTGTTATTAGAGTGTATCCTGGACTAGTAGCCGTTAGCCAAGTTAGATTAGAATGACTGTTATTAGAGTGTATCCTGGACTAGTAGCCGTTAGATTAGAATGACTGTTATTAGAGTGTATCCTGGACTAGTAGCCGTTAGATTAGAATGACTGTTATTAGAGTGTATCCTGGACTAGTAGCCGTTAGATTAGAATGACTGTTATTAGAGTGTATCCTGGACTAGTAGCCGTTAGATTAGAATGACTGTTATTAGAGTGTATCCTGGACTAGTAGCCGTTAGATTAGAATGACTGTTATTAGAGTGTATCCTGGACTAGTAGCCATTAGATTAGAATGACTGTTATTAGAGTGTATCCTGGACTAGTAGCCG
Source organism: Oncorhynchus nerka (assembly GCF_034236695.1). Classification (NCBI taxonomy): domain Eukaryota; kingdom Metazoa; phylum Chordata; class Actinopteri; order Salmoniformes; family Salmonidae; genus Oncorhynchus; species Oncorhynchus nerka. Next base: position 94,822,683 of record NC_088422.1, read on the forward strand.
TTAGATTAGAATGACTGTTATTAGAGTGTATCCTGGACTAGTAGCCGTTAGATTAGAATGACTGTTATTAGAGTGTATCCTGGACTAGTAGCCATTAGATTAGAATGACTGTTATTAGAGTGCATCCTGGACTAGTAGCCGTTAGATTAGAATGACTGTTATTAGAGTGTATCCTGGACTAGTAGCCATTAGATTAGAATGACTGTTATTAGAGTGCATCCTGGACTAGTAGCCATTAGATTAGAATGACTGTTATTAGAGTGTATCCTGGACTAGTAGCCGTTAGATTAGAATGACTGTTATTAGAGTGTATCCTGGACTAGTAGCCATTAGATTAGAATGACTGTTATTAGAGTGCATCCTGGACTAGTAGCCGTTAGATTAGAATGACTGTTATTAGAGTGTATCCTGGACTAGTAGCCATTAGATTAGAATGACTGTTATTAGAGTGCATCCTGGACTAGTAGCCATTAGATTAGAATGACTGTTATTAGAGTGCATCCTGGACTAGTAGCCGTTAGATTAGAATGACTGTTATTAGAGTGTATCCTGGACTAGTAGCCATTAGATTAGAATGACTGTTATTAGAGTGCATCCTGGACTAGTAGCCATTAGATTAGAATGACTGTTATTAGAGTGTATCCTGGACTAGTAGCCGTTAGATTAGAATGACTGTTATTAGAGTGTATCCTGGACTAGTAGCCGTTAGATTAGAATGACTGTTATTAGAGTGTATCCTGGACTAGTAGCCGTTAGATTAGAATGACTGTTATTAGAGTGTATCCTGGACTAGTAGCCGTTAGCCAAGTGGTTAGATTAGAATGACTGTTATTAGAGTGTATCCTGGACTAGTAGCCGTTAGATTAGAATGACTGTTATTAGAGTGTATCCTGGACTAGTAGCCGTTAGATTAGAATGACTGTTATTAGAGTGTATCCTGGACTAGTAGCCGTTAGATTAGAATGACTGTTATTAGAGTGTATCCTGGACTAGTAGCCAAGTGGTTAGATTAGAATGACTGTTATTAGAGTGTATCCTGGACTAGTAGCCGTTAGATTAGAATGACTGTTATTAGAGTGTATCCTGGACTAGTAGCCGTTAGATTAGAATGACTGTTATTAGAGTGTATCCTGGACTAGTAGCCGTTAGATTAGAATGACTGTTATTAGAGTGTATCCTGGACTAGTAGCCGTTAGCCAAGTGGTTAGATTAGAATGACTGTTATTAGAGTGTATCCTGGACTAGTAGCCGTTAGATTAGAATGACTGTTATTAGAGTGTATCCTGGACTAGTAGCCGTTAGATTAGAATGACTGTTATTAGAGTGTATCCTGGACTAGTAGCCGTTAGATTAGAATGACTGTTATTAGAGTGTATCCTGGACTAGTAGCCGTTAGATTAGAATGACTGTTATTAGAGTGTATCCTGGACTAGTAGCCATTAGATTAGAATGACTGTTATTAGAGTGTATCCTGGACTAGTAGCCGTTAGATCAGAATGACTGTTATTAGAGTGTATCCTGGACTAGTAGCCGTTAGATTAGAATGACTGTTATTAGAGTGTATCCTGGACTAGTAGCCGTTAGCCAAGTGGTTAGATTAGAATGACTGTTATTAGAGTGTATCCTGGACTAGTAGCCGTTAGATTAGAATGACTGTTATTAGAGTGTATCCTGGACTAGTAGCCATTAGATTAGAATGACTGTTATTAGAGTGTATCCTGGACTAGTAGCCGTTAGATCAGAATGACTGTTATTAGAGTGTATCCTGGACTAGTAGCCGTTAGCCAAGTGGTTAGATTAGAATGACTGTTATTAGAGTGTATCCTGGACTAGTAGCCGTTAGATTAGAATGACTGTTATTAGAGTGTATCCTGGACTAGTAGCCATTAGATTAGAATGACTGTTATTAGAGTGCATCCTGGACTAGTAGCCGTTAGATTAGAATGACTGTTATTAGAGTGCATCCTGGACTAGTAGCCATTAGATTAGAATGACTGTTATTAGAGTGCATCCTGGACTAGTAGCCATTAGATTAGAATGACTGTTATTAGAGTGCATCCTGGACTAGTAGCCATTAGATTAGAATGACTGTTATTAGAGTGCATCCTGGACTAGTAGCCATTAGATTAGAATGACTGTAATTAGAGTGCATCCTGGACTAGTAGCCGTTAGATTAGAATGACTGTTATTATAGTGTATCTTGGACTAGTAGCCATTAGATTAGAATGACTGTTATTAGAGTGTATCCTGGACTAGTAGCCGTTAGATTAGAATGACTGTTATTAGAGTGTATCCTGGACTAGTAGCCGTTAGATTAGAATGACTGTTATTAGAGTGTATCTTGGACTAGTAGCCATTAGATTAGAATGACTGTTATTAGAGTGTATCCTGGACTAGTAGCCGTTAGATTAGAATGACTGTTATTAGAGTGTATCCTGGACTAGTAGCCATTAGATTAGAATGAGATTAGAATGACTGTTAGATTAGAATGACTGTTATTAGAGTGTATCCTGGACTAGTAGCCGTTAGATTAGAATGACTGTTATTAGAGTGTATCCTGGACTAGTAGCCGTTAGATTAGAATGACTGTTATTAGAGTGTATCCTGGACTAGTAGCCATTAGATTAGAATGACTGTTATTAGAGTGTATCTTGGACTAGTAGCCGTTAGATCAGAATGACTGTTATTAGAGTGTATCCTGGACTAATAGCCGTTAGATTAGAATGACTGTTATTAGAGTGTATCCTGGACTAGTAGCCATTAGATTAGAATGACTGTTATTAGAGTGCATCCTGGACTAGTAGCCGTTAGATTAGAATGACTGTTATTAGAGTGTATCCTGGACTAGTAGCCATTAGATTAGAATGACTGTTATTAGAGTGCATCCTGGACTAGTAGCCATTAGATTAGAATGACTGTTATTAGAGTGTATCCTGGACTAATAGCCGTTAGATTAGAATGACTGTTATTAGAGTGTATCCTGGACTAGTAGCCATTAGATTAGAATGACTGTTATTAGAGTGCATCCTGGACTAGTAGCCGTTAGATTAGAATGACTGTTATTAGAGTGTATCCTGGACTAGTAGCCATTAGATTAGAATGACTGTTATTAGAGTGCATCCTGGACTAGTAGCCATTAGATTAGAATGACTGTTATTAGAGTGCATCCTGGACTAGTAGCCGTTAGATTAGAATGACTGTTATTAGAGTGTATCCTGGACTAGTAGCCATTAGATTAGAATGACTGTTATTAGAGTGCATCCTGGACTAGTAGCCATTAGATTAGAATGACTGTTATTAGAGTGTATCCTGGACTAGTAGCCGTTAGATTAGAATGACTGTTATTAGAGTGTATCCTGGACTAGTAGCCGTTAGATTAGAATGACTGTTATTAGAGTGTATCCTGGACTAGTAGCCGTTAGATTAGAATGACTGTTATTAGAGTGTATCCTGGACTAGTAGCCGTTAGCCAAGTGGTTAGATTAGAATGACTGTTATTAGAGTGTATCCTGGACTAGTAGCCGTTAGATTAGAATGACTGTTATTAGAGTGTATCCTGGACTAGTAGCCGTTAGATTAGAATGACTGTTATTAGAGTGTATCCTGGACTAGTAGCCGTTAGATTAGAATGACTGTTATTAGAGTGTATCCTGGACTAGTAGCCGTTAGCCAAGTGGTTAGATTAGAATGACTGTTATTAGAGTGTATCCTGGACTAGTAGCCGTTAGATTAGAATGACTGTTATTAGAGTGTATCCTGGACTAGTAGCCGTTAGATTAGAATGACTGTTATTAGAGTGTATCCTGGACTAGTAGCCGTTAGATTAGAATGACTGTTATTAGAGTGTATCCTGGACTAGTAGCCGTAGCCAAGTAGATTAGAATGACTGTTATTAGAGTGTATCCTGGACTAGTAGCCGTTAGATTAGAATGACTGTTATTAGAGTGTATCCTGGACTAGTAGCCATTAGATTAGAATGACTGTTATTAGAGTGTATCCTGGACTAGTAGCCGTTAGATTAGAATGACTGTTATTAGAGTGTATCCTGGACTAGTAGCCGTTAGATTAGAATGACTGTTATTAGAGTGTATCCTGGACTAGTAGCCGTTAGATTAGAATGACTGTTATTAGAGTGTATCTTGGACTAGTAGCCATTAGATTAGAATGACTGTTATTAGAGTGTATCCTGGACTAGTAGCCGTTAGATCAGAATGACTGTTATTAGAGTGTATCCTGGACTAGTAGCCGTTAGATTAGAATGACTGTTATTAGAGTGTATCCTGGACTAGTAGTAGCCAAGTGGTTAGATTAGAATGACTGTTATTAGAGTGTATCCTGGACTAGTAGCCGTTAGATTAGAATGACTGTTATTAGAGTGTATCCTGGACTAGTAGCCATTAGATTAGAATGACTGTTATTAGAGTGTATCCTGGACTAGTAGCCGTTAGATCAGAATGACTGTTATTAGAGTGTATCCTGGACTAGTAGCCGTTAGCCAAGTGGTTAGATTAGAATGACTGTTATTAGAGTGTATCCTGGACTAGTAGCCGTTAGATTAGAATGACTGTTATTAGAGTGTATCCTGGACTAGTAGCCATTAGATTAGAATGACTGTTATTAGAGTGCATCCTGGACTAGTAGCCGTTAGATTAGAATGACTGTTATTAGAGTGCATCCTGGACTAGTAGCCATTAGATTAGAATGACTGTTATTAGAGTGCATCCTGGACTAGTAGCCATTAGATTAGAATGACTGTTATTAGAGTGCATCCTGGACTAGTAGCCATTAGATTAGAATGACTGTTATTAGAGTGCTCCTGGACTAGTAGCCATTAGATTAGAATGACTGTAATTAGAGTGCATCCTGGACTAGTAGCCGTTAGATTAGAATGACTGTTATTATAGTGTATCTGGACTAGTAGCCATTAGATTAGAATGACTGTTATTAGAGTGTATCCTGGACTAGTAGCCGTTAGATTAGGAATGACTGTTATTAGAGTGTATCCTGGACTAGTAGCCGTTAGATTAGAATGACTGTTATTAGAGTGTATCCTGGACTAGTAGCCATTAGATTAGAATGACTGTTATTAGAGTGTATCCTGGACTAGTAGCCGTTAGATTAGAATGACTGTTATTAGAGTGTATCTTGGACTAGTAGCCATTAGATTAGAATGACTGTTATTAGAGTGTATCCTGGACTAGTAGCCGTTAGATTAGAATGACTGTTATTAGAGTGTATCCTGGACTAGTAGCCGTTAGATTAGAATGACTGTTATTAGAGTGTATCCTGGACTAGTAGCCATTAGATTAGAATGACTGTTATTAGAGTGTATCCTGGACTAGTAGCCGTTAGATTAGAATGACTGTTATTAGAGTGTATCCTGGACTAGTAGCCGTTAGATTAGAATGACTGTTATTAGAGTGTATCTGGACTAGTAGCCGTTAGATTAGAATGACTGTTATTAGAGTGTATCCTGGACTAGTAGCCGTTAGATTAGAATGACTGTTATTAGAGTGTATCCTGGACTAGTAGCCGTTAGATTAGAATGACTGTTATTAGAGTGTATCCTGGACTAGTAGCCATTAGATTAGAATGACTGTTATTAGAGTGCATCCTGGACTAGTAGCCGTTAGATTAGAATGACTGTTATTAGAGTGTATCCTGGACTAGTAGCCATTAGATTAGAATGACTGTTATTAGAGTGCATCCTGGACTAGTAGCCATTAGATTAGAATGACTGTTATTAGAGTGTATCCTGGACTAGTAGCCGTTAGATTAGAATGACTGTTATTAGAGTGTATCCTGGACTAGTAGCCGTTAGATTAGAATGACTGTTATTAGAGTGTATCCTGGACTAGTAGCCGTTAGATTAGAATGACTGTTATTAGAGTGTATCCTGGACTAGTAGCCAAGTGGTTAGATTAGAATGACTGTTATTAGAGTGTATCCTGGACTAGTAGCCGTTAGATTAGAATGACTGTTATTAGAGTGTATCCTGGACTAGTAGCCGTTAGATTAGAATGACTGTTATTAGAGTGTATCCTGGACTAGTAGCCGTTAGATTAGAATGACTGTTATTAGAGTGTATCCTGGACTAGTAGCCGTTAGATTAGAATGACTGTTATTAGAGTGTATCCTGGACTAGTAGCCGTTAGATTAGAATGACTGTTATTAGAGTGTATCCTGGACTAGTAGCCGTTAGATTAGAATGACTGTTATTAGAGTGTATCCTGGACTAGTAGCCGTTAGATTAGAATGACTGTTATTAGAGTGTATCCTGGACTAGTAGCCGTTAGATTAGAATGACTGTTATTAGAGTGTATCCTGGACTAGTAGCCGTTAGATTAGAATGACTGTTATTAGAGTGTATCCTGGACTAGTAGCCGTTAGATTAGAATGACTGTTATTAGAGTGTATCCTGGACTAGTAGCCGTTAGATTAGAATGACTGTTATTAGAGTGTATCCTGGACTAGTAGCCGTTAGATTAGAATGACTGTTATTAGAGTGTATCCTGGACTAGTAGCCGTTAGATTAGAATGACTGTTATTAGAGTGTATCCTGGACTAGTAGCCGTTAGATTAGAATGACTGTTATTAGAGTGTATCCTGGACTAGTAGCCGTTAGATTAGAATGACTGTTATTAGAGTGTATCCTGGACTAGTAGCCGTTAGATTAGAATGACTGTTATTAGAGTGTATCCTGGACTAGTAGCCATTAGATTAGAATGACTGTTATTAGAGTGTATCCTGGACTAGTAGCCGTTAGATTAGAATGACTGTTATTAGAGTGTATCTTGGACTAGTAGCCGTTAGATTAGAATGACTGTTATTCCTGGACTAGAGTGATTATCCTGGACTAGTAGCCGTTAGATTAGAATGACTGTTATTAGAGTGTATCCTGGACTAGTAGCCGTTAGATTAGAATGACTGTTATTAGAGTGTATCCTGGACTAGTAGCCATTAGATTAGAATGACTGTTATTAGAGTGTATCCTGGACTAGTAGCCGTTAGATTAGAATGACTGTTATTAGAGTGTATCCTGGACTAGTAGCCGTTAGATTAGAATGACTGTTATTAGAGTGTATCCTGGACTAGTATTAGATTAGAATGACTGTTATTAGAGTGTATCCTGGACTAGTAGCCGTTAGATTAGAATGACTGTTATTAGAGTGTATCCTGGACTAGTAGCCATTAGATTAGAATGACTGTTATTAGAGTGTATCCTGGACTAGTAGCCGTTAGATTAGAATGACTGTTATTAGAGTGTATCCTGGACTAGTAGCCGTTAGATTAGAATGACTGTTATTAGAGTGTATCCTGGACTAGTAGCCGTTAGATTAGAATGACTGTTATTAGAGTGTATCCTGGACTAGTAGCCGTAGCCAAGTGGTTAGATTAGAATGACTGTTATTAGAGTGTATCCTGGACTAGTAGCCGTTAGATTAGAATGACTGTTATTAGAGTGTATCCTGGACTAGTAGCCGTTAGATTAGAATGACTGTTATTAGAGTGTATCCTGGACTAGTAGCCGTTAGATTAGAATGACTGTTATTAGAGTGTATCCTGGACTAGTAGCCGTTAGCCAAGTGGTTAGATTAGAATGACTGTTATTAGAGTGTATCCTGGACTAGTAGCCGTTAGATTAGAATGACTGTTATTAGAGTGTATCTTGGACTAGTAGCCATTAGATTAGAATGACTGTTATTAGAGTGTATCCTGGACTAGTAGCCGTTAGATTAGAATGACTGTTATTAGAGTGTATCCTGGACTAGTAGCCGTTAGATTAGAATGACTGTTATTAGAGTGTATCCTGGACTAGTAGCCGTTAGATTAGAATGACTGTTATTAGAGTGTATCTTGGACTAGTAGCCATTAGATTAGAATGACTGTTATTAGAGTGTATCCTGGACTAGTAGCCGTTAGATCAGAATGACTGTTATTAGAGTGTATCCTGGACTAGTAGCCGTTAGATTAGAATGACTGTTATTAGAGTGTATCCTGGACTAGTAGCCGTTAGCCAAGTGGTTAGATTAGAATGACTGTTATTAGAGTGTATCCTGGACTAGTAGCCGTTAGATTAGAATGACTGTTATTAGAGTGTATCCTGGACTAGTAGCCATTAGATTAGAATGACTGTTATTAGAGTGTATCCTGGACTAGTAGCCGTTAGATCAGAATGACTGTTATTAGAGTGTATCCTGGACTAGTAGCCGTTAGCCAAGTGGTTAGATTAGAATGACTGTTATTAGAGTGTATCCTGGACTAGTAGCCGTTAGATTAGAATGACTGTTATTAGAGTGTATCCTGGACTAGTAGCCATTAGATTAGAATGACTGTTATTAGAGTGCATCCTGGACTAGTAGCCGTTAGATTAGAATGACTGTTATTAGAGTGCATCCTGGACTAGTAGCCATTAGATTAGAATGACTGTTATTAGAGTGCATCCTGGACTAGTAGCCATTAGATTAGAATGACTGTTATTAGAGTGCATCCTGGACTAGTAGCCATTAGATTAGAATGACTGTTATTAGAGTGCATCCTGGACTAGTAGCCATTAGATTAGAATGACTGTAATTAGAGTGCATCCTGGACTAGTAGCCGTTAGATTAGAATGACTGTTATTATAGTGTATCTTGGACTAGTAGACATTAGATTAGAATGACTGTTATTAGAGTGTATCCTGGACTAGTAGCCGTTAGATTAGGATGACTGTTATTAGAGTGTATCCTGGACTAGTAGCCGTTAGATTAGAATGACTGTTATTAGAGTGTATCTTGGACTAGTAGCCATTAGATTAGAATGACTGTTATTAGAGTGTATCCTGGACTAGTAGCCGTTAGATTAGAATGACTGTTATTAGAGTGTATCTTGGACTAGTAGCCATTAGATTAGAATGACTGTTATTAGAGTGTATCTTGGACTAGTAGCCGTTAGATTAGAATGACTGTTATTAGAGTGTTTCCTGGACTAGTAGCCGTTAGATTAGAATGACTGTTATTAGAGTGTATCCTGGACTAGTAGCCATTAGATTAGAATGACTGTTATTAGAGTGTATCCTGGACTAGTAGCCGTTAGATTAGAATGACTGTTATTAGAGTGTATCCTGGACTAGTAGCCGTTAGATTAGAATGACTGTTATTAGAGTGTATCTTGGACTAGTAGCCGTTAGATTAGAATGACTGTTATTAGAGTGTATCCTGGACTAATAGCCGTTAGATTAGAATGACTGTTATTAGAGTGTATCCTGGACTAATAGCCGTTAGATTAGAATGACTGTTATTAGAGTGTATCCTGGACTAGTAGCCATTAGATTAGAATGACTGTTATTAGAGTGCATCCTGGACTAGTAGCCGTTAGATTAGAATGACTGTTATTAGAGTGTATCCTGGACTAGTAGCCATTAGATTAGAATGACTGTTATTAGAGTGCATCCTGGACTAGTAGCCATTAGATTAGAATGACTGTTATTAGAGTGTATCCTGGACTAGTAGCCGTTAGATTAGAATGACTGTTATTAGAGTGTATCCTGGACTAGTAGCCGTTAGATTAGAATGACTGTTATTAGAGTGTATCCTGGACTAGTAGCCGTTAGATTAGAATGACTGTTATTAGAGTGTATCCTGGACTAGTAGCCGTTAGCCAAGTGGTTAGATTAGAATGACTGTTATTAGAGTGTATCCTGGACTAGTAGCCGTTAGATTAGAATGACTGTTATTAGAGTGTATCCTGGACTAGTAGCCGTTAGATTAGAATGACTGTTATTAGAGTGTATCCTGGACTAGTAGCCGTTAGATTAGAATGACTGTTATTAGAGTGTATCCTGGACTAGTAGCCGTTAGATTAGAATGACTGTTATTAGAGTGTATCCTGGACTAGTAGCCGTTAGATTAGAATGACTGTTATTAGAGTGTATCCTGGACTAGTAGCCGTTAGATCAGAATGACTGTTATTAGAGTGTACCCTGGACTAGTAGCCGTTAGATTAGAATGACTGTTATTAGAGTGTATCCTGGACTAGTAGCCGTTAGATTAGAATGACTGTTATTAGAGTGTATCCTGGACTAGTAGCCGTTAGATTAGAATGACTGTTATTAGAGTGTATCCTGGACTAGTAGCCGTTAGATTAGAATGACTGTTATTAGAGTGTATCCTGGACTAGTAGCCGTTAGATTAGAATGACTGTTATTAGAGTGTATCCTGGACTAGTAGCCGTTAGATTAGAATGACTGTTATTAGAGTGTATCCTGGACTAGTAGCCGTTAGATCAGAATGACTGTTATTAGAGTGTATCTTGGACTAGTAAGTTAGCCAAGTGGTTAGATTAGAATGACTGTTATTAGAGTGTATCCTGGACTAGTAGCCGTTAGATTAGAATGACTGTTATTAGAGTGTATCCTGGACTAGTAGCCGTTAGATCAGAATGACTGTTATTAGAGTGCATCCTGGACTAGTAGCCATTAGATTAGAATGACTGTTATTAGAGTGTATCCTGGACTAGTAGCCGTTAGATTAGAATGACTGTTATTAGAGTGTATCTTGGACTAGTAGCCGTTAGATCAGAATGACTGTTATTAGAGTGTATCCTGGACTAGTAGCCGTTAGATTAGAATGACTGTTATTAGAGTGTATCCTGGACTAGTAGCCGTTAGATTAGAATGACTGTTATTAGAGTGTATCCTGGACTAGTAGCCATTAGATTAGAATGACTGTTATTAGAGTGCATCCTGGACTAGTAGCCGTTAGATTAGAATGACTGTTATTAGAGTGTATCCTGGACTAATAGCCGTTAGATTAGAATGACTGTTATTAGAGTGTATCCTGGACTAGTAGCCATTAGATTAGAATGACTGTTATTAGAGTGCATCCTGGACTAGTAGCCGTTAGATTAGAATGACTGTTATTAGAGTGTATCCTGGACTAGTAGCCATTAGATTAGAATGACTGTTATTAGAGTGCATCCTGGACTAGTAGCCATTAGATTAGAATGACTGTTATTAGAGTGTATCCTGGACTAGTAGCCGTTAGATTAGAATGACTGTTATTAGAGTGTATCCTGGACTAGTAGCCGTTAGATTAGAATGACTGTTATTAGAGTGTATCCTGGACTAGTAGCCGTTAGATTAGAATGACTGTTATTAGAGTGTATCCTGGACTAGTAGCCGTTAGCCAAGTGGTTAGATTAGAATGACTGTTATTAGAGTGTATCCTGGACTAGTAGCCGTTAGATTAGAATGACTGTTATTAGAGTGTATCCTGGACTAGTAGCCGTTAGATTAGAATGACTGTTATTAGAGTGTATCCTGGACTAGTAGCCGTTAGATTAGAATGACTGTTATTAGAGTGTATCCTGGACTAGTAGCCGTTAGATTAGAATGACTGTTATTAGAGTGTATCCTGGACTAGTAGCCGTTAGATTAGAATGACTGTTATTAGAGTGTATCCTGGACTAGTAGCCGTTAGATCAGAATGACTGTTATTAGAGTGTACCCTGGACTAGTAGCCGTTAGATTAGAATGACTGTTATTAGAGTGTATCCTGGACTAGTAGCCGTTAGATTAGAATGACTGTTATTAGAGTGTATCCTGGACTAGTAGCCGTTAGATTAGAATGACTGTTATTAGAGTGTATCCTGGACTAGTAGCCGTTAGATTAGAATGACTGTTATTAGAGTGTATCCTGGACTAGTAGCCGTTAGATTAGAATGACTGTTATTAGAGTGTATCCTGGACTAGTAGCCGTTAGATTAGAATGACTGTTATTAGAGTGTATCCTGGACTAGTAGCCGTTAGATCAGAATGACTGTTATTAGAGTGTATCTTGGACTAGTAGCCGTTAGCCAAGTGGTTAGATTAGAATGACTGTTATTAGAGTGTATCCTGGACTAGTAGCCGTTAGATTAGAATGACTGTTATTAGAGTGTATCCTGGACTAGTAGCCGTTAGATCAGAATGACTGTTATTAGAGTGCATCCTGGACTAGTAGCCATTAGATTAGAATGACTGTTATTAGAGTGTATCCTGGACTAGTAGCCGTTAGATTAGAATGACTGTTATTAGAGTGTATCTTGGACTAGTAGCCGTTAGATCAGAATGACTGTTATTAGAGTGTATCCTGGACTAGTAGCCGTTAGATTAGAATGACTGTTATTAGAGTGTATCCTGGACTAGTAGCCGTTAGATTAGAATGACTGTTATTAGAGTGTATCCTGGACTAGTAGCCATTAGATTAGAATGACTGTTATTAGAGTGCATCCTGGACTAGTAGCCGTTAGATTAGAATGACTGTTATTAGAGTGTATCCTGGACTAGTAGCCATTAGATTAGAATGACTGTTATTAGAGTGCATCCTGGACTAGTAGCCATTAGATTAGAATGACTGTTATTAGAGTGTATCCTGGACTAGTAGCCGTTAGATTAGAATGACTGTTATTAGAGTGTATCCTGGACTAGTAGCCGTTAGATTAGAATGACTGTTATTAGAGTGTATCCTGGACTAGTAGCCGTTAGATTAGAATGACTGTTATTAGAGTGTATCCTGGACTAGTAGCCGTTAGCCAAGTGGTTAGATTAGAATGACTGTTATTAGACTGTATCCTGGACTAGTAGCCGTTAGATTAGAATGACTGTTATTAGAGTGTATCCTGGACTAGTAGCCGTTAGATTAGAATGACTGTTATTAGAGTGTATCCTGGACTAGTAGCCGTTAGATTAGAATGACTGTTATTAGAGTGTATCCTGGACTAGTAGCCGTTAGATTAGAATGACTGTTATTAGAGTGTATCCTGGACTAGTAGCCGTTAGATTAGAATGACTGTTATTAGAGTGTATCCTGGACTAGTAGCCGTTAGATTAGAATGACTGTTATTAGAGTGTATCCTGGACTAGTAGCCGTTAGATTAGAATGACTGTTATTAGAGTGTATCCTGTACTAGTAGCCGTTAGATTAGAATGACTGTTATTAGAGTGTATCCTGGACTAGTAGCCGTTAGATCAGAATGACTGTTATTAGAGTGTACCCTGGACTAGTAGCCGTTAGATTAGAATGACTGTTATTAGAGTGTATCCTGGACTAGTAGCCGTTAGATTAGAATGACTGTTATTAGAGTGTATCCTGGACTAGTAGCCGTTAGATTAGAATGACTGTTATTAGAGTGTATCCTGGACTAGTAGCCGTTAGATTAGAATGACTGTTATTAGAGTGTATCCTGGACTAGTAGCCGTTAGATTAGAATGACTGTTATTAGAGTTTATCCTGGACTAGTAGCCGTTAGATTAGAATGACTGTTATTAGAGTGTATCCTGGACTAGTAGCCGTTAGATCAGAATGACTGTTATTAGAGTGTATCTTGGACTAGTAACCGTTAGCCAAGTGGTTAGATTAGAATGACTGTTATTAGAGTGTATCCTGGACTAGTAGCCGTTAGATTAGAATGACTGTTATTAGAGTGTATCCTGGACTAGTAGCCGTTAGATCAGAATGACTGTTATTAGAGTGCATCCTGGACTAGTAGCCATTAGATTAGAATGACTGTTATTAGAGTGTATCCTGGACTAGTAGCCGTTAGATCAGAATGACTGTTATTAGAGTGCATCCTGGACTAGTAGCCATTAGATTAGAATGACTGTTATTAGAGTGTATCCTGGACTAGTAGCCGTTAGATTAGAATGACTGTTATTAGAGTGTATCTTGGACTAGTAGCCGTTAGATCAGAATGAATGTTATTAGAGTGTATCCTGGACTAGTAGCCGTTAGATTAGAATGACTGTTATTAGAGTGTATCCTGGACTAGTAGCCGTTTGATTAGAATGACTGTTATTAGAGTGTATCCTGGACTAGTAGCCGTTAGATCAGAATGACTGTTATTAGAGTGTATCCTGGACTAGTAGCCGTTAGATTAGAATGACTGTTATTAGAGTGTATCCTGGACTAGTAGCCGTTAGATTAGAATGACTGTTATTAGAGTGTATCTTGGACTAGTAGCCATTAGATTAGAATGACTGTTATTAGAGTGTATCCTGGACTAGTAGCCGTTAGATTAGAATGACTGTTATTAGAGTGTATCCTGGACTAGTAGCCGTTAGATTAGAATGACTGTTATTAGAGTGTATCCTGGACTAGTAGCCGTTAGATTAGAATGACTGTTATTAGAGTGTATCTTGGACTAGTAGCCGTTAGATCAGAATGACTGTTATTAGAGTGTATCCTGGACTAGTAGCCGTTAGATTAGAATGACTGTTATTAGAGTGTATCCTGGACTAGTAGCCGTTAGATTAGAATGACTGTTATTAGAGTGTATCCTGGACTAGTAGCCGTTAGATCAGAATGACTGTTATTAGAGTGTATCCTGGACTAGTAGCCGTTAGATTAGAATGACTGTTATTAGAGTGTATCCTGGACTAGTAGCCGTTAGATCAGAATGACTGTTATTAGAGTGTATCCTGGACTAGTAGCCGTTAGATTAGAATGACTGTTATTAGAGTGTATCCTGGACTAGTAGCCGTTAGATTAGAATGACTGTTATTAGAGTGTATCTTGGACTAGTAGCCATTAGATTAGAATGACTGTTATTAGAGTGTATCCTGGACTAGTAGCCGTTAGATTAGAATGACTGTTATTAGAGTGTATCCTGGACTAGTAGCCGTTAGATTAGAATGACTGTTATTAGAGTGTATCTTGGACTAGTAGCCGTTAGATTAGAATGACTGTTATTAGAGTGTATCCTGGACTAGTAGCCGTTAGATTAGAATGACTGTTATTAGAGTGTATCCTGGACTAGTAGCCGTTAGATTAGAATGACTGTTATTAGAGTGTATCCTGGACTAGTAGCCGTTAGATTAGAATGACTGTTATTAGAGTGTATCCTGGACTAGTAGCCGTTAGATTAGAATGACTGTTATTAGAGTGTATCCTGGACTAGTAGCCGTTAGATTAGAATGACTGTTATTAGAGTGTATCCTGGACTAGTAGCCGTTAGATCAGAATGACTGTTATTAGAGTGTATCTTGGACTAGTAACCGTTAGCCAAGTGGTTAGATTAGAATGACTGTTATTAGAGTGTATCCTGGACTAGTAGCCGTTAGATCAGAATGACTGTTATTAGAGTGCATCCTGGACTAGTAGCCATTAGATTAGAATGACTGTTATTAGAGTGTATCCTGGACTAGTAGCCGTTAGATTAGAATGACTGTTATTAGAGTGTATCTTGGACTAGTAGCCGTTAGATCAGAATGACTGTTATTAGAGTGTATCCTGGACTAGTAGCCGTTAGATTAGAATGACTGTTATTAGAGTGTATCCTGGACTAGTAGCCGTTAGATTAGAATGACTGTTATTAGAGTGTATCCTGGACTAGTAGCCATTAGATTAGAATGACTGTTATTAGAGTGCATCCTGGACTAGTAGCCGTTAGATTAGAATGACTGTTATTAGAGTGTATCCTGGACTAGTAGCCATTAGATTAGAATGACTGTTATTAGAGTGCATCCTGGACTAGTAGCCATTAGATTAGAATGACTGTTATTAGAGTGTATCCTGGACTAGTAGCCGTTAGATTAGAATGACTGTTATTAGAGTGTATCCTGGACTAGTAGCCGTTAGATTAGAATGACTGTTATTAGAGTGTATCCTGGACTAGTAGCCGTTAGATTAGAATGACTGTTATTAGAGTGTATCCTGGACTAGTAGCCGTTAGCCAAGTGGTTAGATTAGAATGACTGTTATTAGACTGTATCCTGGACTAGTAGCCGTTAGATTAGAATGACTGTTATTAGAGTGTATCCTGGACTAGTAGCCGTTAGATTAGAATGACTGTTATTAGAGTGTATCCTGGACTAGTAGCCGTTAGATTAGAATGACTGTTATTAGAGTGTATCCTGGACTAGTAGCCGTTAGATTAGAATGACTTTTATTAGAGTGTATCCTGGACTAGTAGCCGTTAGATTAGAATGACTGTTATTAGAGTGTATCCTGGACTAGTAGCCGTTAGATTAGAATGACTGTTATTAGAGTGTATCCTGGACTAGTAGCCGTTAGATTAGAATGACTGTTATTAGAGTGTATCCTGTACTAGTAGCCGTTAGATTAGAATGACTGTTATTAGAGTGTATCCTGGACTAGTAGCCGTTAGATCAGAATGACTGTTATTAGAGTGTACCCTGGACTAGTAGCCGTTAGATTAGAATGACTGTTATTAGAGTGTATCCTGGACTAGTAGCCGTTAGATTAGAATGACTGTTATTAGAGTGTATCCTGGACTAGTAGCCGTTAGATTAGAATGACTGTTATTAGAGTGTATCCTGGACTAGTAGCCGTTAGATTAGAATGACTGTTATTAGAGTGTATCCTGGACTAGTAGCCGTTAGATTAGAATGACTGTTATTAGAGTGTATCCTGGACTAGTAGCCGTTAGATTAGAATGACTGTTATTAGAGTTTATCCTGGACTAGTAGCCGTTAGATTAGAATGACTGTTATTAGAGTGTATCCTGGACTAGTAGCCGTTAGATCAGAATGACTGTTATTAGAGTGTATCTTGGACTAGTAACCGTTAGCCAAGTGGTTAGATTAGAATGACTGTTATTAGAGTGTATCCTGGACTAGTAGCCGTTAGATTAGAATGACTGTTATTAGAGTGTATCCTGGACTAGTAGCCGTTAGATCAGAATGACTGTTATTAGAGTGCATCCTGGACTAGTAGCCATTAGATTAGAATGACTGTTATTAGAGTGTATCCTGGACTAGTAGCCGTTAGATTAGAATGACTGTTATTAGAGTGTATCTTGGACTAGTAGCCGTTAGATCAGAATGACTGTTATTAGAGTGTATCCTGGACTAGTAGCCGTTAGATTAGAATGACTGTTATTAGAGTGTATCCTGGACTAGTAGCCGTTAGATTAGAATGACTGTTATTAGAGTGTATCCTGGACTAGTAGCCGTTAGATCAGAATGACTGTTATTAGAGTGCATCCTGGACTAGTAGCCATTAGATTAGAATGACTGTTATTAGAGTGTATCCTGGACTAGTAGCCGTTAGATTAGAATGACTGTTATTAGAGTGTATCTTGGACTAGTAGCCGTTAGATCAGAATGAATGTTATTAGAGTGTATCCTGGACTAGTAGCCGTTAGATTAGAATGACTGTTATTAGAGTGTATCCTGGACTAGTAGCCGTTTGATTAGAATGACTGTTATTAGAGTGTATCCTGGACTAGTAGCCGTTAGATCAGAATGACTGTTATTAGAGTGTATCCTGGACTAGTAGCCGTTAGATTAGAATGACTGTTATTAGAGTGTATCCTGGACTAGTAGCCGTTAGATTAGAATGACTGTTATTAGAGTGTATCTTGGACTAGTAGCCATTAGATTAGAATGACTGTTATTAGAGTGTATCCTGGACTAGTAGCCGTTAGATTAGAATGACTGTTATTAGAGTGTATCCTGGACTAGTAGCCGTTAGATTAGAATGACTGTTATTAGAGTGTACCCTGGACTAGTAGCCGTTAGATTAGAATGACTGTTATTAGAGTGTATCTTGGACTAGTAGCCGTTAGATCAGAATGAATGTTATTAGAGTGTATCCTGGACTAGTAGCCGTTAAATTAGAATGACTGTTATTAGAGTGTATCCTGGACTAGTAGCCGTTAGATTAGAATGACTGTTATTAGAGTGTATCCTGGACTAGTAGCCGTTAGATCAGAATGACTGTTATTAGAGTGTATCCTGGACTAGTAGCCGTTAGATTAGAATGACTGTTATTAGAGTGTATCCTGGACTAGTAGCCGTTAGATTAGAATGACTGTTATTAGAG
Source organism: Oncorhynchus nerka (assembly GCF_034236695.1). Lineage (NCBI taxonomy): Eukaryota > Metazoa > Chordata > Actinopteri > Salmoniformes > Salmonidae > Oncorhynchus > Oncorhynchus nerka. Next base: position 94,840,487 of record NC_088422.1, read on the forward strand.
TGTATCTTGGACTAGTAGCCATTAGATTAGAATGACTGTTATTAGAGTGTATCCTGGACTAGTAGCCGTTAGATTAGAATGACTGTTATTAGAGTGTATCCTGGACTAGTAGCCGTTAGATTAGAATGACTGTTATTAGAGTGTACCCTGGACTAGTAGCCGTTAGATTAGAATGACTGTTATTAGAGTGTATCTTGGACTAGTAGCCGTTAGATTAGAATGACTGTTATTAGAGTGTATCCTGGACTAGTAGCCGTTAGATTAGAATGACTGTTATTAGAGTGTATCTTGGACTAGTAGCCATTAGATTAGAATGACTGTTATTAGAGTGTATCTTGGACTAGTAGCCGTTAGATTAGAATGACTGTTATTAGAGTGTTTCCTGGACTAGTAGCCGTTAGATTAGAATGACTGTTATTAGAGTGTATCCTGGACTAGTAGTCATTAGATTAGAATGACTGTTATTAGAGTGTATCCTGGACTAGTAGCCGTTAGATTAGAATGACTGTTATTAGAGTGTATCCTGGACTAGTAGCCGTTAGATTAGAATGACTGTTATTAGAGTGTATCCTGGACTAGTAGCCGTTAGATTAGAATGAAAGCATCAGAACCTTTCAAGGTGGAAGATTAACATCCACTTCGGCTACAGAAGCAAACTCCCACAAGGCAATTTATGCCGCGTTCCTGTATTGCCTCGTAGATACCTAGTAGATGCCTAGTAGATACAGTGCTTTAGACTTTTTTCACATTTTGTTACGTTACAGCCTTATACTAAAATGTATTAAATTGTTTTTTTAACCTAATAAATCTACAGACATTACCCCATAATGACAAAGCAAAAACAAAAATAAAAACTGAAATATCACTATAATATCACTAATATAACTATTCAGACCATTTACTCAGCACTTTGTTGAAGCACCTTTGGCAGGGATTACAGCCTCGAGCCTTTCCTTATCATGTCCAATCAATATAATTTACCACAGGTGGACTCCAATCAAGTTGTAGAATCATCTCAAGGATGATCAATGGAAACAGGCTGCACATGAACTCAATTTCGAGTCTCATAGCAAAGGGTCTGAATACTTATGTAAATGAAGTATTTCCTTTAAAAAATATATATATATATATTTTTGCAAACATCTCTAAAAACTGATTTTTGCTTTGTCATTTTGGGGTTTTGTGTATAGATTGCTGAGGAATATTTATTTTCAATCCATTTTAGAATAAGGGCGTAACGTAACAAAATGTTGAAAAGGTCAAGGGGGCTGAATACTTTCTGAATGAGCTGTATATCTTTAACCAAACCTTTTGATCCACAACCATGACCTAAATTACCTAAACGCAAAAGGCATCTCAGCGTTATTTTCTGAGAAGCTGACCCAATCAGACATTTAGGCAGCCTTGTCAGAATGGATTTGTTTTGAAGCCATCTCACGGCTGACCCCTTAAAGCAACGTAGACTGAAGATCCCACTTCAAATCCCAAAACACAAACAAACAAAGGATGTTCAGTTTATTCTAATTTGATATGAAATGAAAAACATCTGCCAGATTCCTGCTTAATTGGTCATTTTTAGCTGATATGGAAGCCTCGTTCTGATGTTGCTCAATAACTAATTAGTGTCTCGAGGGCAGAAAAGGTAATTATATTGAATTCTAACTAGCCGAATTTGGTTAGTCTTTAGTGATGAGGGACAACAAGATTGTGTGTTAAAATAGCACACACACACACACACACACACACACACACACACACACACACACGCAAAACTTCAGTACAGAGACAAAGTGGAGTCACAATTCATCGGCTCAGACACAAGATGTATGTGGCAGGGTCTACAGACAAAGGCAAAACCAGCCACGTCGCGGACACTGACGTCTTGCTCCCGGACAAGCTAAAGACCTTATTTGCACGCTTTGAGGATAACACAGTGCCACCGACGCTGCCCACTCCCAGCCCAGACGGCCTCCCTAGCCACGTCCTCAGAGCATGCGCAGACCAGCTGGCTGTTGTGTTTACGGACATATTCAATCTCTCCCTTTCCCCAGTCTGCTGTCCCCACTTGCTTCAAGATGTACACCATTGTTCCGGTACCCAAGAAAGCAAAGATATCTGAACCAGATGACTATAGCCTAGTAGCACTCACTTCTGTCATCATGAAGTGCTTTGAGAGGCTAGTTAAGGATCATATACCTGCTACCTTACCAGACACCATAGACCCTCTCAATTTGCATACCACCCCAATAGGTCCACTGACGATGCCATCGCCATCGCACTGCACACTGCCCTATCCCATCTGGACACAAGAGGAATACTTATGCAAGAATGCTGTTCATAGACTATAGCTCAGCCTTCAACACCATAGTACCCTCCAAGCTCATCATTAAGCTCTGGGCCCTAGGTCTGATATCCGCCCTGTGCAACTGGGTCCTGGACTTCCTGACGGGCCGCCCCCAGGTGGTGAAGGTAGGAAACAACACCTCCACTTCGCTGATCCTCAACACAGGGGCCACACAAAGGTGTGTGCTCAGCCCCCTCCTGTACTCCCTGTTCACCCATGAATGCATGGCCACACACGCCTCCAACTCAATCATCAAGTTTGCAGACAACACAACAGTAGTAGGCCTGATTACCAACAATGACGAGAGCCTACAGGGAGGAGGTGAGGGCCCTGGCAGAGTGGTGCCAGGAAAATAACCTCTCCCTCAACGTCAACAAAAACGAGGGAGCTGATTGTGGACTTCAGGAAACAGCAGAGGGAGCACGCCCCTATCCACATCTTCGGGACCACAGTGGATAAGGTGAAAAGATTCAAGTTCATCGGTGTACACACCACTGGCAATCTGAAATGGTCCATCCACACAGACAGTGTAGTGAAGAAGGCGCATCAGCGCCTCTTCAACCTCAGGAGGCTGAAGAAATTTGGCTTGGCCCCTGAGACCCTCACAAAATTTTACAGATGCACAATTGAGAGCATCCTGTCAGGCTGTATCGCCGCCTGGTTTGGAAACTTCACCGCCCGCAACCGCAGGGCTCTCCAGAGGGTGGTGCGGTCTGTCCAGCGCATCACCGGGGGCACACTGCCTCACCTCCAGGACACCTACAGCACCCGATGTCACAGGAAGGCCAAAAAGATCATCAAAGACATCAATCAACCACCCGAGCCACGTTCTGTTCACACCACTACCATCCAGAAGGTGACGACAGTACAGGTGCATCAAAGCTGGGACCGAGAGACTGAAAAACAGCTTCTAAGGCCATCAGACCTTAGAAGCTGCTGCCCTATATACATAGACATGGAATCACTGGTCACTTTAATAATGGAACACTAGTCACTTTAATAATGTTCACATATTTTTGCTTTACTCATCTCATATGAATACTGTATTCAGTGGTGTCCCATCATTCAGGGCAGGGCCCCACCTGTTTTGAGAACCACACTTTTAGGTAAAAACAAATTGCATTGGGGGCTTGCCTGTTTTGCTTGTAATTTTGGTATTAATACGAGTCACATATCAGTTTGCAAACAATGTAAAAAAAAATGTCATTGAGTTAATAAAGCCGCGTACAAACATGGTCTCTTTTTTGCATTCTTGAGTAAGGCAGCTCCAAAATGCAGGTGTTCATCGGCCATTGTACATAAAGATTACACAACAAGTTGGAATTCGCAAATTCAACATTGAGTGGTTTGGAAGGAATCAGTGGCTAACTGCAAGCATTGCAAAGAAACCACTAACGTTAGCCTGCTATTCAATGGAGTGGCTGTGTGTTCTTCTCTCAGAGTTCCCACCATAAATACAAAGAATGCCAGACTTGAATGACAAAGTTTGATGAAAAAATTTGCCCACAAAGGACCGTTGCGCCACCAAAAATGTGTTGTATGCTGCTGCATAAATTATGTAATATTCAAGGGAGAAATGTATACTGTAGCTAAGAACGTACTACTAAGTGTATGATAGTAGCCCATGTGCCTCACCCTAATAATTTGGTCTATTTTCACCAACGCAGTTTTGTAAACACATAACGTTAGTAGTTGTGGTGCTTGGCTTGAACGTACAAATTCAACACACACAACATTCTGTAATACAATTGTGTTATTTGACGTGTGAAATTAAAAGCTTATTTAACGCGTCAAATAGTGTTATGTATTTTTTGACATGCAAAGACCCAAACGGCGTTCAATGTGCCTCACCCTAATAATTTGATCTATTTTCACCTCTTCATTTCACCTACTGTTCTGACTTGGTGGTGCACAAATAGCCTATAACCTGTTTTAGAGAAATGTAATCATCAAATATTGTAAGAGCTTTCTTTGTCTGTTTTATATGTCCTTTTTGTTTATCTTACGGACCTAAGTTGGTGTACAGGGAGTACACTGTAAGATCGGCCCATGTTCTGAATTCTGTTGCTGTACATTTATAAAGTGCTGAACCAATAGTTATACTGACTATGTCCGTACTAGCTCGCTCATTAATGTCTTAATCGAAATGACGGATTGCCTCTTATCCGCTTGTCGTGCCCCTGTGCCATAATTTTTACATCTCAATTGACAGTAGAAACCACATTTGTTTAAGCAAGTCTGCCATATCAGCTTAGATTTTTTTAAAGGCAATAAATGTGGCTGAATGAACTGTTTCGCTGCCAGACAAGGCTCTGCTGAAAGCCGGGTTCAGCAGTGGTAAGATGCTGGGACTGCTGTTGGGACATCTTTATGTCAGCCCTAACAGTTTGTGGGCACCGTTTGTCAACGTTATAGAGCAATAATTCCTATATTGTTTAGTGTTTTGTAGTGGCTTTGCTGACATGCATCCCACATCAATTTTTTTACCCCACCAAGATTCACATGCTAAAATCACCACTGACTGTATTCTATTCTACTGTACTTTAGTCAATGCCATTGCTTGTCCTAATATTTCTATATTTCTTAATTCCATTTGTGTGTATTGTTGTGTATTGTTAGATACTACTGCACTGTTGGAGCTAGAAACACAAGCATTTTGCTACACCCACAATAACATCAGCTAAATATGTGTATGTGACCAATAAAATGATTTGATTTGAAGCACATACAAAATCTCTAAATCAATTGCGTGTTTTTGTAAGAAGAGTAGTTGAGTGTTCAAAAGCGACTTGTTGTGAAGCACTTAGTTACTGTAACTACGTAGTGTTCTCGGTAGAGTGTTTTTATTTAGTTACTGTAACTACGTAGTGTTCTCGGTAGAGTGTTTTTACTTAGTTACTGTAACTACGTAGTGTTCTCGGTAGAGTGTTTTTACTTAGTTACTGTAACTACGTAGTGTTCTCGGTAGAGTGTTTTTACTTAGTTACTGTAACTACGTAGTGTTCTCGGTAGAGTGTTTTTACTGTGGACGTGTTGTTTCCCTCCAGACCGTTCTTTTTGGAGGAACAACCATTTTATCTACTGTCTCCCGGGCCTCTGATAACTCTGTTCCCTTGGCGTCAGTCTAATAATTGCCCTGGCTCCCGTTTAAAAACGCGCCGATCTGCCTGCCTGCCGGCCTGTTGATAGTGTATCAGGAGACATGTTGTGTGCTGGACTGGCTGGTGGTGGGAGACAGGGCGTCCGGCGTCCGGCACCAGACCTCCTCCTAAAATAACCTCCCTCCCTCCCTCTGTCTGTGCGTTTGTCTGTCTCTGTCCACTTGGAGGCCCTGGGGCTCCCATGGTCCAGTAGAGAGCAGAGGAGCCAGGGGCCAGGGGCCAGGGGCCAGGAGCCAGGGGCCAGGGGCCAGGGGCCAGGAGCCAGGGGCCAGGAGCCAGGGGCCAGGAGCCAGGGGCCAGGGGCCAGGAGCCAGGGGCCAGGGGCCAGGGGCCAGGAGCCAGGGGCCAGGGGCCAGGAGCCAGGGGCCAGGGGCCAGGAGCCAGGGGCCAGGAGCCAGGGGCCAGGGGCCAGGGGCCAGGCATGTCACAGGAATAACATGTCATCAGCTCCATTGCTCCCCTAATGGCCCTCTGCTACTCATACACAGAGTGTACTCAACTCCTCACCAAGCCCCCTGGCTCCCTCACACACACACACACACACACACACACACACACACACACACACACACACACACACACACACACACACACACACACACACACACACACACAAAACCCCCCTGGGTCCTGGCTAGACAAGGAGCCTCCTTATGAAAACATGCTGTCCGGGGTGTTGAAGATAATGTGGGGCCAGACAACTGGATAAATGCCAGCAACTCTTAATCTTGGACCATAGGAATCTCTGTGAAGACGGCCTGCCAAACATTAACCACTTTAGCCAGCTAGCGAGTTTACATGTTTGGGGTCTGGATATTGGCTGATTGAGAAAAGAGAACCAATCCTAGATACGTAAAGTATGTCATGGAAATGGTCTTCCTTGAGATCTTCTATCTACAGTACGTTTCTACTTAACTACAATACAGTAGTATTTACAGTACCTTTCTACTGAACTACAGTACAGTAGTATTTATAGTACCTTTCTATAGAGCTACAGTACAGTATAATCTATAGTACGTTTCTACTGAGCTAAAGTACCTTTCTGCTGAACTACAGTACAGTAGTATTTATAGTACCTTTCTACTGAGTTACAATACAGTAGTATCTACAGTACCTTTCTACTGAGCTACAGTACCTTTCTGTTGAACTAGAGTACAGTAGTATTTATAGTACCTTTCTACTGAGCTACAGTACAGTAGAATCTATAGTAACTTTATACTGAACTACAGTACAGTAGTATCTACAGTACCTTTCTACTGAACTACAGTACAGTAGTATCTACAGTACCTTTCTACTGAGTTACAATACAGTAGTATCTATAGTACCTTTCTACTGAGTTACAATACAGTAGTATCTACAGTACCTTTCTACTGAGCTACAGTACAGTAGTATCTACAGTACCTTTCTACTGAGCTACAGTACAGTAGTATCTACAGTACCTTTCTACTGAGTTACAATACAGTAGTATCTACAGTACCTTTCTACTGAGCTACAGTACAGTAGTATCTACAGTACCTTTCTACTGAGTTACAATACAGTAGTATCTACAGTACCTTTCTACTGAGCTACAGTACCTTTCTGCTGAACTACAGTACAGTAGAATCTATAGTACCTTTCTACTGAGTTACAATACAGTAGTATCTACAGTACCTTTCTACTGAGTTACAATACAGTAGTATCTACAGTACCTTTCTACTGAGCTACAGTACAGTAGTATCTACAGTACCTTTCTACTGAGTTACAATACAGTAGTATCTACAGTACCTTTCTACTGAGCTACAGTACAGTAGTATCTTTCCATTCCATTTATATGGAACTGTACAGTACCCTGTGCCCAGCAGTGGTATCTACAGTACCTGGGACTTGCTTCCATTCAACCTCAAGAGCATTAGTGAGGTCGGGTACTGATGTTAGAGCAATTAGGCATGGCTCACAGTCGGTGTTCCAATTCATCCCAAAGGTCAGGGCTCTGTGCAGGCCAGTCAAGTTCTTCCACACTGATCTCAACAAACCATTTCTGCATGTAACTCGCATTGTGCACGGGGGAATTGTCATGATGAAACAGGAGAGGGCCTTCCCCAGAATGTTGCCACAAAGTTGGAAGCACAGAATTGTCTAGAATGTCATTGTATGCTATAGCGTTAAGATTTCCCTTCACTGGAACTAAGGGGCCTAGCCCAAACCATGAAAAACAGACCCAGACCATTATTCATCCTCCACCAAACTTTACAGTTGTCACTTTGCATTCGGGGAGGTAGCGTTCTCCTGGCAACCGCCAAATCCAGATGTATCCGTTGGACTGCCAGATGGTGAAGCGTGATTCATCACTGCAGAGAATGTGTTTCCACTGCTCCAGAGTCCAATGGCGGAGAGCTTCAGACCATTCCAGCCGACGCTTGGCATTGCGCATGGTGATCTTAGGCCTGTGTGAGGCTGCTTGGCCATGGAAACCCATTTCATGAAGCTTGCTTCCAGAGGCAGTTTGGAATTGCTTCTGTGTTGCAACCGAGGACATATTTTTTTTTACACGCTTCAGCACTCGGCTGTCCCCTTCTGTGTGCTTGTGTGGCCTACCACTTCAGCACTCGGCTGTCCCGTTCTGTGTGCTTGTGTGGCCTACCACTTCAGCATTCAGCTGTCCCCTTCTGTGTGCTTGTGTGGCCTACCACTTCAGCACTCAGCTGTCCCGTTCTGTGTGCTTGTGTGGCCTACCACTTCAGCACTCGGCTGTCCCGTTCTGTGTGCTTGTGTGGCCTACCACTTCAGCACTCGGCTGTCCCGTTCTGTGTGCTTGTGTGGCCTACCACTTCAGCACTCGGCTGTCCCATTCTGTGTGCTTGTATGGCCTACCACTTCAGCACTCGGCTGTCCCGTTCTGTGTGCTTGTGTGGCCTACCACTTCAGCACTCGGCTGTCCCCTTCTGTGTGCTTGTGTGGCCTACCACTTCAGCACTCGGCTGTCCCGTTCTGTGTGCTTGTGTGGCCTACCACTTCAGCACTCGGCTGTCTAGTTCTGTGTGCTTGTGTGGCCTACCACTTCAGCATTCAGCTGTCCCGTTTTGTGTGCTTGTGTGGCCTACCACTTCAGCACTCGGCTGTCTAGTTCTATGTGCTTGTGTGGCCTACCACTTCAGCACTCAGCTGTCCCGTTCTGTGTGCTTGTGTGGCCTACCACTTCGCAGCTGAGCCGTTGTTCTTCCTAGACGTAACCACTTCACAATAACAGCACTTACAGTTGCCCGGGGCAGCTCTAGCAGGTTCGAAATTTTACAAACTGACTTGTTGGAAAGGTGGCATCCTATGACGATGCCACGTTGAAAGCCACTGAGCTCTTCAGTAAGGCCATTTGACTGCCAATGTTTGTCTTTGGAGATTGCATGGCTGTGTGCTCGATTATATACACCTGTCAGCAACGGGTGTGGCTGAAATAGCCAAATCCACTAATATGAAGGGGTGTATATAGTGTATAGTCTGTATAAGAAAAGAACTCTGCATCCCTGCCCAGCCTGGAAAGAGTGGCCAAAAGGGTGTTTAGCATCCCCAGTGGCTCTGCAAGCGCAGAGAAGATATTCTCCCCTGCTGGCCTGCTCTCCAGGCACTGAATCCACAGACTCTGGTTTTTCTAGAAATGAATTCAATGACACTGTTGACTGAGCCTAATAAGTTTAATTTGTATTTCATTCTGAGTCACAGCCTTAATACATCAAAATGTTGTTTAAATGCTGAGCGCTTAATGTCTATGACTCCCTACCAGCCTAGTGTGTCACACTCACTAATGCTTCACAATGTGTTTATTTGTAGGCTATAGCCTTGAAAAAATTGAAATAATATAGCCTAAATAATTCATATTCTTAGGCTCCCTGTCTGGGTCCTGACCTATTTAAAGTGTTTCTATGATGTTAACTATGACATAGAGACTATTTGAAATGATGAGAACTTCTTACATTCACCTTTTCATGTTAATTATAATACTTTTCATTCAAATCATATGGTTTGGTTTCAATACTTCAAACCCAAATGTTAGGTCCAGGTAGTCACAACAATAGATGGGTGTTGGTTAAATTGTGATCTTAATGAATGGAGTGAATTCGGTGCACAGTTTATTTTTATTTTTTAGCAGAGAGGCTGGAAAGTACGTGGAGTGCCAGGCACCGATTCATGAGCCCTGAGCTCAACTCCACTCAAACTCTAGCTACAGTACAGTAGAATCTACAGTACCTTTCTACTGAACTACAGTACAGTAGTATCTACAGTACCTTTCTACTGAACTACAATACAGTAGAATCTACAGTACCTTTCTACTGAACTACAGTACAGTAGAATCTACAGTACCTTTCTACTGAACTACAATACAGTAGAATCTACAGTACCTTTCTACTGAACTACAATACAGTAGAATCTACAGTACCTTTCTACAATACAGTAGAATCTACAGTACCTTTCTACAATACAGTAGAATCTACAGTACCTTTCTACAATACAGTAGAATCTACAGTACCTTTCTACAATACAGTAGAATCTACAGTACCTTTCTACAATACAGTAGTATCTACAGTACCTTTCTACAATACAGTAGAATCTACAGTACCTTTCTACAATACAGTAGAATCTACAGTACCTTTCTACTGAACTACAGTACAGTAGAATCTACAGTACCTTTCTACTGAACTACAGTACAGTAGAATCTACAGTACCGTTCTACTGAACTACAATACAGTAAGTAGTATCTACAGTACCTTTCTACTGAACTACAGTACAATAGTATCTACAGTACCTTTCTACTGAACTACAATACAGTAGTATCTACAGTACCTTTCTACCGAGCTACAATACAGTAGTATTTATAGTACCTTTCTACTGAGTTATAATACAGTAGAATCTACAGTACCTTTCTACAATACAGTAGTATCTATAGTACCTTTCTACAATACAGTAGTATTTATAGTACCTGGAATCTCTAGTGGCGCAGCTAGCACTGTGATGCAGTGTCTTAGACCACTCAGGAGGCCTACAGTACCTTTCTACTGAGCTACAATACAGTAGTATTTATAGTACCTTTCTACTGAGCTACAATACAGTAGTATTTATAGTACCTTGCTACTGAGCTACAATACAGTAGTATTTATAGTACCTTTCTACTGAGCTACAGTGCAGTAGTATCTACAGTACCTTTCTACTGAGCTACAATACAGTAGTATCTATAGTATCTTTCTACTGAACTACAATACAGTAGTATTTACACTACCTTTCTACTGAACTACAATACAGTAGTATTTACAGTACCTTTCTACTGAACTACAATACAGTAGTATTTATAGTACCTTTCTACTGAACTACAGTAGAGTAGAATCTACAGTACCTTTCTACAATACAGTAGTATTTACAATACCTCAATTCCGTGGTATCCAATTGGTAGTTACAGGCTTGTCTCATCGCTGCAACTCCCGTATGGACTCGGGAGAGGCGAAGGTTGAGAGCCGTGCGTCCTCCAAAACACAACCCAACCAAGCCGCACTGCTTCTTGCCACAATGCCCACTTAACCCGGAAGCCAGCCACACCAATGTGTCGGAGGAAACACAGTACACCTGGCGACCGTGTCAGCGTGCACTGCGCCCGGCCCGCCACAGGAGTCGCTAGTGCACGATGGAACAAGGACATCACTGCCGGTCAAACCCTCCCCTAACCCGGACGACGCTGGGCCAAATGTACGCCGCCCCATGGGTCTCCCGGTCGCGGCCGGCTGCGACAGAGCCTGGACTTAAACCCAGAATCTCTAGTGGTGCAGCTAGCACTGTGATGCAGTGTCTTAGACAACTCAGGAGGCCTACAGTACCTTTCTACTGAGCTACAATGCAGTAGTATTTATAGTACCTTTCTACTGAGCTACAGTGCAGTAGTATCTACACTACAGTAGTATCTACAGTACCTTTCTACTGAGCTACAGTGCAGTAGTATCTACAGTACCTTTCTACTATCTACTGTATTTGGGTTCTCCATCTAGCCCACACTTCTCATGTCAGCTGGACTGAGACATACAGCGACCAGCGATATTAATGAGAGGGAAGGCCCAATCAGGAGCCGCTCTGCTCCCTTCACTCACAGTTCAACACTAATGCTGTCCCGGCCCTTTGAAACGGCACTCAACTTTCAAGCCTAATGACTTTCCACGCTATTTCCCCCCGTGCCGTTTATTTATTTTTCTTCCTCTCTTTCACGGGACCGACCCGCTGGTCCTCCTACTCGTTTATCACTATTCCCTCTCTTCCTTTCACAGGACCGACCCTGCGCTTTGGGTTGAGGCCGACTGGCTGGTCCTCCTACTCGTTTATCACTATTCCCTCTCTTCCTTTCACGGGACCGACCCGCGCTTTGGGTTGAGGCCGACTGGCTGGTCCTCCTACTCGTTTATCACTATTCCCTCTCTTCCTTTCACAGGACCGACCCTGCGCTTTGGGTTGAGGCCGACTGGCTGGTCCTCCTACTCGTTTATCACTATTCCCTCTCTTCCTTTCACGGGACCGACCCGCGCTTTGGGTTGAGGCCGACTGGCTGGTCCTCCTACTCGTTTATCACTATTCCCTCTCTTCCTTTCACGGGACCGACCCGCGCTTTGGGTTGAGGCTGACTGGCTGGTCCTCCTACTCCTTTATCACTATTCCCTCTCTTCCTTTCACGGGACCGACCGGCGCTTTGGGTTGAGGCCGACTGGCTGGTCCTCCTACTCCTTTATCACTATTCCCTCTCTTCCTTTTACGGGACCGACCCTGCGCTTTGGGTTGAGGCCGACTGGCTGGTCCTCCTACTCGTTTATCACTATTCCCTCTCTTCCTTTTACGGGACCGACCCTGCGCTTTGGGTTGAGGCCGACTGGCTGGTCCTCCTACTCCTTTATCACTATTCCCTCTCTTCCTTGCTTCCCTCCATTTTAAAAGAGGGAGTCGGCAATGAATGAAACACACTCGTGTGACACAGGACACCAGTGTTTCCTGGAACTGAAGTATTCATTAAGGATTTCCATTACATGTCTAAATAGCACGAGAGGTAGGGAGGAGGAGGGGGATTCTAAATGTTAGTAAAGGATTTTAAATGATCCCTGGTGGAGCTTCAGAATTGAGCGCTGAATAAGCAAACATTCATCATTTCTAATACCGGCATCATCGGAGTCCACAACCGCACACAGGTTGATGGATATTATGCACTGAGTGATGCACCAACCCATCTGTTGACATGGACATGTAGGAACATTTAGGTAGAGCTCATCAGAGTGTTAAGAATCATTCCTGAGTGTGTTTTAGTTGACCTTTATCCCACTATAGCAAACATGAATGTTCACAAATGTTCACTTGTGAACCGTTCAATTGTGAGTTCAAGTGTTCAATATTGAGCCAAAATGCCTTTCAATGTTTCATGAATATAATCCAGGATGTAAACAGAGGATAAACAACCCACCTCTTACAGCCACATCTGGTGGATCAAATGGTTTACTGTTTTAATACATCACTCTCTCCTTTCCTATTTTCCTCCTCCTCCTCCTCCTCTTCATCTTCCTCCTCCTCATCTTCCTCCTCGTCTTCCTCTTCCTGGTCCTCTTCCTCCTCCTCCTCCTCATCTTCCTCCTCGTTTTCCTCTTCCTGGTCCTCTTCCTGGTCCTCTTCCTGGTCCTCTTCCTGGTCCTCTTCCTTGTCCTCATGCTCTTCCTACTCCTTTTCCTCCTCCTCCTTGTCCTCCTTTTCCTCCTCGTCCTCTTCCTCCTCCTCCTCTCCTCTTACTCATCCTCCTCCTCCTCCACCACACGTCTTTAGGCCTTTCTCCACAAGGGGCAAGTTCAAGGACCTTATACTTGTTCGTTTGTTTGCTTTCCAAACAAGTGTCTGTTTAGACTTCCATCAGGGGGGAACAGTATCTAAGAAAACGAGGAAGGAAACAGGCCCAAAACAAAGGAAGAGGAAAGGACCCTATGTGATAGAGCCTGTCCCTTGCTGTTCCTGGCTGCAGTGGTGTCGTGCAAAACATGGCGCCACACTACAACCGGCCATAGGCTGAGAGCGGACGTGGACTTTCATGGAAAACCACACGTTCACAACTACGTAGGTCAGTGCAGAGAATTAACAGGGGGAGACATGTTGTGCTACAGTTTGTTGTGTCAATATTCTTTCTGACAAAGGATGGATTCATAGAATGCACTGAGAAAGATTCGTGGAATCCACTACCCTTGATGAAACTAAATTGAACGTTTATTTGTGTTGCATTTTGCAAAGTTATATTGTGAAAATATTTTTGCATGGTGCCATAAGGGGAAATCTGAGGTATGATGACAAATTCATACTTTGTCCTGACTCCAAACACACGCTTGTCTGGTAACCTCATCTTAGTCACAGACCACAGTTCAACAAAAGTCTCAACCCTTTGGAACAGTATATCTACCGTGGACATTGTGTCCCAGTTTGTGAGTGAATGTTCCATGAGTTTGTGACAGAGTAGGCCAGGCCCAATCCTATCCCTTGCCAGACTCATACTGGGACAGAACCAGAGGGGTTGGAACAGGCACTTCTCCATCTACACATGCTGTCCAACAGGCTTTGCTGTCCCCATTTCAACCAGCAGACATGCAGTATTCTCCTCATGATGTAAAGTGTCATATTTTGAATATGTGAGTTATTTGCTTACTGCCCATGTTATTCAGGCACATGTAACTTTTCCCAAGTCTGCCGTGCTATAGGTTGCACATTATCTGCACCGAGTGGCCTTTTCTCCATGTATGTTGGATAATAATGTTGTATATGTATAGAGCCATTAGATTTGAGGTTCTGTAGAGAATGGGTTCAGATGAAGTGTGAATGAGAATACATGTCTGTACAGTGGACAGTATGTGTTTCACTGCGTCACCGTTGTGTCCCTCAGCTCACATCCTTTAGTGTCCCGACAACAACAATCTCACTAGCTGGTGGCCGTCTAGGGCTGCACCCTATGACGTTGGAAAAGACCAGTATCCTACATCTAATCTGTTCAGAGGGGAAGAAAAACCTCCTCTAAAACCAGAGAGTAGGAACTGGGGAGTCATGAGGGCTGGCTGTCTGGCTGACTGACTGGCTGGGGAGCCATGCGGGCTGGCTGGCTGGGGAGAGAAGGTCTGAAGAGAGAGGAGAGAGAGAGAGGTCTGGAGAGAAAGGAGAACGAGGAGAGAGAGAGAGAGGAGAAATCAGAAGTGCAGATTGGAGACAGGAAGAGAGTGGCGTCAGTACAGGCGGGAGATAAGAGCACTGACTCCACACACAAACACACACATCTCTCTCTCTCTCGTTCTCTTTCTGGCTGGCTGACACAGCAGGCGCCCACAGTAGAGATATGGCCTCTCACGAATGCAGGCACACACACACACCACACCACACCACACCACACCACACCACACACACACACACACACACACACACACACACACACACACGTACACACACACACACACACACGTACACAGCTTAACCTAAAAAAGCCTTTTTCCTTCGTAGGGACCAGCTCATTTTTCTGTGTTTTACTATCCTTTTACTAACCTTCTGGTCCCCACAAGGAGAGTAAAAACAAACCACACACACACACACATCGATGACCCATAAGACGTATGACCTGTGACCTCTGGTCTGTGTGAGTATGGCTGCTGGGTAGTGAACACAGAGGCTGACCCTAACCCATACCAGAGAGGTGGATTCACAAGTTCTGAATCATAGCAATAATGAAATAATCCAATACAACGTGCCCCACTCAGAGGTTTAGAGGAAGAACATGGAAGAACATGGATCAGATGTCCCTTCTGATCTTGGGATATTCAAAACATTTATATTGGTCAGGCCTTTTATGTAGAATAGTTCATATCTCGGAACTACAAACCTTCAGTCCATAGTCAGTCAAGATCTAGATCCAGATATAGATATAGATCCAGACCCAGATGTAGATCCAGATATAGATGTAGATCCAGATATAGATATAGATCCAGATATAGATATATATCCAGATATAGATCCAGATATAGATATAGATCCAGATATAGATCCAGATATAGATCCAGACCCAGATGTAGATCCAGATATAGATGTAGATCCAGATATAGATCCAGATATAGATGTAGATCCAGATGTAGATCCAGATCCAGAAGTAAATCCAGATATAGATCCAGATGTAGATCCAGATATAGATCCAGATATAGATCCAGACCAAGATGCAGATACAGATATAGATCCAGATCCAGATGTAAATCCAGATATAGATATACAGTTGAGAGAACAAGTATTTGATACACTGCCGATTTTGCAGGTTTTCCTACTCACAAAGCACTGTAGATCCAGATCCAGTTATAGATCTAGATCCAGATATAGATATAGATCCACATATAGATCCTGATCCAGATATAAATCCAGATCCAGATATAGATTCAGATCCAGATATAGAGCCAGATCCAGATATAGATCCAGATATACGTCCAGATTCAGATATAGATCCAGATATAGATCCAGATCCAGATATAAATCCAGATCCAGATATAGATCCAGATATAGAGCCAGATCCAGATATAGATCCAGATATAGAGCCAGATCCAGATATAAAGCCAGATCCAGATATAAATCCAGATCCAGATATAGATCCAGATATAGAGCCAAATCCAGATATAGATCCAGATCCAGATATAGATCCAGATATAGAGCCAGATCCAGATATAGAGCCAGATCCAGATATAGATCCAGATATAGAGCCAGATCCAGATATAGAGCCAGATCCAGATATAGAGCCAGATCCAGATGTAGATCCAGATATAGATCCAAATCCATATATAGAGCCAGATCCAGATATAGAGCCAGATCCAGATATAGAGCCAGATCCAGATATAGAGCCAGATCCAGATATAGAGCCAGATCCAGATGTAGATCCAGATATAGATCCAGATGTAGATCCAGATGTAGATCCAGATCCAGATAGAGATATCTATTATACTTTTTGACTGTTTGCTGTTTTTTTGACAGTGCTGCTACTGTATGTTAAATATGATCAGACTACTGTCTCCCAGAGCTATGCATCTTTCCATCAGACAACTGTCTCCCAGAGCTATGCATCTTTCCATCAGACTACTGTCTCCCAGAGCTATGCATCTTTCCATCAGACTACTGTCTCCCAGAGCTATGCATCTTTCCATCAGACTACTGTCTCCCAGAGCTATGAATCTTTCCATCAGACAACTGTCTCCCAGAGCTATGCATCTTTCCATCAGACAACTGTCTCCCAGAGCTATGAATCTTTCCATCAGACTACTGTCTCCCAGAGCTATGCATCTTTCCTTCAGACTATTGTCTCCCAGAGCTATGAATCTTTCCATCAGACAACTGTCTCCCAGAGCTATGCATCTTTCCATCAGACAACTGTCTCCCAGAGCTATGAGTCTTTCCTTCAGACAACTGTCTCCCAGAGCTATGAGTCTTTCCTTCAGACTACTGTCTCCCAGAGCTATGCATCTTTCCATCAGACAACTGTCTCCCAGAGCTATGAGTCTTTCCATCAGACTACTGTCTCCCAGAGCTATGCATCTTTCCATCAGACAACTGTCTCCCAGAGCTATGAGTCTTTCCATCAGACAACTGTCTCCCAGAGCTATGAATCTTTCCTTCAGACTACTGTCTCCCAGAGCTATGCATCTTTCCATCAGACTACTGTCTCCCAGAGCTATGCATCTTTCCATCAGACTACTGTCTCCCAGAGCTATGAATCTTTCCATCAGACAACTGTCCCCCATAGCTATGAATCTTTCCTTCAGACTACTGTCTCCCAGAGCTATGAATCTTTCCTTCAGACTATTGTCTCCCAGAGCTATGAATCTTTCCTTCAGACTATTGTCTCCCAGAGCTATGCATCTTTCCATCAGACTACTGTCTCCCAGAGCTATGCATCTTTCCATCAGACTACTGTCTCCCAGAGCTATGAATCTTTCCATCAGACAACTGTCTCCCAGAGCTATGAATCTTTCCTTCAGACAACTGTCTCCCAGAGCTATGAGTCTTTCCTTCAGACTACTGTCTCCCAGAGCTATGAATCTTTCCTTCAGACTACTGTCTCCCAGAGCTATGAATCTTTCCTTCAGACTACTGTCTCCCAGAGCTATGAATCTTTCCTTCAGACTACTGTCTCCCAGAGCTATGAATATTTCCTTCAGACTACTGTCTCCCAGAGCTATGAATCTTTCCTTCAGACTACTGTCTCCCAGAGCTATGAATCTTTCATTCAGACTACTGTCTCCCAGAGCTATGCATCTTTCCTCCAGACTACTGTCTCCCAGAGCTATGCATCTTTCCTTCAGACTACTGTCTCCCAGAGCTATGAATCTTTCCTTCAGACTACTGTCTCCCAGAGATATGAGTCTTTCCATCAGAATACAAAAGTACATTTTCAATTCTATTAATGGCTTCCAAGGTCAATTATAAGTAACACTGAAAATCCTTTCAGTGTTTCTCTTTTGTTTCTTTGCAAGACATCACAGTGTCTGTTAGAGGGCTGTAAGACAGTACTGTATCTGTTAGAGGGCTGTAAGACAGTACTGTGTCTGTTAGAGGGCTGTAAGACAGTACTGTATCTGTTAGAGGGCTGTAAGACAGTACTGTGTCTGTTAGAGGGCTGTAAGACAGTACTGTGTCTGTTAGAGGGCTGTAAGACAGTACTGTGTCTGTTAGAGGGCTGTAAGACAGTACTGTGTCTGTTAGAGGGCTGTAAGACAGTACTGTGTCTGTTAGAGGGCTGTAAGACATCACAGTGTCTGTTAGAGGGCTGTAAGACAGTACTGTGTCTGTTAGAGGGCTGTAAGACAGTACTGTGTCTGTTAGAGGGCTGTATGTGTCTGTTAGAGGGCTGTAAGACAGTACTGTGTCTGTTAGAGGGCTGTATGTGTCTGTTAGAGGGCTGTAAGACAGTACTGTGTCTGTTAGAGGGCTGTATGTGTCTGTTAGAGGGCTGTAAGACAGTACTGTGTCTGTTAGAGGGCTGTAAGACAGTACTGTGTCTGTTAGAGGGCTGTAAGACAGTACTGTGTCTGTTAGAGGGCTGTAAGACAGTACTGTGTCTGCTAGAGGGCTGTAAGACAGTACTGTGTCTGTTAGAGGGCTGTAAGACAGTACTGTGTCTGTTAGAGGGCTGTAAGACAGTACTGTGTCTGCTAGAGGGCTGTATGTGTCTGTTAGAGGGTTGTAAGACAGTACTGTGTCTGTTAGAGGGTTGTAAGACAGTACTGTGTCTGTTAGAGGGCTGTAAGATGCAAGTGACCTTCAAAGACGACATTGAAGGAAACAAGGGCCCTACCACAGAGCAATAGATGTTGGTGTCTTTCCAGGTCGTCTTTTTTGCAGTCGCTCTGCTCATCTCAGAAGATTGCTAAATCAAATCAATGTGGTTCCTGTTATGTTAATTGAACACCCATCCAGGCGTTGTGAGATTTGATCACCTGTGCAGCGCGACTGCAAAAAAAAGACCACCTGGAACGCCACCGTTGTCTAAAGTTTTTTACAAGCTCTAGCAGACCAAGATTCAGAGTGTTGCAATGTCGTTTTTCGTCACAAATAATATGTACTTTTGTAGACGTATCATTCCTCCCGCAGCTGTGGGAGCGAGCAGTGTTGTCGCTTTGTTCCTTGATCTGATCTCAAGGCTATATAGGCTATTCATCATAGTAGCCTATTTTTCATTGATAACCAAATATAATCTCAGTGACTGTTCAAACAGTAAACCAAACAATAAGACTCCACCCACAAAGTAATAGCTAGTGATTCCAGGCTATTGTGAAGGGAAAAAAGGGGGAAAAGCTAGCCTTTTTTCTAGGTAGCCGTTTTTTATCTGTGACCAAAACAGAATGGCGTTCTATTTTTAGTTCATATGGGAATGAATACACAAGCACCATATCAAACGGGATGATGTTTTTTAGGTTACACTGACAAGTATAAGAATATGTGCCAGGGCATATTCTTTTATTATAAATCTGATTATTTTACATGGAAATGTGGGAAGCTAAAAAGAGCTAGCTTGCTATGTTTTTAGCCAGGCCAACGCCAGCTAGCCAGGCTAACGCCAGCTAGCCAGGCTAACGCCAGCTAGCTACTACTAGCAAGGGAAAGCAAAATGAAAAGACCAAAATGTAAAAACGTTCGCTATCGCCCCCTTGTGGATCCGAGTGCATTGTTACCGAAAGGTGCCTGCTACTCCCAAAAATATCCCCCTCCACCAACGTGCAAGTAGACGGAGTCTACGGAGTGAAGCCTGTAGGAACCTTTACAAGGAGCCACAATAACCTTTCCTCAACCCTCAGTGCTAGGAGTAGTGGAAGGGAAGGAGAAATGAATACAGACATATTTCTTTCTTAGGAGGGATTTCAGGCTTGGAATGCTGGCTGAAGGGGGCTGTGCAAAAGGTTGCCGGTGTGTGTGTGTTTGCATTCGTGTGTGTGTGTGTGTTTGAATTGTGTGTGTGTGTGTGTGTGTGTTTATAGTGGCAGTCAGAGAGCTGATAAAGGGCTGCTCCAGGCTCCAAGTAGAGTTCTGGGACAATACAACACAGGAACTGAGCTGCCGGACTCAGGAGGTCAATAGACCTGCTGTCAACATGGCCTCTGTTCTTATCTTTCTTTGCCTTCCCCAGAGTGAGTGTGTGTGTGTGTGTGTGAGAGTTTCGTAAATGTGTGCAGGATGTTTTAGTATGCTTGTGGTCATGTGTATCTGCCTGTGGGTGTGTGTGGTAAACGTATGTGTGTTTGTGTATCTTTGTTTTTGTGTGTGTGTATGTTTTATGTGCGGTTGTGTGTAAAACTACCTGATACCATGAGCTGTACTGTGTCTCTCTGTCTTGGCCCAGCACCAGACGCTGGTTTGACAGAGGCACACGGGGACTGTGGGGAATACTTGGAATTCCTGCTTTCCAGAGGAAGTTTTGTTGTTGTTGACTCATTCAGGGGAAGACCTATACCACACTAGGCTGACACTATAGCTGTCATGTTTACACTGATAAATAAATACAGCTACACACACAGAGAGAGAGAGAGAGAGAGAGAGAGAGAGAGAGAGAGAGAGAGAGAGAGACTGTGGGTACAGGTAGCACAAAGAAAAAAAGGGAGGACTGAGATATCAACTCTCCACACAAAGCAGGATCAGCATAAGATACTATTCACTGATTGTGTATGCCTTGAGGAGTTCTGAAATGGGCCGTGTTAAAAGACGTTCAAAAAACCCTGTTTGTCCTTATGACTCACAGGTTCCAGGTGGCCTCATGGGGAAAAGACACAGTGATCAGGGAGAGCTGCTATGACCTCATGGGGAACAGACAAGGTGATCAGGGAGAGCTGCTATGACCTCATGGGGAACAGACAAGGTGATCAGGGAGAGCTGCTATGGCCTCATGGGGAACAGACAAGGTGATCAGGGAGAGCTGCTATGGCCTCATGGGGAACAGACACGGTGATCGGAGAGAGCTGCTATGGCCTCATGGGGAACAGACACGGTGATCAGGGAGAGCTGCTAATCTACTGCTCATCACATGTCAAAGCCAAAGAGATCCTTCAGTCTCATATTATATAGAAACGTAAGCGTGAACACGGACTCTATGTAAACGTTGTTTTCTGGACTTTTGATACACATGTCACCATGGCGCCCGTTGTCTTGTATGTGCAATCATCAAAGTTCAAGCTACCGCCGTACAGAAAGGACTTTCAATTTCATTGAGTTTAGCGAGCTACTTTATGAGAATAGACTAAAGGTCAACTAGGCTAAGCTGTCTGGACTAGCCTCTGTGCTGTGCTACTTTAAACAACTAGCTATCTTATTTTTCCAATGCTTCTGTCTTTTAAAAAACAGCCAACAACTGGAAATGCATTAAAATGACCTCATCAGTCCGTTTCTCACAGCTTCCTGTTTCATACATGATTTCCATTAAGGAACGATGTCAGTCATTTATCACGGAGTACATTACGTATTGTTGGCAAAACCGCTAACAGCTAAGCTAGGCAGCAGTGCACCACACAAACACAGGAAGTTAAAAAATTACCAAGAAGTTGATAGGCCTATATGGATTTACAAAAAAATGTACAAACGGAAATCATAAAATAACTTTATTAACAGCCATGGCACCTTAACACCCTGGGCTCTCTGTACATTTCCTCCTACCACTGCAGCTAGACTGTGACAGACAGCAACAGTTGCCGCTAGCTTCCTAACTATTTTGTTCTCACAGGGTCTGCAACAGATGGGGAGGCGGGCGGTGGGGCGCAAAGTAGAGAGATGTAAAATGGAGGTGACAATCCCAGAGAAGGCTGAGACATTTGCCACCGAGACTGACTGAGACTGACTGAGGGAGATCCTTTAAGGCCCTCAGTGCCTCAAGGACATAACCCCCTGCTCCCTTTCTCCTCTCTCTCCCACAGAGTCAAGTGCAGAGGAGGTGAGGGGTGTGTCCTCTTCAGCTTCCTTTTAAGGCCATGGTGTGAGGGCGATCAGGGTCCATCCACCCTCAGGATGTAGAGAGCTCTGCCGTGAGGCCGTGGTGATGCCAGAGATTGAGATGTATGAGTCTGGCTTCTCGACCCGCTGTACATGTGCCTTTAGGAAGGAGGGGGAAAGAGTGAGAAAGAAATATGGAGTGATAGAGAGGGAAAGAGGGTTAACATGTATGTTTAGTGCTTAGCGCCAGACACCCTGTGTTCTTGGATGCGGAGTCAGACGGAATGTTCATTCCAAAGTCCTACAATAGAGCCAGGAACAGTTGAACAATTCCATGTCAAATGTTATTTCCAATTTAGCAACAATGTCTGTTGGAGCTACAAGTACAGACCAGGCCTGGAACCATCTAATGGGAGTATTGCATCAGTTCCAACCAGTGTATACTCTAAAAGGCCTTATTCCCAAAAGGATGGACTTACAGGGCACAATGAGAGGACGTCAAACAAACCTCCACTTCTCCCATCCCCCAGACCAGTAAAAGTCCTCCTGTCCTGTTCACAGCATGGGCTGGGCCTTCAGAGAATGTGCTTTATATCACCAGTAATTGCTTGTGATTCTCCCTCTTGACTTCAAAGGCAGGGTGCACGGCAGCTCAGGGGTCAAAGGCGAGACCGTTGCCCAAACGCCCCCCAATTTCCTGTTGCCGTCTGGCTTGCTCTCTGAGCAGGAAGAGGAAGAGGGATCTGAGGCGAAGGCCGTGAACTCTGGGGCTGTCTGACGAGACAGAGCTCCATACTTCCCTGTCTGTCTGTCTGTCTGTCTGTCTGTCTGTCTGTCTGTCTGTCTGTCTGTCTGTCTGTCTGTCTGTCTGTCTGTCTGTCTGTCTGTCTGTCTGTCTGTCTGTCTGTCTGTCCATCTGTCTGTTTATCTCTCTATTTATCTCTCTGCTAATCTGTCCATCTGTCTTTCTGTCTGTTGGTCCCTCCGTCCATCTGTCGTTCCGTCCGTCTGTCCTTCTGTCTGGCTAATGCCTCCTCAATTTACATCTCAGCTAGCATAGTTGTGCATATTAGTTTTGGCTTTATCCTATTCTGTGGTTCTAATAATAGGACTATACCATAGTGGTAATTACATGGTCCTTTAAACAACGTTTTCCAGAGAATAACTACAGTATAATCAGTGGGCCATGGTGGTGACGAACAGAGATGAACATGTGGACAAGGGCAGAGTCTTCATCTTGGCTGTACATTTTAGTCCTATCTGTGCCCCTAACCCACATCTGTCAGATGTCCCAGAGGAGAGACTACGGGGTAGTTAGTTGTCATTATCATAAGGTAATGCAGTGTGACCAGATGTCCCAGGGGAGAGACTATGGGGCAGATAGTTGTCATAATCATAAGGTAATGCAGTGTGATCAGATGTCCCAGGGGAGAGACTATGGGGCAGTTAGTTGTCATTATCATAAGGTAATGCAGCGTGATCAGATGTCCCAGGGGAGAGACTACGGGGCAGTTAGTTGTCATTATCAGCGTGATCAGATGTCCCAGGGAGAGATACAGGGCAGTTAGTTGTCATTATCAGTGATCAGATGTCCCAGGGGAGAGACTACGGGGCAGTTAGTTGTCATTATCATAAGGTAATGCAGCGTGATCAGATGTCCCAGAGGAGAGACTACGGGGCAGTTGTCATTATCATAAGGTAATGCAGTGTGATCAGATGTCCCAGGGGAGAGACTACGGAGCTGTGAGGGCATCAGGGAGGAGCTCGTGATAAACATGGCATTGGGACTCCACTGGGATATACAGGTAGAGAGCTATCTAAAACTCACTAAGGACTGTATTCATGGACACACACACACACACACACACACACACACACACACACACACACACACACACACACACACACACACACACACACACACACACACACACACACACACACACACACACACACACGCGCCACCCAGTCCCTATGTCCAGGACAGGATGAAGAAATCGTAGGTCCCGGAGCGTTGTTTTTGTTTAATAGCCTACATCAAGATGAATTACTTTGAAAAACAGTGCTGCTATTAGCTACAGATTGGGAGTTGTTGAGGACAAAATGGTTTATATTGGTTCTACAGACAGTAAGCATTTGGTTTCCAAACGTTTTCCTGCGATTTTATTTTGAAATCTGCAAAAAGCAAACCAACAGCTGCAACCAGCCATAGAAATATAACCCACAGACGGCTGTTCCCATTCAAGTCAGCGCTGACATCCACTGTCAGTGTACCCATGAGTTTAACAGTCAAATTGCCAGGGTCAGAGGTTACAAACCCCTTCTATGGATTGTATGTCAATGGCCACAACGCAACAATCTGTATATTTGGTGCTCATGCTGCCCAAGCTGATGCCTGCCTGACTATAGCATTGGGCCAGTAACCAGCAGGTAGCCTAGTGGTTAGAACATTGGGCCAGTAACCAGCAGGTAGCCTAGTGGTTAGAACATTGGGCCAGTAACCAGCAGGTAGCCTAGTGGTTAGAGCATTGGGCCAGTAACCAGCAGGTAGCCTAGTGGTTAGAGCATTGGACCAGTAACCAGCAGGTAGCCTAGTGGTTAGAACATTGGGCCAGTAACCAGCAGGTAGTCTAGTGGTTAGAGCATTGGGCCAGTAACCAGCAGGTAGCCTAGTGGTTAGAGCATTGGGCCAGTAACCAGCAGGTAGCCTAGTGGTTAGAGCGTTGGGCCAGTAACCAGCAGGTAGCCTAGTGGTTAGAGTGTTGGGCCAGTAACCAGCAGGTAGCCTAGTGGTTAGAGCGTTGGGACAGTAACCAGCAGGTAGCCTAGTGGTTAGAGCGTTGGGCCAGTAACCAGCAGGTAGCCTAGTGGTTAGAGCATTGGGCCAGTAACCAGCAGATAGCCTAGTGGTTAGAGTGTTGGGCCAGTAACCAGCAGGTAGCCTAGTGGTTAGAGTGTTGGGTCAGTAACCAGCAGGTAGGATAGTGGTTAGAGTGTTGGGTCAGTAACCAGCAGGTAGCCTAGTGGTTAGAGTGTTGGGTCAGTAACCAGCAAATAGACTAGTGGTAAGAGCATTGGGCCAGCAGGTAGGATAGTGGTTAGAGTGTTGGGTCAGTAACCAGCAGGTAGCCTAGTGGTTAGAGCATTGGGCCAGCAGGTAGGATAGTGGTTAGAGTGTTGGGTCAGTAACCAGCAGGTAGCCTAGTGGTAAGAGCATTGGGCCAGCAGGTAGCCTAGTGGTTAGAGTGTTGGGTCAGTAACCAGCAGGTAGGATAGTGGTTAGAGTGTTGGGTCAGTAACCAGCAGGTAGCCTAGTGGTTAGAGTTGGGACAGTAACCCAGGTAGCCTAGTGGTTAGAGCATTGGGCCAGGTAGCCTAGTGGTTAGAGTGTTGGGCCAGCCTAGTGGTTAGAGTGTTGGGTCAGTAACCAGCAGGTAGGCATAACCAGCAGGTAGCCTAGTGGTTAGAGGTAGGTAGGATAGTGGTTAGAGTGTTGGGTCAGTAACCAGCAGGTAGCCAGTGGTTAGAGCATTGGGCCAGCAGGTAGGATAGTGGTTAGAGTGTTGGGTCAGTAACCAGCAGGTAGCCTAGTGGTAAGAGCATTGGCCAGCAGGTAGTGGTTAGGATAGTGGTTAGAGTGTTGGGTCAGTAACCAGCAGGTAGCCTAGTGGTTAGAGTGTTGGGTCAGTAACCAGCAAATAGACTAGTGGTAAGAGCATTGGGCCAGCAGGTAGGATAGTGGTTAGAGTGTTGGGTCAGTAACCAGCAGGTAGCCTAGTGGTAAGCGCATTGGGCCAGCAGGTAAGATCGTGGTTAAAGTGTTGGGCCAGTAACTGGAAGGTTGCTGAATCAAATCTCTGAGTTGACAAGATAAAAATGTGTTGTTTTGCCCCTGGACAAGGTAGTTAACCTGTTCCTAGACTGCCCTTGTAAATACGATTTTTTTCTTAACTGAATTTCCTAGTTAAATAACCACATTTCCTAGTTAAATAACCACATTTCCTAGTTAAATTAAAAATACAAAGTATATGGTGTCGGGTGCAATTTCCTGACATGGTTTAGGTCCGCTTGTAGACATGGTTTAGGTCTGCTTGTAGACATGGTTTAGGTCCGCTTGTAGACATGGTTTAGGTCCGCTTGTAGACATGGTTTAGGTCCGCTTGTAGACATGGTTTAGGTCCGCTTGTAGACATGGTTTAGGTCCGCTTGTAGACATGGTTTAGGTCCGCTTGTAGACATGGTTTAGGTCCGCTTGTAGACATGGTTTAGGTCCGCTTGTAGACATGGTTTAGGTCCGCTTGTAGACATGGTTTAGGTCCGCTTGTAGACATGGTTTAGGTCCGCTTGTAGACATGGTTTAGGTCCGCTTGTAGACATGGTTTAGGTCCGCTTGTAGACATGGTTTAGGTCCGCTTGTAGACATGGTTTAGGTCCGCTTGTAGACATGGTTTAGGTCCGCTTGTAGACATGGTTTAGGTCCGCTTGTAGACATGGTTTAGGTCCGCTTGTAGACATGGTTTAGGTCCGCTTGTAGACATGGTTTAGGTCCGCTTGTAGACATGGTTTAGGTCCGCTTGTAGACATGGTTTAGGTCCGCTTGTAGACATGGTTTAGGTCCGCTTGTAGACATGGTTTAGGTCCGCTTGTAGACATGGTTTAGGTCAGCTTGTAGACATGGTTTAGGTCCGCTTGTAGACATGGTTTAGGTCAGCTTGTAGACATGGTTTAGGTCTGCTTGTAGACATGGTTTAGGTCCGCTCCTCTATGCCAAGGAGCGTTGAAGCTGTTCTGGCATTTCCTGGTGACTCAACACCCTTTTAAGACACTTTCTGTTGATGTTTCCTTGATTTTGGCAGATACCTATGTGCTTGTGATAAAACTTGGTCAACAGTTTTTTTTATATAAACTATTGATCATCTGTGGCTAAATGATGATCTCTGGTGTATTTTGAACATTGAGAGGGGGCTCCTGTGGTTGGATAAAAAATGTACCTTGTAGGTTTGGGCCAAGCCCCCAACTCACATAAATTGGTAAGTCACATTTATTTATTATGCAGTCATTTGAATGTAATCTCTGGAGGTTGGGGGCCCACAGTTACCTACTGGGCCCATACATCCTGTCCTCCCC
>NC_088422.1:94872564-94918020 GCF_034236695.1 Oncorhynchus nerka
TCAGCTATGACTGCAGAAAGAAAGGGTGTCAACTATGACTGCAGAAAGAACAGGGTGTCAGCTATGACTGCAGAAAGAACAGGGTGTCAGCTATGACTGCAGAAAGAACAGGGTGTCAGTGTCAACTATGACTGCAGAAAGAACGGGGTGTCAGCTATGACTGCAGAAAGAACAGGGTGTCAGCTATGACAGCAGAAAGAACAGGGTGTCAGCTATGACTGCAGAGAGAACGGGGTGTCAGCTATGACTGCAGAAAGAACGGGGTGTCAGCTATGACTGCAGAAAGAACGGGGTGTCAGCTATGACTGCAGAAAGAACAGGGTGTCAGCTATGACTGCAGAAAGAACAGGGTGTCAACTATGACTGCAGAAAGAACAGGGTGTCAGCTATGACTGCAGAAAGAACAGGGTGTCAACTATGACTGCAGAAAGAACAGGGTGTCAGCTATGACTGCAGAAAGAACAGGGTGTCAGCTATGACAGTAGAAAGAACGGGGTGTCAGCTATGACAGTAGAAAGAACGGGGTGTCAGCTATGACTGTAGAAAGAACGGGGTGTCAGCTATGACAGTAGAAAGAACGGGGTGTCAGCTATGACTGCAGAAAGAACAGGGTGTCAGCTATGACTGCAGAAAGAACAGGGTGTCATCTATGACTGCAGAAAGAACAGGGTGTCAGCTATGACTGCAGAAAGAACAGGGTGTCAGCTATGACTGCAGAAAGAACAGGGTGTCAGCTATGACTGCAGAAATAACAGGGTGTCAGCTATGACTGCAGAAAGAACAGGGTGTCAACTATGACTGCAGAAAGAACGGGGTGTCAGCTATGACCGCAGAAAGAACAGGGTGTCAACTATGACCGCAGAAAGAACAGGGTGTCAACTATGACTGCAGAAAGAACGGAGTGTCAGCTATGACTGCAGAAAGAACAGGGTGTCAGCTATGACAGCAGAAAGAACGGGGTGTCAGCTATGACTGCAGAGAGAACGGGGTGTCAGCTATGATAGCAGAAAGAACATGGTGTCAGCTATGACTGCAGAGAAAACAGGGTGTCAGCTATGACTGCAGAAAGAACAGGGTGTCAGCTATGACTGCAGAAAGAACGGGGTGTCAGCTATGACTGCAGAGAAAACAGGGTGTCAGCTATGACTGCAGAAAGAACGGGGTGTCAGCTATGACTGCAGAAAGAACGGGGTGTCAGCTATGACTGCAGAAAGAACGGGGTGTCAGCTATGACTGCAGAAAGAACGGGGTGTCAGCTATGACATGACACCTTGGCTTTGTTTATTTAACTACGGTAGGTGAAGTGGATTTATATCCGGTAACAGAATTGCATCATGGGTCCCTGATGTGTACTATACAGAAATACATAATGATGGATATGCATGTCATTCTCTTCATGGTGATGGATCTTGCAGAGATTCAATTCCCACTCAACTCCTACAGGTTTTAACAACAACCCACTCAACTCCTACAGGTTTTAACAACAACCCACTCAATAGTGCTGTTTGAATGCAAACCATGTCGCTGGGTTTTCGTATGTAAAATCTCCTTCAGCGATCAGTGAAAATTAAAAGCATATGCGTTGGCCGGGAATCGAACCCGGGTCAACTGCTTGGAAGGCAGCTATGCTCACCACTATACCACCAACGCAAGTGGAGAAAAAGGAATTCAACAGGGGAATTGTAGGTTTGTGTCAAGTATTTCAAGAATAACTCTCTCGCTCTCGCTTGGATATTGGACTTTCATGATGAAACCTGCTTATGTATTGAGTCCACCACACACTGGGATGGAGGAACAAAACACTATACACTGAGATGGAGGAACAAAACACTCCACACTGAGATGGAGGAACAAAACACTATACACTGAGATGGAGGAACAAAACACTATACACTGAGATGGAGGAACAAAACACTCCACACTGAGATGGAGGAACAAAACACTCCACTGAGATGGAGGAACAAAACACTCCACACTGAGATGGAGGAACAAAACACTATACACTGAGATGGAGGAACAACACACTCCACTGAGATGGAGGAACAAAACACTCCACACTGAGATGGAGGAACAAAACACTCCACTGAGATGGAGGAACAAAACCCTCCACACTGAGATGGACGAACAAAACACTCCACACTGAGATGGAGGAACAAAACACTCCACACTGAGATGGAGGAACAAAACACTCCACACTGAGATGGAGGAACAAAACACTCCACACTGAGATGGAGGAACAAAACACTATACACTGAGATGGAGGAACAAAACACTCCACACTGAGATGGAGGAACAAAACACTCACACTGAGATGGAGGAACAAAACACTCCACACTGAGATGGAGGAACAAAACACTCCACACTGAGATGGAGGAACAAAACACTCCACACTGAGATGGAGGAACAAAACACTCCACACTGAGATGGAGGAACAAAACACTCCACACTGAGATGGAGGAACAAAACACTATACACTGAGATGGAGGAACAAAACACTATACACTGAGATGGAGGAACAAAACACTCCACACTGAGATGGAGGAACAAAACACTCCACTGAGATGGAGGAACAAAACACTCCACTGAGATGGAGGAACAAAACACTCCACTGAGATGGAGGAACAAAACACTACACTGAGATGGAGGAACAAAACACTCCACACTGAGATGGAGGAACAAAACACTCCACACTGAGATGGAGGAACAAAACACTCCACACTGAGATGGAGGAACAAAACACTACACTGAGATGGAGGAACAAAACACACTGAGATGGAGGAACAAAACACTCCACTCCACTGAGATGGAGGAACAAAACATTCCACACTGAGATGGAGGAACAAAACATTAAACTGTGGTCCTGCCTGTAGCTCAGTTGGTAGGTCATGGTGCTTGCAAAATGTGGGTAGTTTGTTTGATTCCCGGGACCACCCATATGTAAAAAGTGTGCCCTCATGACTGTAAGTCGCTTTGGATACAAGTGTCTACAAATTGACACATTTATTATTATAGATGATAAACATTTGAATCTGTATTCAATGTGAAATAACTGTAAGGCTTGAGAAGAACAGTAAGGTTAAATATTCTTCTTGTCTTGTTGTCTTCCGTCTCTGACCACCAATCTGAAACAACTTGATTGCTGTTAAGAATATTGCTGCTCCCCATCCGATGTGAGCTGAGGCCACAGCTGCGTCCAGCAAGGCACAACGTTGTGGAACTTTCATGCAAAAAAAGATGTAGAACCAACATGTCTCAGACTTAGAGAACACGGGATCATGCAGTTTACGTGCACAACCAACTGGGGGCACTGTTAGCACAGAACTTCAGGCTTGATTCAATCCAATCTGCTTTAGCCGACATCAGCACAGCGGTTGTTGAGGCGGTGTCGGAGGTGGAACGGCATTAGAGCTGTCAAATCCACAAGTGTATCCTGGCATTATACCTAAAACGGAAATTGCCATTGGCTGCACAGAGTCGCATTAAGATAAATCTCATGCAGCCGTGTTTACAAGTTCGAAACACCAGAATGTGAGATGTAATCTACACCTGGGGGTTAGGCTGATACAAATCCTCATTCATTTGTTTAATACATTCCTACACTTTCTCGTTCACAACTTGTAACACGAGTGGGATGGGTGTGGCTTCATGACAATGATCACAAGAGCTGCTGCTCACCGATTTGACTGTTCCACCTGCCAAAACATCCGCTATGTGGTGTCGGCTATCGCCGGTTAATGATCTGATTTAATCTTAGTGTTTTTAATAAAAGGTTAAGGCAATGTTTTTAAAAGTGTTGTTACATTGTTACTACACAGGTTTAAGCACAACATTCTATAAAGTGTTAAACAGTTGTTCATATTTAACTTGCAATAATCTCACATCAGGGATATCATGTAAATCAATGTTTCCCAAACTTTTTATAGTCCTCAAACATTCAACCTCCAGCTGTGTAC
Source organism: Oncorhynchus nerka (assembly GCF_034236695.1). NCBI lineage: Eukaryota > Metazoa > Chordata > Actinopteri > Salmoniformes > Salmonidae > Oncorhynchus > Oncorhynchus nerka. Next base: position 94,876,518 of record NC_088422.1, read on the forward strand.
CCCCTATAGCACCAGGGTCAGCGCACTCCAGCTGTGTACCCCCTCTAGCACCAGGGTCAACGCACTCCAGCTGTGTACCCGCTCTAGCACCAGGGTCAGCGCGCTCCAGCTGTGTACCCGCTCTAGCACCAGGGTCAGCGCGCTCCAGCTGTGTACCCCCTCTAGCACCAGGGTCAGCGCACTCCAGCTGTGTACCCCCTCTAGCACCAGGGTCAGCGCACTCCAGCTGTGTACCCCCTCTAGCACCAGGGTCAGCGCACTCCAGCTGTGTACCCCCTCTAGCACCAGGGTCAGCGCACTCCAGCTGTGTACTCCCTCTAGCACCAGGGTCAGCGCACTCCAGCTGTGTACCCCCTCTAGCACCAGGGTCAGCGCACTCCAGCTGTGTACCCCCTCTAGCACCAGGGTCAGCGCACTCCAGCTGTGTACCCCCTCTAGCACCAGGGTCAGCGCACTCCAGCTGTGTACACCCTCTAGCACCAGGGTCAGCGCACTCCAGCTGTGTACCCCCTCTAGCACCAGGGTCAGCGCACTCCAGCTGTGTACACCCTCTAGCACCAGGGTCAGCGCACTCCAGCTGTGTACCCCTCTAGCACCAGGGTCAGCGCACTCCAGCTGTGTACCCCCTCTAGCACCAGGGTCAGCGCACTCCAGCTGTGTACCCCCTCTAGCACCAGGGTCAGCGCACTCCAGCTGTGTACCCCCTCTAGCACCAGGGTCAGCGCACTCCAGCTGTGTACCCCCTCTAGCACCAGGGTCAGCACACTCTCAAATGTTGTTTTTTTGCCATCATTGTTAGCCTGCCTCACCCACACACTATACAATACATTTATTAAACATAAGAATGAGTGTGAGTTTTTGCCAAAACCCGACTCGTAAGAAGAGCTCTTATAGGACCAGGGCACCAATAATAATGTAATAATAGTAATGCATCATTTTGCTCTTTATTTAACCACCTTACATATAAAACCTTATTTGTTCATCGAAAATTGTGATGAACTTACCACAGGTTAATAAGGTTGTGCTTGAAAGGAGGCACATAACTTTGCAATGTTGGGTTGTATTTGAGAGTCTCAGTCTTAAATAATTTTCCACACACATTCTGTGCCTGTATTTAGTTTTCATTGTAGTGAGGGCCGAGAATCCACTCTCACACAGGTACGTGGTTGCAAAAGGCTTCAGTGTCTTAACAGCACGATTTGCCAAGGCAGGATATTCTGAGCGCAGCCTAATCCAGAAATCTGTCAGTGGCTTCTGATTAAATTCAATTTTGTGGCAATTTCAATGAGGCTCTCTTGTTCAGATATCGGTGAGTGGACTGGAGGCAGGGCATGAAAGGGGTAACGAATCCAGTTGTTTGTGTCATCCGTTTCGGGGAAGTACCTGCGTAATTGCGCATCCAACTCACTCAGGTGCTTCGCTACATCACATTTGACATTGTCCAAACTTCCATTTGCAACCAATCTTTAACTTCCTGACTGATGTCTTAAGATGTTGCTTCAATATATCCACACCATTTTCCTACCTCCTGATGCCATGTATTTTGTGAAGTTCACCAGTCCCTCCTGCAGAAAAGCACCCCCACAACATGATGTGCCACCCCCGTGCTTCACGGTTGGGATGGTGTTCTTCGGCTTGCAAGCATCCCCCTTTTTCCTCCAAACATAACGATGGTCATTATGTCCAAACAGTTCTATTTTTGTTTCATCAGACCAGAGGACATTTCTCCAAAAAGTTCTTTGTTCCCATGTGAAGTTGCAAACCGTAGTCTGGCTTTTTATGGAGATTTGGAGCAGTGGCTTCTTCCTTGCTGAGCGGCCTTTCAGGTTATGTCAATATAGGACTCGTTTTACTGTGGATATAGATACTTTTGTACCTGTTTCCTCCAGCATCTTCACAAGGTCCTTTGCTGTTGTTCTGGGATTGATTTGCACCTTTCCACACCAAAGTACGTTCATCTCTAGGAGACAGACGCGTCTCCTTCCTGAGCGGTATGACGGCTGCATGGTCCCATGGTGTTTATACTTGAGTACTATTGTTTGTACAGATGAATGTGGTACCTTCAGGTGTTTGGAAATTGCTCCCAAGGATGAACCAGACTTGTGGAGGTCTACAATTGTTTTTCTGAGGTCTTGGCTGATTTCTTTAAATTTTCCCATGATGTCAATTAAAGAGGCACTGAGTTTGAAGGAAGGCCTTGAAATACATCCACAGGTACACCTCCAATTGACTCAAATTATGTCAATTAGCCTATCAGAAGCTTCTAAAGCCATGACATAATTTTCTGGAATTTTCCAAGCTGTTTAAAGGCACAGTCAACTTAGTGTATGTAAACTTCTGACCCACTGGAAATGTGATACAGTGAATTATAAGTGAAATAATCTGTCTGTAAACAATTGTTGGAAAAATGACTTGTGTCATGCACAAAGTAGATGTCCTATCTGACTTGCCAAAACTATAGTTTGTTAACAAGACATTTGTGGAGTGGTTGAAAAGCAAGTTTTAATGACTCCAACCTATGTGTATGTGAACTTCAACTGTATATATTTTTTAATATGAATCATATTTATATTTGGCGTACCCCCAAAGGCATTCCCCCAGTTTGGGAACACCTGATTTAAATGAACCTTCTATGGTGGGAATCAAACCCAGGATGACTGCTTAGAAGGCATCTATGCTCACCGCTATACCACCATCGCTCAGTACCAACACCACCACGAGGCAGAGACTCACAACATTTCTACCCAGAATTCACATGGGGAAATGGAGGCCTGATGGTTCATTGTAGGCCAAGTGAGTTTTTGCTGACACATCTTATGACAGACAGAGTGAGAAGGAGTGGAGGAAGACTGAGGAAGCAGGGGAACAGATAGCCAACTATCTGCCTCCTCAACTCAGACTGAGGAAGCAGAGGACCAGATAGCCAACTATCAGCCTCCTCAACTCAGACTGTCAATCTACTCTACTTTGTGCGTCTGTGTCTTTATGATCAAATGGGCTACTTGGAAAACTCAATACTGGATTGGTAATCTTCTCTCACGGAAAAAAAATATAGATATATTATTTTCCTCACCTTGTAAGTCTGTGGGATGGGCCCTGGTCAGGAGTAGTGTACAAAGTAGTCAATAGTGTGTCTTGTATGCCAGTCTGAGGGGCCCTAGTCAGAGGTAGTGTAGAATATAGGGAATAGAGTGCAATTTGTGGTGTAGACTTGGTCTGCAGGCTGGCGGTGAGGTGGTGGATGTGATACTCCAGGAGGATGGAGAGCTGGCCACACATCTAGCAGAACCACCAGCCCATCCTGGAGACACCACACAGCGCAATGACTGTTAGATACTGTATGACCTCACAGTGAAGGGAGCTTTATCTCTATTTAAAACAGACTGGAATAGGAACTCTACAAGGCTGTTGGATACTGTATGACCTCACAATGAAGGCAGCTTTATCTCTATTTAAAACAGACTGGAAAAGGAACTCTACAAGGCTGTTAGATACTGTATGACCTCACAATGAAGGGAGATTTATCTCTATTTAAAACAGACTGGAATAGGAACTCTACAAGGCTGTTGGATACTGTATGACCTCACAGTGAAGGGAGCTTTATCTCTATTTAAAACAGACTGGAATAGGAACTCTACAAGGCTGTTGGATACTGTATGACCTCACAGTGAAGGGAGCTTTATCTCATTTAAAACAGAGAATGAAGGGAGCTTTACAGTCTTTATCTCTATTTAAAACAGACTGGAATAGGAACTCTACAAGGCTGTTAGATATGACCTCACAGTGAAGGCAGCTTTATCTCTATTTAAAACAGACGGGAATAGGAACTCTACAAGGCTGTTAGATACTGTATGACCTCACAGAGAAGAAGGGAGATGTATCACTTTTTAAAACAGACTAGAATAGGAACTCTACAAGGTTGTTAGATATGACCTCACAGTGAAGAAGGTAGATTTATCTCTATTAAAACAGACTGGAATATGAACTCTACAAGGCTGTTAGATACTGTATGACCTCACAGTGAATAAGGGTGATTTCTCTATTTAAACAGACTATAATAGGAACTCTACAAGGCTGTTAGATATGACCTCACAGTGAAGAAAGGAGCGTTATCTCTTTTTAAAACAGACTGGAATAGGACCTCTACAAGGCTGTTAGATATGACCTCGCAGTGAAGAAGGGAGCTTTATCTATTTTTAAAACAGACTGGACTAGGACCTCTACAAGGCTGTTAGATATGACCTCACAGTGAATAAGGGAGTTTTCTCTCTATTAAAACAGACTGGAATATGAACTCTACAAGGCTGTTAGATACTGTATGACCTCACAGTGAAGAAGGGAGTTTTCTCTATTTAAAACAGACTGAATAGAAGGCTGTTAGATATGCTCGCAGTGAAGAAGGGAGCTTTATCTATTTTTAAAACAGACTGGACTAGGACCTCTACAAGGCTGTTAGATATGACCTCACAGTGAATAAGGGAGTTTTCTCTCTATTAAAACAGACTGGAATATGAACTCTACAAGGCTGTTAGATACTGTATGACCTCACAGTGAAGAAGGGAGCTTTCTCTATTTAAAACAGACTGGAATAGGACCTCTACAAGGCTGTTAGATATGACCTCACAGTGAAGAAGGGAGCTTTCTCTCTATTTAAAACAGACTGGAATAGGAACTCTACAAGGCTGTTAGATATGACCTCACAGTGAAGAAGGGAGCTTTCTCTATTTAAAACAGACTGGAATAGGACCTCTACAAGGCTGTTAGATATGACCTCACAGTGAAGAAGGGAGCTTTCTCTATTTAAAACAGACTGGAATAGGAACTCTACAAGGCTGTTAGATATGACCTCACAGTGAAGGGTGATGTTTTTGTGTGTAAAGGGTGATCAAAGAGATTGACTCCATGCTTCCCTGTTCACACACAGCCGTCTCTCTCTCTCTGACACACACACACACACACACACACACACACACACACACACACACACACTAAGAGGGTTGCACTTTGGCTATGGGTGTTAGACCTCAACTCTGGAAGTGTCTGTAAATAAATGGTTTTGCCACTGTAGCCAGACATTCCCCTAGGCTGTGGAGCCAGCTTAGCCACAAGCTGCTAGCGTAACAACTACCGCTACTCAGCCAACAGAGAGCTGCTGAGGAGCCTGCTCACACCCCACTGCTTTCAATGCTACGCTTCTAAAAGTAACTTTCCATAGATTCCAAACTGTTTAATCTCATTATTTCATGTATAATGATGGCCAAATGGGCGACGTAGAAGTATTGGCCCGTATACAGTAACACTGTTCTATGGTTAAAGAGTGAAAATGAATTTGATTGAGCCTGTGCAATATGTTGACCAATTGGTATTCCATGGACTTTGGAGGGTTAAGTAAAATATATTAGGGAAAAGTATGTTCTCTCTCTACCTCTCTCTCTGTACCTCTCTCTCTCTACCTCTCTCTCTATATATACCTCAAAGGTTTGAAATGTCCCTGCCCTCTCAAACAATATTTGACTTAGATTAAATGATAAGATCAACTCAGCACCCAAACACTTAAAAACAGCCTCAAAACACTTAAACAGTCTCAAAACCTAGAACACCTCTAAAAACACCTCGCTCTTTATCGCTCCATTTGATTTATTGAACCCTTAATTCACCAGGAAAGTTGACTGAGAAGACAATTTAATTCACCAGGAAAGTTGACTGAGAAGACATTTTAATTTACCAGTGTAACGGATCGGACCAAGATGCAGCGTGGTAAGTGTTCATGATGATTACTTTAATAAATAAACTGAACACTATAAAATACAAAACAATAAATGTGAACATGAACAAAACCGAAACAGTACTGTGTGGCGACAGAGACTCACACGGACAGAAACACCCACAAACCAACAGTGAAACCCAGGCTACCTAAGTATGATTCTCAATCAGAGACAACTAACGACACCTGCCTCTGATTGAGAACCATACTAGGCCGAAACAGAAACCAAACAATGAAAAACAAACATAGACTGCCCACCCCAACTCACGCCCTGACCATACTAAATAAAGACAAAACAAAGGAAATAAAGGTCAGAACGTGACAGTACCCCCCCCCCCCCAAAAAAATGTGGACTCCGGCCGCAAAACCTGAACCTATAGGGGAGGGTCTGGATGGGCGTCTGTCCGCGGTGGCGGCTCTGGCGCGGGAACGTGGACCCCACTTCACCATAGTTTTGGTGTGCCTCTTAGCCCGCCTCTGTGGCCTCTTTAGAGCGGCGACCCTTGCCACCAACCTTGGACTGGGGACCCACGCCACGGGTCCCGGATGGACGGGAGACTCTGGCAGCGCCGGACAGGTGGGAGACTCTGGCAGCTCCGGAGTAAAGGGCGGCTCCGGCAGCTCCTGGCTGGCTGGCGGCTCTGGCAGCTCCTGGCTGGCGGTTCCGGCAGCTCTTGGGAGACTCTGGCGGCGCAGGACAGACGGGAGACTCTGGCGGCTCAGGACAGACGGGAGGCTCTGGCGGCTCTGGACAGACGGGAGACTCTGGCGGCTATGGACAGACGGGAGACTCTGGCGGCTATGGACAGACGGGAGACTCTGGCGGCTCTGGACAGACGGGAGACTCTGGCGGCTCTGGACTGACGGGAGATTCTAGCGGCTCTGGACCCTATTACAGGGGCTGAGTCACTGGCTTACTAGGGCTCTTTCATACCGTCCCTAGGAGGGGTGCGTCACTTGAGTGGGTTGAGTCACTGATGTGATCTTCCTGTCTGGGTTGGCGCCCCCCCCTTGGGTTGTGCCGTGGCGGAGATTTTTGTGGGCTATACTCGGCCTGGTCTCAGAATGGTAAGTTGGTGGTTGAAGATATCCCTCTAGTGGTGTGGGGGCTGTGCTTTGGCAAAGTGGGTGGGGTTATATCCTTCCTGTTTGGCCCTGTCCGGGGGATGTCCTTGGATGGGGCCACAGTGTCTCCTGACCCCTCCTGTCTCAGCCTCCTGTATTTATGCTGCAGTAGTTTATGTGTCGGGGGGCTAGGGTCAATTTGTTATATCTGGAGTACTTCTCCTGTCCTATCCGATGTCCTGTGTGAATTTAAGTACGCTCTCTCTAATTCTCTCTCTCTTTCTCTCTTTCTTTCTCTCTCTCGGAGGACCTGAGCCCTAGGACCATGCCTCAGGACTACCTGACATGATGACTCCTTGCTGTCCCCAGTCCACCTGGCCGTGCTGCTGCTCCAGTTTCAACTGTTCTGCCTGTGATTATTATTATTTGACCATGCTGGTCATTTATGAACATTTGAACATCTTGGCCATGTTCTGTTATAATCTCCACCCGGCACAGCCAGAAGAGGACTGGCCACCCCACATAGCCTGGTTCCTCTCTAGGTTTCTTCCTAGGTTTTGGCCTTTCTAGGGAGTTTTTCCTAGCCACCGTGCTTCTACACCTGCATTGCTTGCTGTTTGGGGTTTTAGGCTGGGTTTCTGTACAGCACTTTGAGATATCAGCTGATGCACGAAGGGCTATATAAATACATTTGATTTGATTTGGACAGACGGGAGACTCTGGCGGCGCTGGACAGACGGGAGACCCTGTACGCAGAAGACGGAGAGACAGCCTGGTGCGGGGGGCTGCCACTGGAGGGCTGGTGCGTTGAGGTAGCACTGGATAGACCGGACCGTGCAGGCGCACTGAAGCTCTTGAGCACCGAGCCTGCCCAACCTTACCTGGTTGAATGCTCCCGGTAGCCAGGCCAGTGCGTGAGGTGGAATAGCCCGCACTGGGCTGTGCTGGCGAACCGGGGACACCATGCGTAAGGCTGGTGCCATGTACGCCGGCCCAAGGAGATGCACTGGAGACCAGATGCGTAAAGCCGGCTTCATGGCACCTGGCTCGATGCCCACTCTAGCCCGGCCGATACGAGGAGCTGGAATGTACCGCACCGGGCTATGCACACGCACTGGGGAGACTGTGTGCTCCACCGCATAGCACTGGGGAGACTGTATGCTCCACCACATAACACTGGGGAGACTGTGTGCTCCACCACATAACACTGGGGAGACTGTGTGCTCCACCACATAACACTGGGGAGACTGTGTGCTCCACCACATAACACTGGGGAGACTGTGTGCTCCACCACATAACACTGGGGAGACTGTGTGCTCCACCACATAACACTGGGGAGACTGTGTGCTCCACCGCATAACACTGGGGAGACTGTGTGCTCCACCACATAACACTGGGGAGACTGTGTGCTAGCACTGGGGAGACCTCCACCGCATAACACTGGGGAGACTGTGTGCTCCACCACATAACACTGGGGAGACTGTGTGCTCCACCGCATACACACTGGGGAGACTGTGTGCTCCACCACATAGCACTGGGGAGACTGTGTGCTCCACCGCATAACACTGGGGAGACTGTGTGCTCCACCGCATAACACTGTGGAGACTGTGTGCTCCACCACATAACACTGGGGAGACTGTGTGCTCCACCGCATAGCACTGGGGAGACTGTGTGCTCCACCGCATAACACTGGGGAGACTGTGTGTGGAGACTGTGTGCTCCACCACATAACACTGGGGAGACTGTGTGCTCCACCGCATAGCACTGGGGAGACTGTGTGCTCCACCGCATAGCACTGGGGAGACTGTGTGCTCCACCGCATAACACGGTGCCTGCCCGGTCACTCTCTCTCTCCGGTAAGCATGGGAAGTTGGTGCAGGTCTCCTACCTGGTTTCACCACACTCCCCGTGTGCCCCCTCCCAACACATTTTTGGGGCTGCCTCTCGGGCTTCCAGCCGCGCTGCCGTGCTGCCTCCTCATACCAGCGCCTCTCTGCCTTCGCTGCCTCCAGCTCTTCCTTGGGACGGCGATATTCCCCTGGCTGTTCCCAGGGTCCTTTACCGTCCATAATCTCCTCCCAAGTCCAGGAGTCTTGTGTTCGCTGCTGCTGCTGCCCGTTACATTTACATACATTTAAGTCATTTAGCAGACGCTCTTATCCAGAGCGACTTACAAATTACCACGCCGCTTGGTCCTTTTGTGGTGGGTGTTTCTGTAACGGCAGATCTCCTCTTCGTCTGAAGAGGAGTAAGGATCGGACCAAGATGCAGCGTGGTAAGTGTTCATGATGATTACTTTAATAAATAAACTGAACACTATAAAATACAAAACAATAAATGTGAACATGAACGAAACCGAAACAGTACTGTGTGGCGACAGACACTCACACAGACACAAACACCCACAAACCAACAGTGAAACCCAAGCTACCTAAGTAGAAGACAATTTAATTTACCAGGAAAGTTGATTGAGAAGACATTTTAATTTACAGATAAAGAGTTACAGAGGTGAGAAGAGAATTAAATATAGATGGTATCTCCACATATCATCAACAACAGCCACACATCACTTCTGATCTTCATCATCATCCCTCCAGACTCTGAGTTCTCCAACCCCTCAAATCCCAATTCTTGTTCAACCCGGACCATGCCACGACACAACGAAAAAAACATTCTTACACACGAGGAGGGCGTCGCCTCACTGTTAATGACTTGTCGAAGAAGGGGAAAAAAGAGGTCAAGGAAAACAGAGGAGCATTCCTGTCTGGCCCGGCTGACATTAGTAGGCTGTCTAGGGGCTCAGTTAGGAGTCTAGGTGGGAAGTGGTGCCAGTGGAAGCCATGTCAACAGAGAGGGGAAAAAGATCCAGCTGGGGAGAGGAACCAAAGTATGATTAATCACTGGGGCCTGCCTGCTACTGGGATGTATATTCAGGGGGGGACCACTCAGGACCTCATTCATAACTCACGGTAGGGGGGCAGGAATGTGATGTATGGGTGGTCAATGAGTTTACAGTGTCAGCTGTGACCCACTGCCTCAGAGAAGAGAGACACAGACAGGCATGCACATGCACACAGACAGACAGACAGACAGACATGCACGTACGCATGCACATGCACACAGACAGACATAATTATATCCATTAATTAACTTGAATCATCTCGTATCAACAAAGGGATGGACACTTATAACATGGACAGACAGACAGACAGACAGACAGACAGACAGACAGACAGACCACAACACACACAGGTCTTTAATGTAAAATCATATTGCAGTTCCAGGGGTGTGGTGTTCTAAACTCTGAGAATCAGCATTGTGTAGACCAGGAGCTGTTTTTAATCAGCATTGTGTAGACCAGGAGCTGTTTTTAATCAGCATTGTGTAGACCAGGAGCTGTTTGTAATCAGCATTGTGTAGACCAGGAGCTGTTTTTAATCAGCATTGTGTAGACCAGGAGCTGTTTTTAATCAGCATTGTTTAGACCAGGAGCTGTTTGTAATCAGCATTGTGTAGACCAGGAGCTGTTTTTAATCAGCATTGTGTAGACCAGGAGCTGTTTTTAATCAGCATTGTGTAGACCAGGAGCTGTTTGTAATCAGCATTGTGTAGAACAGGAGCTGTTTTTAATCAGCATTGTGTAGACCAGGAGCTGTTTTTAATCAGCATTGTGTAGACCAGGAGCTGTTTGTAATCAGCATTGTGTAGACCAGGAGCTGTTTGTAATCAGCATTGTGTAGACCAGGAGCTGTTTGTAATCAGCATTGTGTAGACCAGGAGCTGTTTTTAATCAGCATTGTGTAGACCAGGAGCTGTTTGTAATCAGCATTGTGTAGACCAGGAGCTGTTTTTAATCAGCATTGTGTAGACCAGGAGCTGTTTTTAATCAGCATTGTGTAGACCAGGATCTGTTTTTAATCAGCATTGTGTAGACCAGGAGCTGTTTTTAAACAGAAGCTGTTGCTGGACAGGAGCTGTTGCTGGACAGGAGCTGTTTGTAAACAGGAGCTGTTGCTGGACAGGAGCTGTTGCTGGACAGGAGCTGTTGCTGGACAGGAGCTGTTTGTAAACAGGAGCTGTTGCTGGACAGGAGCTGTTTCTAAACAGGAGCTGTTGCTGGACAGGAGCTGTTTGTAAACAGGAGCTGTTGCTGGACAGTAGCTGTTTGTAAACAGGAGCTGTTGCTGGACAGGAGCTGTTTGTAAACAGGAGCTGTTGCTGGACAGGAGCTGTTTGTAAACAGGAGCTGTTGCTGGACAGGAGCTGTTGCTGGACAGGAGCTGTTTGTAAACAGGAGCTGTTGCTGGACAGGAGCTGTTTGTAAACAGGAGCTGGTCCTGGACAGCATTGTCTCCAACCTGTTTTCCAGGTCTTTCCTCCAGCTCCTATTGGAGTCAGTGAAGTACAGTGTAGACCTGCCTTAATAGCACTGAGGCTCCTTTCCCAGCATGCTTGTGGGTTCCTCATCATTCTGATGAGATCTGCGTTCACTCAGGATTTGTCATCTTATGGAAAGATGGGGAAGCTTAAACTCTCATCGCTCACCACTGCCCAGTAATTTACACTGGAGTGGACACAATGCCGGGCCAGACACAGATACAGAAGTGTAATTTACACTGGAGTGGACACAATGCAGGCCAGACACAGAGGTGTAATTTACACTGGAGTGGACACAATGCCGGCCAGACACAGATACAGAGGTGTAATTTACACTGGAGTGGACACAATGCAGGCCAGACACAGATACAGAGGTGTAATTTACACTGGAGTGGACACAATGCAGGCCAGACACAGATACAGAGGTGTAATTTACACTGGAGTGGACACAATGCAGGCCAGACACAGAGGTGTAATTTACACTGGAGTGGACACAATGCAGGCCAGACACAGATACAGAGGTGTAATTTACACTGGAGTGAACACAATGCAGGCCAGACACAGATACAGAGGTGTAATTTACACTGGAGTGGACACAATGCCGGCCAGACACAGATACAGAGGTGTAATTTACACTGGAGTGGACACAATGCAGGCCAGATACAGAGGTGTAATTTACACTGGAGTGGACACAATGCAGGCCAGACACAGATACAGAGGTGTAATTTACACTGGAGTGGACACAATGCAGGCCAGACACAGATACAGAGGTGTAATTTACACTGGAGTGGACACAATGCAGGCCAGACACAGATACAGAGGTGTAATTTACACTGGAGTGGACACAATGCAGGCCAGACACAGAGGTGTAATTTACACTGAAGTGGACACAATGCAGGCCAGACACAGAGGTGTAATTTACACTGGAGTGAATACAATGCAGGCCAGACACAGATACAGAGGTGTAATTTACACTGAAGTGGACACAATGCAGGCCAGACACAGATACAGAGGTGTAATTTACACTGGAGTGAACACGATGCAGGCCAGACACAGATACAGAGGTGTAATTTACACTGAAGTGGACACAATGCAGGCCAGACACAGATACAGAGGTGTAATTTACACTGGAGTGGACACAATGCAGGCCACACACAGATACAGAGGTGTAATTTACACTGGAGTGAACACAATGCAGGCCAGACACAGATACAGAGGTGTAATTTACACTGAAGTGGACACAATGCAGGCCAGACACAGATACAGAGGTGTAATTTACACTGGACACAGATGTGAGTGGACACAATGCAGGCCAGACACAGATACAGAGGTGTAATTTACACTGGAGTGGACACAATGCAGGCCAGACACAGATACAGAGGTGTAATTTACACTGGAGTGGACACAATGCAGGCCAGACACAGATACAGAGGTGTAATTTACACTGGAGTGGACACAATGCAGGCCAGACACAGATACAGAGGTGTAATTTACACTGGAGTGGACACAATGCAGGCCAGACACAGATACAGAGGTGTAATTTACACTGGAGTGGACACAATGCAGGCCAGACACAGATACAGAGGTGTAATTTACACTGGAGTGGACACAATGCAGGCCAGACACAGAGGTGTAATTTACACTGGAGTGGACACAATGCAGGCCAGACACAGATACAGAGGTGTAATTTACACTGGAGTGGACACAATGCAGGCCAGACACAGATACAGAGGTGTAATTTACACTGGATGCCGGCCAGTGGACACACAATGTAATTTACACAGGACACAGATACAGACACAGATACAGAGTGTAATTTACACTGGAGTGGACACAATGCAGGCCAGACACAGATACAGAGGTGTAATTTACACTGGAGTGGACACAATGCAGGCCAGACACAGATACAGAGGTGTAATTTACACTGGAGTGGACACAATGCAGGCCAGACACACAGAGACACAGATACAGAGGTGTAATTTACACTGAAGTGGACACAATGCAGGCCAGACACAGATACAGAGGTGTAATTTACACTGGAGTGGAACACAATGCAGGCCAGACACAGATACAGAGGTGTAATTTACACTGAAGTGGACACAATGCAGGCCAGACACAGATACAGAGGTGTAATTTACACTGGAGTGGACACAATGCAGGCCACACACAGATACAGAGGTGTAATTTACACTGGAGTGCCAGACACAATGCAGGGCCAGACACAGATACAGAGGTGTAATTTACACAAGTGACACAATGCAGGCCAGACACAGATACAGAGGTGTAATTTACACTGAGTGGACACAATGCAGGCCAGACACAGATACAGAGGTGTAATTTACACTGGAGTGGACACAATGCAGGCCAGACACAGATACAGAGGTGTAATTTACACTGGAGTGGACACAATGCAGGCCAGACACAGATACAGAGGTGTAATTTACACTGGAGTGGACACAATGCAGGCCAGACACAGATACAGAGGTGTAATTTTACTGGAGTGGACACTGCAGGCCAGACACAGATACAGAGGTGTAATTTACACTGGAGTGGACACAATGCAGGCCAGACACAGATACAGAGGTGTAATTTACACTGGAGTGGACACAATGCAGGCCAGACACAGATACAGAGGTGTAATTTACACTGGAGTGGACACAATGCAGGCCAGACACAGATACAGAGGTGTAATTTACACTGGAGTGGACACAATGCAGGCCAGACACAGATACAGAGGTGTAATTTAACCTGGAGTGGACACAATGCAGGCCAGACACAGATACAGAGGTGTAATTTAACCTGGAGTGGACACAATGCAGGCCAGATACAGATACAGAGGTGTAATTTAACCTGGAGTGGACACAATGCAGGCCAGACACAGATACAGAGGTGCCAGACAGATACAGAGGTGTAATTTACACTGGAGTGGATGCAGGCCAGACACAGATGACACAATGCAGGGCCACAACACAGATACAGAGGTGTAATTTACACTGGAGTGGACACAATGCAGGCCAGATGTAATTTACACAGTGGACACAGATACAGAGGTGTAATTTACACTGGAGTGGACACAATGCAGGCCAGACACAGACACAGAGGTGTAATTTACACTGGAGTGGACACAATGCAGGCCAGACACAGAGGTGTAATTTACACTGGAGTGGACACAATGCAGGCCACAGAGGTGGTTCTTAATACATGGGTCAATAATAAAGATATTTTAGGTAGATTCTCAGGATCAATTATGGAGTAAGAGGTTTCACCTGTGTGACATGAGTCATGACAGCAATACAATTTCCCCCTCTCTCTCTCTCTCTCTCTCTCTCTCTCTCTCTCTCTCTCTTTCTCTCTCTTTATTTCTTTCCCTGCTTATCTCCTTTCTCAATCTTTCTTGTATTTTCCTCATCCCCCTTCTGTGCATGTTTCAAGGCTTTTGGTATGTCAACAACTTGCTTCCAAGTATGGTGTGCCATATGATCATTTTGGGTAACAAGTCTGGGCATTTGGAATATCCCATCTCATTCCCTAAATCTCTCTCCCAATCTCTCTCCGAGCACGGAGGAGTAGCATGGAAGAGATTAGGCTCAGTAGTACATTCCAAGATCAATTACAGCTTTAAGAACTCAGCTTTGTGTCTTCCTGTTGGTGTTCTGCTGTAAGAAGTCAGCTTTGTGTCTTCCTGTTGGTGTTCTAATGTAAGAAGTCAGCTTTGTGTCTTCCTGTTGGTGTTCTAATGTAAGAAGTCAGCTTTGTGTCTTCCTGTTGGTGTTCTAATGTAAGAAGTCAGCTTTGTGTCTTCCTGTTGGTGTTCTGCTTTAAGAAGTCAGCGTTGTGTCTTCCTGTTGGTGTTCTGCTGTAAGAAGTCAGCTTTGTGTCTTCCTGTTGGTGTTCTGCTTTAAGAAGTCAGCTTTGTGTCTTCCTGTTGGTGTTCTAATGTAAGAAGTCAGCTTTGTGTCTTCCTGTTGGTGTTCTAATGTAAGAAGTCAGCTTTGTGTCTTCCTGTTGGTGTTCTGCTGTAAGAAGTCAGCTTTGTGTCTTCCTGTTGGTGTTCTGCTGTAAGTCAGCTTTGTGTCAGCTTTGTGTCTTCCTGTTGGTGTTCTAATGTAAGAAGTCAGCTTTGTGTCTTCCTGTTGGTGTTCTGCTGTAAGAAGTCAGCTTTGTGTCTTCCTGTTGGTGTTCTAATGTAAGAAATGTAAGAAGTCATGTAAGAAGTCAGCTTTGTGTCTTCCTGTTGGTGTTCTGCTGTAAGAAGTCAGCTTTGTGTCTTCCTGTTGGTGTTCTAATGTAAGAAGTCAGCTTTGTGTCTTCCTTTGGTGTTCTCTTCAGCTTTGTGTCTTCCTGTTGGTGTTCTGCTGTAAGAAGTCAGCTTTGTGTCTTCCTGTTGGTGTTCTGCTGTAAGAAGTCAGCTTTGTGTCTTCCTGTTGGTGTTCTAATGTAAGAAGTCAGCTTTGTGTCTTCCTGTTGGTGTTCTGCTGTAAGAAGTCAGCTTTGTGTCTTCCTGTTGGTGTTCTGCTGTAAGAAGTCAGCTTTGTGTCTTCCTGTTGGTGTTCTGCTGTAAGAAGTCAGCTTTGTGTCTTCCTGTTGGTGTTCTGCTGTAAGAAGTCAGCTTTGTGTCTTCCTGTTGGTGTTCTGCTGTAAGAAGTCAGCTTTGTGTCTTCCTGTTGGTGTTCTAATGTAAGAAGTCAGCTTTGTGTCTTCCTGTTGGTGTTCTGCTGTAAGAAGTCAGCTTCCTGTTTGTGTCTTCCTGTTGGTGTTCTAATGTAAGAAGTCAGCTTTGTGTCTTCCTGTTGGTGGTGTTCTGTCTTCCTGTTGGTGTTCTAAGAAGTCAGCTTTGTGTCTTCCTGTTGGTGTTCTAATGTAAGAAGTCAGCTTTGTGTCTTCCTGTTGGTGTTCTGCTGTAAGAAGTCAGCTTTGTGTCTTCCTGTTGGTGTTCTGCTGTAAGAAGTCAGCTTTGTGTCTTCCTGTTGGTGTTCTGCTGTAAGAAGTCAGCTTTGTGTCTTCCTGTTGGTGTTCTGCTGTAAGAAGTCAGCTTTGTGTCTTCCTGTTGGTGTTCTGCTGTAAGAAGTCAGCTTTGTGTCTTCCTGTTGGTGTTCTGCTGTAAGAAGTCAGCTTTGTGTCTTCCTGTTGGTGTTCTGCTGTAAGAAGTCAGCTTTGTGTCTTCCTGTTGGTGTTCTGTAAGAAGTCAGCTTTGTGTCTTCCTGTTGGTGCAAAGAAGTCAGCTTTGTGTCTTCCTGTTGGTGTGAAGTCTGTTGGTGTTCTGCTGTAAGAAGTGTTTGTGTAAGAAGTCAGCTTTGTGTCTTCCTGTTGGTGTTCTGCTGTAAGAAGTCAGCTTTGTGTCTTCCTGTTGGTGTTCTAATGTAAGAAGTCAGCTTTGTGTCTTCCTGTTGGTGTTCTAATGTAAGAAGTCAGCTTTGTGTCTTCCTGTTGGTGTTCTAATGTAAGAAGTCAGCTTTGTGTCTTCCTGTTGGTGTTCTAATGTAAGAAGTCAGCTTTGTGTCTTCCTGTTGGTGTTCTGCTGTAAGAAGTCAGCTTTGTGTCTTCCTGTTGGTGTTCTAATGTAAGAAGTCAGCTTTGTGTCTTCCTGTTGGTGTTCTAATGTAAGAAGTCAGCTTTGTGTCTTCCTGTTGGTGTTCTAATGTAAGAAGTCAGCTTTGTGTCTTCCTGTTGGTGTTCTCAGCTTTGTGTCTTCCTGTTGGTGTAATGTAAGAAGTCAGCTTTGTGTCTTCCTGTTGGTGTTCTAATGTAAGAAGTCAGCTTTGTGTCTTCCTGTTGGTGTTCTGCTGTAAGAAGTCAGCTTTGTGTCTTCCTGTTGGTGTTCTAATGTAAGAAGTCAGCTTTGTGTCTTCCTGTTGGTGTTCTAATGTAAGAAGTCATGTAAGAAGTCAGCTTTGTGTCTTCCTGTTGGTGTTCTGCTGTAAGAAGTCAGCTTTGTGTCTTCCTGTTGGTGTTCTAATGTAAGAAGTCAGCTTTGTGTCTTCCTGTTGGTGTTCTAATGTAAGAAGTCAGCTTTGTGTCTTCCTGTTGGTGTTCTGCTGTAAGAAGTCAGCTTTGTGTCTTCCTGTTGGTGTTCTAATGTAAGAAGTCAGCTTTGTGTCTGTTGGTGTTCTGCTGCTTTGTGTCTTCCTGTTGGTGTTCTAATGTAAGAAGTCAGCTTTGTGTCTTCCTGTTGGTGTTCTAATGTAAGAAGTCAGCTTTGTGTCTTCCTGTTGGTGTTCTAATGTAAGAAGTCAGCTTTGTGTCTTCCTGTTGGTGTTCTGCTGTAAGAAGTCAGCTTTGTGTCTTCCTGTTGGTGTTCTGCTGTAAGAAGTCAGCTTTGTGTCTTCCTGTTGGTGTCAGCTTTGTGTCCTGTTGGTGTTCTAATGTAAGAAGTCAGCTTTGTGTCTTCCTGTTGGTGTTCTGCTGTAAGAAAGTCTTCCTGTTGGTGTTCTAATTTCAGCTTTGTGTCTTCCTGTTGGTGTTCTAATGTAAGAAGTCAGCTTTGTGTCTTCCTGTTGGTGTTCTAATGTAAGAAGTCAGCTTTGTGTCTTCCTGTTGGTGTTCTAATGTAAGAAAGTGTCTTCAGCTTTGTGTCTTCCTGTTGGTGTTCTGCTGTAAGAAGTCAGCTTTGTGTCTTCCTGTTGGTGTTCTAATGTAAGAAGTCAGCTTTGTGTCTTTCTGTTGGTGTTCTAATGTAAGAAGTCAGCTTTGTGTCTTTCTGTTGGTGTTCTGCTGTAAGAAGTCAGCTTTGTGTCTTCCTGTTGGTGTTCTGCTGTAAGAAGTCAGCTTTGTGTCTTTCTGTTGGTGTTCTAATGTAAGAAGTCAGCTTTGTGTCTTCCTGTTGGTGTTCTGCTGTAAGAAGTCAGCTTTGTGTCTTCCTGTTGGTGTTCTAATGTAAGAAGTCAGCTTTGTGTCTTTCTGTTGGTGTTCTGCTGTAAGAAGTCAGCTTTGTGTCTTCCTGTTGGTGTTCTAATGTAAGAAGTCAGCTTTGTGTCTTTCTGTTGGTGTTCTGCTGTAAGAAGTCAGCTTTGTGTCTTCCTGTTGGTGTTCTAATGTAAGAAGTCAGCTTTGTGTCTTTCTGTTGGTGTTCTGCTGTAAGAAGTCAGCTTTGTGTCTTTCTGTTGGTGTTCTAATGTAAGAAGTCAGCTTTGTGTCTTCTGTTGGTGTTCTGTCTTCCTGTTGGTGTTTCAGCTTTGTGTCTTCTGTTGGTGTTCTAATGTAAGAAGTCAGCTTTGTGTCTTTCTGTTGGTGTTCTGCTGTAAGAAGTCAGCTTTGTGTCTTTCTGTTGGTGTTCTAATGTAAGAAGTCAGCTTTGTGTCTTCCTGTTGGTGTTCTGCTATAAGAAGTCAGCTTTGTGTCTTCCTGTTGGTGTTCTAATGTAAGAAGTCAGCTTTGTGTCTTTCTGTTGGTGTTCTAATGTAAGAAGTCAGCTTTGTGTCTTTCTGTTGGTGTTCTAATGTAAGAAGTCAGCTTTGTGTCTTCCTGTTGGTGTTCTGCTGTAAGAAGTCAGCTTTGTGTCTTTCTGTTGGTGTTCTGCTGTAAGAAGTCAGCTTTGTGTCTTCCTGTTGGTGTTCTAATGTAAGAAGTCAGCTTTGTGTCTTCCTGGTATGAAATGTCATAACTTCCTGTCTTCACTGCATCAAAAGATCAAGCCCTCTTTTCTTTCTCTTTCTCTCCCTCTCTCATTCTCTGCCTGGCCTTCCCACTCCTCCTTCCCCCTCTCTCTATTGCCTTCCCCTCAGGTTCACCCCTTCGCGTGGCCCCACCAACATACATCCCCCCACCAGTCTCAACATTCCACATGCGGAACACCTTCGAACACTGGCTAAACCCGGGGAGTAACAGAGATATCAGCTGCCTCTCTCTCTCGCTGCCTGCCTGCCACCCTCTTCCAACCCAGTACAACAAAGCACTGGGAAGCCTGGGAGAAAAATGTAGCGCAGTATTTTGCCGGAAGACATGACATCAAGCCAGCAACTGTTGGACTAGTGGGCTCTCAGAGAGCACACACACAGCAATACATGAGGGGTGGAGGTCAGGGCATGTGGTCCCTGTGTCTATAGCTTGCCGTGTGTTTTGTCTTAAGCCCCCGGGAGAATTCTCTCCTGGTCCCTCTCATGTCTGTGGGACATAGGGGCCAGCTGTGGCGACAGAGACTTAGCTTATGGGATTCCTCTTGTCTGAACACACACATTTACGCAAGGACAAAGGGCGTGCGCACACACACGTAACAACTAACTGGTGTTCACCTGAAGTTACAACCTGTCACCACACGAGGGCGTATTATGATCATTGTCTACAGCCAATCAGAATCAGAATACTTTTTATTCACCAAGTACATCTACTCAGTCAGAATGTGACCTGGTGAAATGATGCTGCTAGTGACAGACAATATAGAGACAGAAAACAGACAGAGGAATTTACACAAAGTCCAATATTTTGATGCACGCTTTAAACTCCTGTTGTGTGTGTGCGTGACTTGTTCATACTGCAATACTATATTATATTATTGTTTATAATAGTATTTGCATGATATAATATGTATATATGATATGTTACAGAGCATGTGTGGATACAGTACACTCCTGATTCTGTCTACACCTGCGCCCTCATGTGGTGGAAAGTTGTTACATCCTTAAAGAGAACGCACACGCACACGCACACGCACACGCACACGCACACACACACACACACACACACACACACACACACACACGTGTGTTTGTTTTACTATCCTTGTGAGGACCGAACAATTGATTTTAATTCAAAATCCTATTTTCCCAAACCCTTCATGTACCCATGTCACTAACCTTAACCCCAACCTTAACCTCAAACCTCTAACCCCATCAACCTAACCCTCAAACAAACCCCTAAGCCTAAAATACTATTTTTGCCTTGTGGGGACCAGCAAAATGTCACCAGAATTGTCCTTGTTTTACTATCCATGTGAGGACTTCTGGTCCCCACAAGACTTCTGTTTCCAACAAGCATAGTACAAGGAAACACACATGTAATGACTGCCTATCTATGCAGGTTACTGTACACCCCACCCTTGATAAAGTTCAACTCAGGGAGTTTGACAGCTCTCCAGTGACCAAGTCCATCTGACGTACACTGGGACTGAGATTGTTTAGACATAGAGAGATAATAAACCACTGCATAAACCAAAAGGCATAAAATCTGTGACCAAGTGCTTCTCAACGTTTGGTTGAAAACAAGTGGAGGTTGTTAAAATGAAAAGTCTTTAAAAAAATAGTTGTTAAAAGTGAAAGTAATCTTTAGGGGATGACACATTGTGTGAGAAAATGGCTTTCAAATCATCTCTCCCGGAGGAAGATCTGTCCTGTGACATATTCCAGGATCCTGTCATTCTGTTTGGTAGCCACAGCGTCTGCAAAGCCTGTCTGGATCTATGGTGTAAAGGGAAGGAATCTCCAGAATGTCCAGTTTTCAGAGGAAGTTCCTCAATGGAGATGGAGCCACCTATGAACCTGGCTTGGAAGAACCTGTGTGAGGCCTTCTTACAGGAGAGAAGTCGAAAAGCTTTAGCGGGGTCTGAGGTAGGGTTTAATAGCTTCCCCAGAAATGTGCCTCCATCCCGGTACCACCCAGTATTCCTGTTCAAACCGTAAATTATATTTAAAAGAATATAATGCCATCAGAAAAAACAGACATAATTATGTCAACATAAAAATGTTGAAATGTACTCATGAACCTAAACGTTTCTTGTTGCATTTGTTGCAATTTAATAATCAACTCTAAGTTCTCTCAAAGTCAACAAAATATTTCATTGATGTAGGACGTGCGTCGAGCCGTCGCGTGTAGCCTACACATGGAAGCCACGCAATAAAGTTCTGTTTTCTACTGGAGACGTTATGTTGAGCAGCCTAAATATGTTAGGCTGCTAGTTTTGTGCTCTAATATATGAATGAAGCCTGAGAGTCAACATGTCTATTTCACGTAACTACTGCATTCGCGTCGTACATATTTAGTATTTTTGCATTAGTGCGGCATGGAAATGGTGTAGTATTATGTGTAGTAAATGGTTTAGTATTATGTGTAGTAAATGGTTTAGTATTATGTGTAGTAAATGGTGTAGTATTATGTGTAGTAAATGGTGTAGTATTATGTGTAGTAAATGGTTTAGTATTATGTGTAGTAAATGGTGTAGTATTATGTGTAGTAAATGGTGTAGTATTATGTGTAGTAAATGGTTTAGTATTATGTGTAGTAAATGGTGTAGTATTATGTGTAGTAAATGGTGTAGTATTATGTGTAGTAAATGGTGTAGTATTAGGTGTAGTAAATGGTGTAGTATTAGGTGTAGTAAATGGTGTAGTATTATGTATAGTAAATGGTGTAGTATTAGGTGTAGTAAATGGTGTAGTATTAGGTGTAGTAAATGGTGTAGTATTATGTATAGTAAATGGTGAGGTATTATGTGTAGTAAATGGTGTAGTATTAGGTGTAGTAAATGGTGTAGTATTATGTATAGTAAATGGTGTAGTATTATGTGTAGTAAATGGTGTAGTATTGTGTGTAGTAAATGGTGTAGTATTATGTGTAGTAAATGGTGTAGTATTATGTGTAGTAAATGGTGTAGTAAATAGTGTAGTATTATGTGTAGTAAATGGTGTAGTATTATGTGTAGTAAATAGTGTAGTATTATGTGTAGTAAATGGTGTAGTATTATGTGTAGTAAATAGTGTAGTATTATGTGTAGTAAATGGTGTAGTATTATGTGTAGTAAATGGTGTAGTATTATGTGTAGTAAATGGTGTATTATTAGTCCACAGTCCCCATCAGTCTCTCTAGTTTCACAGGAACTTCAAGTAGGACAAACATGATCTGAAAATCTATGATGGAATCAACATGACAAGGTTGTCCAAAGTTGAAGAAATATAAATATATATTTTTTTACCTTTATTTAACTCAGCAGGTCAGTTACAAACAAATTCTTATTTACAATGACGGCTTTGGAACAGTGAGTGAACTGCCTTGTTCAGGGGAACAGTGGGTTAACTGCCTTGTTCAGGGGAACAGTGGGTTAACTGCCTTGTTCAGGGGAACAGTGGGTTAACTGCCTTGTTCAGGGGCAGAACAACAGATGTTTTACCTTGTCAGCTCTGGGATTCAATCTAGCAACCTTTCGGTCACTGTCCCAACACTCTAACCACTAGGCTACCTGCTGCCAAATAAATGGGGAGGGGGGGTCGAGAGATATATTGGTCCACGAACACAGGACTAGTAAAGGCCCAGTACACTACGTTGTGAATTTTTTTTCCAACAAAAATTATTTAAAAAATTCCAAATAAAAAATCTATTTTTCAGGTGCTGCAGAAGCTTTAGCACCAGCACCTTCAGCACCCCTACCTCCTGCAGCTTTGGTGTTATAGATACTGTAGTAGATGGACTGTCTTTCGAACATGTCATCACCATGGTTGGTGTTGGTTTGGTTAGTGATATTTATATTAGTCAACAAACAAACGAACCCATTGTGCTATCTGTAATGTGTAACGTGAAACGGACCTAGCGCTTGTTTGCTAACTAATATGGCAACCAATAAAAAGTCATCGCGGGTTGCTTTTGTCGCCGTGCCCATTTAATAAACAGAGATTTAGCACAACAATCTTCTGTCAATGTTTAATAATAAAACAATGTAAAAATGTCTAATTGTTCAACAGAAGAATATAAGTGATGTTGGACAGTAATATTTCCAGATGCCACATCACCATGAGAGCTGCGTAGGGTTGCAAAGGGAGGGTATGTCACCACCTTCCGGAGACACCTGAAACCCCACCTCTTTCAGGAATACCTAGGATAGGATAAAGTAATCCTTCTCACCCCCCTTAAAAGATTTAGATGCACTATTGTAAAGTGGCTGCTCCACTGGATGTCATAAGGTGAATGCACCAATTTGTAAGTCGCTCTGGATAAGAGCGTCTGCTAAATGACTTAAATGTAAATGTAAATGTATATGACTGGAAACGTTCAAAGTTACCAGTTAACTATCAGATGACATCTAGTGGCCTTTTTGGGTACTTCAGTTTACAGGTGTCTAAGGGCCTCGACACAAAGGATATAAATGGTCCTCATCGCTATAACATCACCCTGCGGTTTGATGGCGCTCCAAACTGTATCATGTAACACAGTCTAATGTTGATATGGCCAAAAACAAACAAAATTCTTTA
This sequence comes from Oncorhynchus nerka, assembly GCF_034236695.1. NCBI lineage: Eukaryota > Metazoa > Chordata > Actinopteri > Salmoniformes > Salmonidae > Oncorhynchus > Oncorhynchus nerka. The sequence goes on from NC_088422.1 coordinate 94,899,894, forward strand.
CCAGATTTAATTAAAGCACTGATTTGATCTGTTGTTGTTATTTGTGTCTGTTTTACACATTTTCCAGGTTGGTGCAACAAGTCAGACATCTTCAGGTAACTCTATTCTCTTGTTGATGTTATTTCACAACTGTTCTATGATGGCCTGATGACACAGGGAGAAATTAACATGTATTTACTGGGGATTTAGGGAAATTCTAAGTTTGAGTGTTGAATCATTCATTTTGTGGATATCGAGTGTATTTAAGGACATATATTTCAGGTGTAGCTCGTTTCGGGCCTGGAGATCAGGGTGGTGCTGAGAAGTTTCCTCATAGCACTGCTGTAGTACTGGAGGAGTTTCCTCATAGCACTGCTGTAGTACTGGAGAAGTTTCCTCATAGCACTGCTGTAGTACTGGAGAAGTTTCCTCATAGCACTGCTGTAGTACTGGAGAAGTTTCCTCATAGCACTGCTGTAGTACTGGAGAAGTTTCCTCATAGCACTGCTGTAGTACTGGAGGAGTTTCCTCATAGCAGTGCTGTAGTACTGGAGAAGTTTCCTCATAGCACTGCTGTAGTACTGGAGAAGTTGCCTCATAGCACTGCTGTAGTACTGGAGAAGTTGCCTCATAGCACTGCTGTAGTACTGGAGAAGTTGCCTCATAGCACTGCTGTAGTACTGGAGAAGTTTCCTCATAGCACTGCTGTAGTACTGGAGAAGTTTCCTCATAGCACTGCTGTAGTACTGGAGAAGTTTCCTCATAGCACTGCTGTAGTACTGGAGAAGTTTCCTCATAGCACTGCTGTAGTACTGGAGAAGTTTCCTCATAGCACTGCTGTAGTACTGGAGAAGTTGCCTCATAGCACTGCTGTAGTACTGGAGAAGTTTCCTCATAGCACTGCTGTAGTACTGGAGAAGTTTCCTCATAGCACTGCTGTAGTACTGGAGAAGGTTCCTCATAGCACTACTGTAGTACTGGAGAAGTTTCCTCATAGCACTGCTGTAGTACTGGAGAAGTTTCCTCATAGCACTGCTGTAGTACTGGAGAAGTTTCCTCATAGCACTGCTGTAGTACTGGAGAAGTTTCCTCATAGCACTGCTGTAGTATTGGAGAAGTTTCCTCATAGCACTGCTGTAGTACTGGAGAAGGTCCCCAGACATGCTGGTGTTGTTGGTGGAGACAATCTCTGGCCTAGAGGAAGACAACTTCTCTCTGGAGATCATCAGAGAGACAAACATAGCAGTTGTGACCTTCAACAAACCCAATGGTAGGTCGCAGCTCCATAGAGTCCTTGTCTAATATAAACTATTTAGAGTTTGACTAACAAATAATATAATAATAATAATACCCAAAATGAGGTATCGCAGATGAAGGGAACATACAGGAAGGAGCTCTATGATAATGAGGATATGAATGGTTTATCTTAAATGTGCAGAACAGTTCCTCACCAACAACAAGAGCAGAAAAGACTTCATGAAGCATGGTTTGATTGGCCGGGAGCTGCAACGGTGTCACAGTGAGAGAGTGGAGAAGCTTTCCCCGTCCTAATTGAAGATATCTTGGAGCTCTACTCGGAGAGTTGAGGGGGCCCAGTGAATAGAATCACTATGATCTCTGAGGAGAAGGCAGCCATCGTCATCTTCCAGGAGCCAAAAGGTAAAAACCTGCTGAGTGAATCAACTATTTTGCTTGGGAGATTGACTTAATAATAATAAAGATAATAATAATAATAATAAAATAGGAATGTGCTCATTTGTTAATATTGTTATTTGTATTTTGGGTACTATTTAATTAACACAATTTGAGGAATTAACATACCGTTTGTGTTTAGTTTCTGCACTGCCTTTGCTACTCTGTTTTCTATGTCATTTCAGTTGTGGAGACAATAAAAAAATCTAAACCATGTAATTTGCAAAGGCCAAGTCAACGTCTATCTGTACTACGAGTCCTTGGGCACCGTATATCTGTACTACGAGTCCTTGGGCAACGTATATCTGTACTACGAGTCCTTGGGCAACGTATATCTGTACTACGAGTCCTTGGGCAACGTATATCTGTACTACGAGTCCTTGGGCAACGTATATCTGTACTACGAGTCCTTGGGCAACGTATATCTGTACTACGAGTCCTTGGGCAACGTATATCTGTACTACGAGTCCTTGGGCACTGTCTTGTATGGCAAGAACAGGCCAGTGTGGAAGCTGCCTGAACCCTTCACAGAGAGGTTGCATCCTGCTTCATGGTCATTCCTCTCCATGAAGAGACCATCAATGACCAGATGAAGGTCCCCTTCAGTCAGGTGGACATTGACAGCGCTGAGGTCAAGCTCAGCCCTCCACCGAAACCGCTGAAGCAAAAAGGACTAACGAAAACAAAAACACATTGACGGATGGAAACAGAATGCCTTTGTCACAAACACCAGGAGTGGTGGGTGCAGAGTCAGATGCAGAGAGCAGAGGATACTGGGGAAACCGACTTCATTAGGATTCCCAAAACCAACGCCCAAAACCAACGCCCAAAACATCGCACAAACACAGGGCACAAACGGACAGGAACATTAACACGCACAACCTGACGAACAGAAAAACTATCCCGCACAAAAATAGGCGGCCTAACAGGCTTAAATAGACATGAATCAAGAAACAAAATAAGAGACAGGTGCAACCAATAAAACCAAACAAACAGAAAAGGAAAAGGGGATCGGTGGCAGCTAGTAGACCGGCGACGACGACCGCCGAGCGCCGCCCGAACAGGCAGGGGAGACACCTTCAGTGGGAGTCGTGACAGCCTTGAACGTCTTCCATGACATCACGGCCCAATATGCAACTTTTTTGAGTGTTGTTGAAGTGCCCCAGTGTGGGAGGCGGTGGAGAAGGAGGTCCGCTCGGGGGTGAAAGAGGATGCTGTCCTGCTGATGGATGCATCCAGAAGGGCTCTGACAGTGGCCGGCCTGGCTGAAGACACAAAGCGGCTCAGGCGGACGGTGGAGAGCCTCATGAAGAGGGCCATGAGTCACATCCAGAGGGGCTCTGACAGTGGCCAGCCTGGCTGAAGACACAAAGCGGCTCAGGCAGACGGTGGAGAGCCTCATGAAGAGGGCCATGAGTCACATCCAGAGGGGCTCTGACAGCGGCCGGCCTGGCTGAAGACACAAAGCGGCTCAGTCGGACGGTGGAGAGCCTCATGAAGAGGGCCATGAGTCACATCCAGAGGGGCTCTGACAGCGGCCGGCCTGGCTGAAGACACAAAGCGGCTCAGTCGGACGGTGGAGAGCCTCATGAAGAGGGCCATGAGTCACATCCAGAGGGGCTCAGACAGTGGCCGGCCTGGCTGAAGACACAAAGCGGCTTAGGCGGACGGTGGAGAGCCTCATGAAGAGGGCCATGAGTCACATCCAGAGGGGCTCTGATAGCGGCCAACCTGGCTGAAGACACAAAGTGGCTCAGGCGGACGGTGGAGAGCCTCATGAAGAGGGCCATGAGTCACATCCAGAGGGGCCCTGATAGCGGCCGGCCTGGCTGAAGACATAAAGCGGCTCAGGCGGACGGTGGAGAGCCTCATGAAGAGGGCCATGAGTCACATCCAGAGGGGCCCTGATAGCGGCCGGCCTGGCTGAAGACACAAAGCGGCTCAGGCGGACGGTGGAGAGCCTCATGAAGAGGGCCTTGAGTCACATACAGAAGCAGAGGGACAGGGGCTCACAGGAGATGGACGAGTCCCCTGCCATGTTCTATATCCTGCAGCAGGAAGGACTGGTGAAGCGCGCAGAAGACAAAGACCCAGATATGGGTCTCTCTTACAGAGACGACACCAAGAAGCTGGTTCTCTCAGGTCTTGTCGCAGAGGTGTAACAAGGTGCAGAACTGGATCCTGGAGAGGAAGCTCAGAATGAGGAAGATGCAGCTGAAGCTGGACCCTCACATCCTGGACTTCCTGAGGTCAGTGGACAGTATGGAGATGTCCCAGGACCTGTTTGCGCTTGGCACATCAGTGCTGTATATAGCATGGAGGGTGGAGAGGTGCTTCTGACTGGCAGCTCAGATAAATCCTTGACTGACGCAGAGCAGATGGTGAAGACTGCCCTGTCCATGCAGAGCCTCGTGGTGGAGGATCAGGATGTGTTGAGGATTCCTGGGTGGAAGGATCTGAACAGCCACCTGGTGGATACATACAACTCCCCAAAGAAGAAAACTGTGGTGATAAAGCTCCATCCAGAGAGCAGAGACAGAATTATTGTCTCTGGCTTTCTGGACCCGGTCAAAGAGGTCTGGACCTTTCTGGACCACGTCAAAGAGGTCTGGACCTTTCTGGTCCAGGTCAAAGAGGTCTGGACCTTTCTGGTCCAGGTCAAAGAGGTCTGGACCTTTCTGGACCAGGTCAAAGAGGTCTGGACCTTTCTGGACCCGGTCAAAGAGGTCTGGACCTTTCTGGACCACGTCAAAGAGGTCTGGACCTTTCTGGTCCAGGTCAAAGAGGTCTGGACCTTTCTGGTCCAGGTCAAAGAGGTCTGGACCTTTCTGGTCCAGGTCAAAGAGGTCTGGACCTTTCTGGACCAGGTCAAAGAGGTCTGGACCTTTCTGGACCCGGTCAAAGAGGTCTGGACCTTTCTGGACCCGGTCAAAGAGGTCTGGACCTTTCTGGACCTGGTCAAAGAGGTCTGGACCTTTCTGGACCAGGTCAAAGAGGTCTGGACATTTCTGGACCAGGTCAAAGAGGTCAGAAACCTTCTGGAGGACTTTGTTGAAAACTACTTACAAGTCGACGTGGCTGTCTGTGTCAAGTCCAAGTTAAATTCATCCAGGAGAAAAAATGTCAGAACTGGAGACATTTTGCCAAAAGTGTGATGAGGTGAATGTCCGTTTTGACCCCAGAAGGCTCAGAATCATCCTCTCAGGGGCCTGTCTCTATGTCAAGATGGCCAAGGGATTCTTTCAGAAGATGGCGGCTGCCTTCTGTACTGATGAGCTCACCATCATGAAGTCTGGAGCAAGAAAGTACTTCCAAGAGCAGGAGAGCATATTTGTATCCATGGCGATGAAGGAGCATGGATGTGTGGTGTTTCTGCAGGAGGATTACATACTGGAGAACAAGTGTGTGAGTGTTATGAGTCGGCTACCAAGGGGACAAGAGAGAGTGAAGGAGAACGTTTTCACCAAGGTCAAAGGTCAGCGAATATGAAAGTGTGTGAGGTAGAAGACAATGTGAGGTCTAAATGTACACAAGTTTTATTATGGTGTTGATGTTTCTTCCACCCAATAGACGTCTTTATGGGACCCAGTGATGGAAGCTTTGGCAATGAGAACTCTGTCATTAAGGGGGAGGAGTTTTCTCCAACTGTGTTCCAGCTGTGTGCAGAGATCCACCAGGCTGTGAGTCGTACCCGGCACTGGGTTGAAAACCTTATCATGAAGGAGCAAACTGAGAGAATCATCAAGGACCCACACATCTGCCAGCTGAGTGAGGCGGATGTGGAGCAGCTGTAGGCCATGCAGAGGGAGCTGACTGTCAGGATCCGCCTGGAGATGAAGGGCCCCGACTCCCTGATCTGTCTGGAGGGCCTGAGCCGTGATTTGCTTACGGCAGACAGAATCATCAGGGACATGGTTGTGGAAAGGAAAGAACGTCAGACGATCAGTCTACCTGTTGAGCAGTCTGGGAGGATGGCAAAACCAAGACCACAATGTTGATAATGAGGCTAATGTCCTGTACAGAAAAGCTTCCAACACAAAGGGCAGAAGAGAAATGGAGTTCTTGAGAAAAGAACTGAAAGGTGACTATTATATGTTCTCATCTGTATGAATTAAATGTATAAATAAATTAAAGTATTTACATCAGTGAGATCTAAAATAATTAGTTTAAATAAATATTTTGTCTTTATTTAACTGGGCAAGTCAGTTAAGCATAAGTTCTTATTTACAATGACAGCCTACCCCAGCCAAATCCAGATGACCCTGGGCCAATTGTGCACGGTCCTTTGGGACTCCCAATCACAGCTGGATGTGACTCAGCCTGGATTTGAACCAGGGACTGTAGTGACACCCCTTATACTGAGATGCAGTGCCATAGACAGCTGCACCACTCAGGAGCCCATACTGAAGGAATATGTACAGAATTTATACTTTTTTTAATGACAGCATTTGTTGTGTCATGAATTGTTCACTAAAATACCAAACTGTCTCTCTTCTGTCCAGGTGACACCTTAGTGCCGACACACTGGGAACACATGAATGGTTCCCTCTTAAAGTTGGTCAATCTGTCTCCAAGATTCAGGGACTACAAGGATGTGAAGACAGGGACCAACCTGACCATGGTTAAAGTATGTTCACATTAAGGTTCATGGAAACTTAAGATCATGTTGTTACTGGAGAATATTGGAGTTAAAAGCAAGAGGTTGTGTAAATTGATACTTGAATTTCACTACCTAGCTCAACTCCCTAGCTGGCAATTTTGTCTAAACCAGTTGAAGATGTCAGTTGTTATTTCCTTACTGTCCATAAAATCCTTTGTGGCACGTCAGTAAAAAATAAATCACTTTCAAACTTTTTGTTGTACGTTTTCTCATATTGGTAGAATGAACAGGTCCAGAACGAGACACTCAAACTCAATCAAATGTATTTATAAAGCCCTTCTTACATCAGCTGATGTCACAAAGTGCTGTAGAGAAACCAGCCTAAAACCCCAAACAGCAAGCAATGCAGGTGTAGAAGCACAGTGGCTAGGAAAAACTCCCTAGAAAGGCCAGAACGTGTCACAAAGTGCTGTACAGAAAGCAGCCTAAAACCCCAAACAGGATCTTACTTTGCCGTATGCCCATTGTTTTCACCAAGAGGACACGTCCCACCTGATGCACAAGGGTTCAAGCGCATGTACCTGGCCAGGGTTCTTGTTGGAGACGACACTCAGAGACACCCAGACTGGAGTATTCCCCCTGACAAACCTTTAGGGAGGTGTAGTGCATGTACCTGGTCAGGGTTCTGGTTGGAGACGACACTCAGAGACACCCAGACTGGAGTATTCCCCCTGACAAACCTTTAGGGAGGGTTCTGTTAGTGCATGATTACCTGACAAACCAGGGTTCTGGTTGGAGACGACACTCAGAGACACCCAGGCTGGAGTATTCCCCCTGACAAACCTTTAGGGAGGTGTAGTGCATGTACCTGGTCAGGGTTCTGGTTGGAGACGACACTCAGAGACACCCAGGCTGGATTATTCCCCCTGACAAACCTTTAGGGAGGTGTAGTGCATGTACCTGGCCAGGGTTCTGGTTGGAGACGACACTCAGAGACACCCAGGCTGGATTATTCCCCCTGACAAACCTTTAGGGAGGTGTAGTGCATGTACCTGGCCAGGGTTCTTGTTGGAGACGACACTCAGAGACACCCAGGCTGGAGTATTCCCCCTGACAAACCTTTAGGGAGGGAGGTGTCAGGGTTCAGACTCAGAGACACCCAGGCTGGAGTATTCCCCCTGACAAACCTTTAGGGAGGTGTGCAGACTTGTACGACAGTGTCACAGATAACACCTCCAATCCAACCACGTTTTTAATCTTCAATGATACGACAGTGTCACAGATAACACCTCCAATCCAACCATGTTTTTAATCTTCAATGATGTGCACGATTATCCAGAGTTCCCGATAACATTTCATTCAATTTAGTTGCAGGCTACACGTATTTACAATAAACACCAATCCTTCATAGTGAAAAATGTATTTCATATTATTTAAATGTCTTTAAAGTTACAGCCATGTATATGATTAGACAACATTAGCCAGCCCTGATACTGACCATTACTGGTATAACTTTGGTTACAAATCTACTGCTTTGAGGATAATAATAAAATACACTATTTTGTGTGGGTAGTGGGTAGTTGGGTAACCTATTGTGTCAGCAAAAAAAATCTTAATTTCCATTTTCTCTGTATAATGAATGAATAAATAACTATTCTGTTCAACGGAAAGATCTTCAATCTCCTGTGTTTGATTAATGTTCAGTTACAGTCGGTTTGGTAGACTTTTATCTATGCTCTTTTTAATGATTCCCCAGTTACTGAATCTTTTTGTTGCTGTTGAATCTGAATTGCTGATTAAATTTTGATACTTTCACAATCTGATCTGGGGCCTTTGCAGAGCTCTGATAGTACAGCCTCCTAACCTGAAGGGGGCCCCATTGGTCAAATGATGAGTGACAAAACCTTATCTTGTCTATCCATATGGAATTGTATCTCACACACACACACACACACACACACACACACACACACACACACACACACACACACACACACACACACACACACACACACACACACACACACACACACACACACACACACACACACAGGCTGGTGGTACAGTGCTGCAGTCATTTGTAATCCTATGACTTCAGTTTGCATATAATATAGTGTAAATGCATTGTAACAACTTTGTAAAAGAGATTGGCTGCGGTGGCCGGGAACCAAACCTGGGTTAACTGCTTGGAAGGTAGCGATCCTCACCACTATACCACCACCACATGACTGAAGGTCATCAGCAGTGGAGCTGAAGGCATTTGGAAGGTAGCGATCCTCACCACTATACCACCACCACATGACTGAAGATCATCAGCAGTGGAGCTGAAGGCATTTGGAAGGTAGCGATGCTCACCACTAAACCACCACCACATGACCGAAGGTAATCAGCAGTGGAGCTGAAGGCATTTGGAAGGTAGCGATGCTCACCACTAAACCACCACCACATGACTGAAGGTCATCAGCAGTGGAGCTGAAGGCATTTGCCAAGTCTTTCCAGTGTGAGGGGGGGGGGGTCTTTAGGCAGGAGCCCAGTTGACTGAGCTGACACCCACCATGTCTGCACAACACAGACAGGACGTTCTACAGAGCCCAAGGACAGAATGTCTGTTCTGTTCTGTTCAGTGTGATGGGACACATCAAATAGGGAGACCGAGGAGCATCATCGGGTCCATATCCACCATTACTCATATACAGTAGCCTTGGTCTCAGACAGAGGAAGTCACCACATTGAACAGTGGGTTTAGTGAGGAGGTTTTGGGGAACAAATGCCCAGGTCCACAGTAAACTCCTGACATCATACAGAACAATACAATTGTTAAATTGCAGTAGTAGAAATCACTTGTCTCAACCCACTGGACACACACTGGTTGAATCAATGTTGTTTCAATGTCATTTGTCAACATATTGCGACATGTAATCAACGTGGAAAGTACACTGAATTTGAAAAAGGTCATCAACCAGTACAGCAGGGATCATCAACCAGTACAGCAGGGATCATCAACCAGTACAGCAGTGATCATCAACCAGTACAGCAGAGATCATCAACCAGTACAGCAGAGATCATCAACCAGTACAGCAGAGATCATCAACCAGTACAGCAGGGATCATCAACCAGTACAGCAGGGATCATCAACCAGTACAGCAGGGATCCAGTATTCAGCAGAGGGATCATCAACCAGTAGATCATCAACCAGCAGAGATCATCAACCAGTACAGCAGGAGATCATCAACCAGTACAGCAGATCATCAGCAGAGATCATCAACCAGATCATCAACCATCAGAGATCAACCAGTACAGCAGGGATCATCAACCAGTACAGCAGGGATCATCAACCAGTACAGCAGGGATCATCAACCAGTACAGCAGAGATCATCAACCAGTACAGCAGAGATCATCAACCAGTACAGCCAGTACAGCAGAGATCATCAACCAGTACAGCCAGTACAGCAGAGATCATCAACCAGTACAGCAGAGATCATCAACCAGTACAGCAGGGATCATCAACCAGTACAGCAGGGATCATCAACCAGTACAGCAGGGATCATCAACCAGTACAGCAGAGATCATCAACCAGTACAGCCAGTACAGCAGAGATCATCAACCAGTACAGCAGAGATCATCAACCAGTACAGCAGAGATCATCAACCAGTACAGCAGAGATCATCAACCAGTACAGCCAGTACAGCAGAGATCATCAACCAGTACAGCAGAGATCATCAACCAGTACAGCAGGGATCATCAACCAGTACAGCAGGGATCATCAACCAGTACAGCAGGGATCATCAACCAGTACAGCAGAGATCATCAACCAGTACAGCCAGTACAGCAGAGATCATCAACCAGTACAGCAGAGATCATTTAAAAATATATATATATTTCACCTTTATTTAACCAGGTAGGCAAGTTGAGTAACAAGTTCTCATTTACAACTGTGACCTGGCCAAGATAAAGCAAAGCAGTTCGACACATAACAACACAGAGTTACACATGGAGAAAAACAAACATACAGTCAATAATACAGTAGAAAAATAAGTCTATATACAATGTGAGCAAATGAGGTGAGATAAGGGAGGTAAAGGCAATAAAAGGCCATGGTGGCGAAGTAAATACAATATAGCAATTAAAAACACTGGAATGGTAGATTTGACAGAAGATGAGTGTGAAAAGTAGAAATACTGGGGTGCAAATGAGCAAAATAAATAAATACAGTAGGGGATGAGGTAGTTGTTTGGGCTATTTATAGATGGGCTATGTACAGGTGCAGTGATCTGTGAGCTGCTCTGACAGCTGGTGCTTAAAGCTAGTGAGGGAGATAAGTGTTTCCAGTTTCAGAGATTTGTGTAGTTCGTTCCAGTCATTTGCAGCAGAGAACTGGAAGGAGAGGCGGCCAAAGTAGGAATTGGCTTTGGGGGATGACAAGTGAGATATACCTGCTGGAACGCGTGCTACAGGTGGGTGCAGCTATGGTGACGAGCGAGCAGAGATAAAGCGGGACTTTACCTAGCAGGGTCTTGTAGATGACCTGGAGCCAGTGGGTTTGGCGACGAGTATGAAGCGAGGGCCAGCCAACCAGTGCTGTGGAGATTGAAATTAGGTTAAAATGTCAACTTAAATACATTGACTCAGGGCCAGATTCAATCAGTTCTGCCTTAACCTGCGATAAACGACAACAGCATAGCAGTTTCTTTGTTTTTTTATTTCTACGACGTCGGAGGTGTCAAATCAGCAAACGGCTCCTGGCGTTATACCTATCGCGGACATTGCCATTGGATGTGCTGAGTCGCATTAGTAATATCCCCATGTAGCCTTGTTACAAGTTGGAACACTAGAATGTGTGTTGTAATAATCTACACCTCCATTAGGCTGACATACACTGATATACACGCATGACCAACAGTACATGGACACTTCATCGAACATCTCATTCCAAATTCATCAATATTAATATGGAGTTGGTCCCCCCCTTTAATGCTGGTACATCATCAGAACTGGTACATCATCAGTGCCTGTCCAATCTTTACAAAGTCTCATCTTTCCCCTCTTAGGGATCCGATCCCGTTACCGGGATCGACATCGACATCATCCGGTGAAGTTGGAGTGCGCCAAATTCAAATGACAAAATAGTAATATTAAACATTCATGAACATACAAGTGTCCTCCAACATTTAAAAGCGTAACTTCTTGTTAATCCAACCACGTTGTCAGATTTCAAAAAGGCTTTACGGCGAAAGCAGACCATGCAATTATCTGAGAACAGCGCCCCACATCAAAATACTTTTTCAAACCAGCACAGGAGTCACAAAAATCACAAATATCGATTAAATATATCACTTACCCTTGAAGATCTTCCCTGTTTGCAATGCCAAGGGTCCCAGCTACACAATGAATGGTCGTTTAGTTCGATAAAGTCCTTCTTTATATCCAAAAGAGTATGTTTATGTGGCGCCATTGATTTCAGTAATCCACTCGATCAACATGCATACAAACAAATCCAAAAAGTTTCCGGTAAAGTTCATCCAAACAAGTCAAACGATGTTTCTAATGAATCCTCAGGTACTCTAATATCTAAATAAACGATACAATTTAATATGGAGAATAGTATGTTCAATAGGGAAGATAAATAATGAAAAGCACCCACCTCATTCACGCACACAACAAGACTACTTTTCTAATGAGGGACACCTTGGAAAAACTACAACTACTTGTTCATTGTTGAAAAAACAAGCCTGAAAGCCTTTCTAAAGACTGTTGACATCTAGTGGAAGCCATAGGAACTGAAATCTGGGTCCTTTTTATTTGTATGTCCCATAGACTAGCATTGAAATGGCCTGTGATCTCCCCAAAAAATTATCCGGATGGATTGTCCTTGGGATTTCGCCCGACATATCAGTTCTGTTATACCCACAGACATTATGTTAACAGTTTTAGAAGCTTCAGTGTTTTCTATCCAATGCTACCGATTCCATGCATATCCTAGCTTCTGTGCCTGAGTAACAGGCAGTTGACTTCCGAACACTGCCCCCTAGCCCTAAGAGGAGACAGAGGACATCAAGACACTGTTTTGGAATCAGTAAAAAAGCTATTGGGTCTGTCATATTTCTGCAGGGGACATTGAGTCACTGATTAGTGGTCAGTGAAAAAGCTGTTGAGACTGAAGAGGGGGCTTAGTACATGACCAAAAGTATGTAGACACCTGCTAGTCGAACATCTCATTCCAAAATCATGGGCATTAATATGGAGTTGGTCCCCTCCCTTTGACTCTATAACAGCCTCCACTCTTCTGGGAAGGCTTTCCACTTGATGTTGGAACATTGCTGTGGGGAAAAACACTTTACACTTTTTACAGCTAGCTAAATAGTCTAAGGCTAATAACACTGAAGCTTTTTACAGCTAGCCAAATAGGCTAAGTCTAATAACACTGAAGCTTTTTACAGCTAGCTAAATAGTCTAAGGATAATAACACTGAAGCTTTTTACAGCTAGCCAAATAGGCTAAGGCTAATAACACTGAAGCTTTTTACAGCTAGCCAAATAGGCTAAGGATAATAACACTGAAGCTTTTTACAGCTAGCAAAATAGGCTAAGGCTAATAACACTGAAGCTTTTTACAGCTAGCCAAATAGGCTAAGGATAATAACACTGAAGCTTTTTACAGCTAGCCAAATAGGCTAAGGCTAATAACACTGAAGCTTTTTACAGCTAGCCAAATAGGCTAAGGATAATAACACTGAAGCTTTTTACAGCTAGCCAAATAGGCTAAGGATAATAACACTGAAGCTTTTTACAGCTAGCCAAATAGGCTAAGGCTAATAACACTGAAGCTTTTTACAGCTAGCCAAATAGGCTAAGGCTAATAACACTGAAGCTTTTTACAGCTAGCCACATAGGCTAAGGCTAATAACACTGAAGCTTTTTACAGCTGTATTGGTGGGTATGAGGCAGAGTTGAGTGAAGCGGCTTGACCACGCCCTTAAAAATGAAAATGTAATAATACAGGTTGTCACACCCTGACCTTAGTTATCTTTGTTTTCTTTATTATTTTGGTTAGGTCAGGGTGTGACGAGGGTGGTAAATGTGTTTTTGTCTTGTTTTTTTTTTGTGTATATCTATGGGGTTTTTGGTTTGTCTAGGTTCAAAACTATTCTGAAAATGACATTTCTTGATCAACAATTGGCCTTTCCAAACTTCAATGGCACAACGTTGGGGATATGTTTAGCTTTGACTTCGAGGGCTGTTCGATGTACGGACTCTCTCACACACACACACCAAACACATGCACACGTGTGCGCGCACACAAGGAAGTAACACACTCTTAAACTTTCTGGAAATCACCCTCACCAGTGTAAGTTCTGCAGGGCCCTGCCCCAAATATAAGCTTTTGTTGATGGGCTGCGGAGTAGAAAAATGATTTTCTGCTGCAGCTTCCTCCTGGGCGAGTGGAGCGGGCTGTTAAAGAGGATTAAAGAGTGTTGTCTGCTGTTAATGGATCCCTGTCTTCATTAACATAGAGAACCTGTGGAGCCAGAAATCATATAGCCTTTCTCTGTCGGTCTCTCCTTCTGTCTTCTCACTCATACAGTATGTTTTCTCTGTCGGTCTCTCCTTCTGTCTTCTCTCTCATACATATGTTTTCTCTGTCGGTCTCTCCTTCTGTCTTCTCTCTCATACAGTATGTTTTCTCTATCGGTCTCTCCTTCTGTCTTCTCTCTCATACAGTATGTTTTCTCTGTCGGTCTCTCCCTGTGTCTTCTCTCTCATACAGTATGCTTTCTCTGTCGGTCTCTCCCTTGTGTCTTCTCACTCATACAGTATGTTTTCTCTGTCGGTCTCTCCCTCTGTCTTCTCTCTTATACAGTATGTTTTCTCTGTCGGTCTCTCCCTCTGTCTTCTCTCTCATACAGTATGTTTTCTCTGTCGGTCTCTCCTTCTGTCTTCTCACTCATACAGTATGTTTTCTCTGTCGGTCTCTCCCTCTGTCTTCTCTCTCATACAGTATGCTTTCTCTGTCGGTCTCTCCTTCTGTCTTCTCTCTCATACAGTATGTTTTCTCTGTCGGTCTCTCCCTGTGTCTTCTCTCTCATACAGTATGCTTTCTCTGTCGGTCTCTCCCTCTGTCTTGTCTCTCATACAGTATGCTTTCTCTGTCGGTTTCTCCCTCTGTCTTCTCTCTTATACAGTATGTTTTCTCTGTCGGTCTCTCCTTCTGTCTTCTCTCTCATACAGTATGTTTTCTCTGTCGGTCTCTCCTTCTGTCTTCTCTCTCATACCGTATGCTTTCTCTGTCGGTCTCTCCTTCTGTCTTCTCTCTCATAGAGTATGCTTTCTCTGTCGGTCTCTCCCTCTGTCTTCTCTCTCATACAGTATGTTTTCTCTGTCGGTCTCTCCCTCTGTCTTCTCTCTTATACAGTATGTTTTCTCTGTCGGTCTCTCCCTGTGTCTTCTCTCTCATACAGTATGCTTTCTCTGTTGGTCTCTCCCTCTGTCTTGTCTCTCATACAGTATGCTTTCTCTGTCGGTTTCTCCCTCTGTCTTCTCTCTTATACAGTATGTTTTCTCTGTCGGTCTCTCCTTCTGTCTTCTCTCTCATACCGTATGCGGTTTCTCTGTCGGTATGTTTTCTCTTCTGTCTTCTGTCTTCTCTCTCATAGAGTATGCTTTCTCTGTCGGTCTCTCCCTCTGTCTTCTCTCTTATACAGTATGTTTTCGCTGTCGGTCTCTCCTTCTGTCTTCTTTCTCATACAGTATGTTTTCTCTGTCGGTCTCTCCCCCTGTCTTCTCTCTCATACAGTATGCTTTCTCTGTCGGTCTCTCCCTGTGTCTTCTCTCTCATACAGTATGTTTTCTCTGTCGGTCTCTCCCTCTGTCTTCTCTCTCATACAGTATGTTTTCTCTGTCGGTCTCTCCCTCTGTCTTCTCTCTCATACAGTATGTTTTCTCTGTCGGTCTCTCCCCCTGTCTTCTCTCTCATACAGTATGCTTTCTCTGTCGGTCTCTCCCTGTGTCTTCTCTCTCATACAGTATGTTTTCTCTGTCGGTCTCTCCCTGTGTCTTCTCTCTCATACAGTATGTTTTCTCTGTCGGTCTCTCCCTGTGTCTTCTCTCTCATACAGTATGTTTTCTCTGTCAGTCTCTCCCTGTGTCTTCTCTCTCATACAGTATGCTTTCTCTGTCGGTCTCTCCCTCTGTCTTCTCTCTTATACAGTATGTTTTCTCTGTCTGTCTCTCCTTCTGTCTTCTCTCTCATACAGTATGTTTTCTCTGTCGGTCTCTCCCCCTGTCTTCTCTCTCATACAGTATGCTTTCTCTGTCGGTCTCTCCCTGTGTCTTCTCTCTCATACAGTATGTTTTCTCTGTCGGTCTCTCCCTCTGTCTTCTCTCTCATACAGTATGTTTTCTCTGTCGGTCTCTCCCTCTGTCTTCTCTCTCATACAGTATGTTTTCTCTGTCGGTCTCTCCCCCTGTCTTCTCTCTCATACAGTATGCTTTCTCTGTCGGTCTCTCCCTGTGTCTTCTCTCTCATACAGTATGTTTTCTCTGTCGGTCTCTCCCTGTGTCTTCTCTCTCATACAGTATGTTTTCTCTGTCGGTCTCTCCCTGTGTCTTCTCTCTCATACAGTATGTTTTCTCTGTCGGTCTCTCCCTGTGTCTTCTCTCTCATACAGTATGCTTTCTCTGTCGGTCTCTCCCTGTGTCTTGTCTCTCATACAGTATGTTTTCTCTGTCGGTCTCTCCCTGTGTCTTCTCTCTCATACAGTATGTTTTCTCTGTCGGTCTCTCCCTGTGTCTTCTCTCTCATACAGTATGCTTTCTCTGTCGGTCTCTCCCTCTGTCTTGTCTCTCATACAGTATGCTTTCTCTGTCGGTTTCTCCCTCTGTCTTCTCTCTCATACAGTATGCTTTCTCTGTCGGTCTCTCCCTGTGTCTTCTCTCTCATACAGTATGCTTTCTCTGTCGGTCTCATACAGTATGTTTTCTCTGCTCTCCCTGTGTCTTCTCTCTCATACAGTATGTTTCTCTGTCGGTTCTCCCTCTGTCTTCTCTCTCATACAGTATGTTTTCTCTGTCGGTCTCTCCCTGTGTCTTCTCTCATACAGTATGCTTTCTCTGTCAGTCTCTCCCTGTGTCTTCTCTCTCATACAGTATGCTTTCTCTGTCGTCTCTCCCTCTGTTTCTCCCTCTGTTTCTCTTGTCTCTCATACAGTATGCTTTCTCTGTCGGTTTCTCCCTCTGTCTTCTCTCTCATACAGTATGCTTTCTCTGTCGGTCTGTCTTGTCTCTCCAGTATGCTTTCTCTGTCGGTTTCTCCCTCTGTCTCTCTCATATCGTATGCTTTCTCTGTCGGTCTCTCCCGGTGTCTTCTCTCTCATACAGTATGTGTTCTCTGTCGGTTTCTCCCTCTGTCTTCTCTCTCATTCAGAATGTTTTCTCTGTCAGTTTCTCCCTGTGTCTTCTCTCATACAGTATGCTTTCTCTGTCGGTCTCTCCCTCTGTCTTCTCTCTCATACAGTATGTTTTCTCTGTCGGTCTCTCCCCCTGTCTTCTCTCTCATACAGTATGCTTTCTCTGTCGGTCTCTCCCTGTGTCTTCTCTCTCATACAGTATGTCTTCTCTCAGTATGTTTTCTCTGTCGGTCTCTCTTGTCCCTGTGTCTTCTCTCTCATACAGTATGTTTTCTCTGTCGGTCTCTACCGTATGCCTCTGTCTTGTCTTCTCTCTCATACAGTATGCTTTCTCTGTCGGTTTCTCCCTCTGTCTTCTCTCTTATACAGTATGTTTTCTCTGTCGGTCTCTCCTTCTGTCTTCTCTCTCAGTACTCTGTATGCTTTCTCTGTCGGTTTTCTCTCCTTCTGTCTTCTCTCTCATACAGTATGTTTTCTCTGTCGGTCTCTCCCTCTGTCTTCTCTCTCATACAGTATGTTTTCTCTGTCGGTCTCTCCCCCTGTCTTCTCTCTCATACAGTATGTTTTCTCTGTCGGTCTCTCCCTGTGTCTTCTCTCTCATACAGTATGTTTTCTCTGTCGGTCTCTCTCTCCCTGTGTCTGTTCTTCTCTCATACAGTATGTTTTCTCTGTCGTCTGTTCTCTCTCCCTCTGTCGGTTTCTCCCTGTGTCTTCTCTCATACAGTATGTTTCTCTGTCTCTGTCTTCTCTCATACAGTATGCTTTCTCTGTTGGTTTCTCTCTCCCTCTGTCTTGTCTCTCATACAGTATGTTTTCGGTTTCTGTCGGTCTCTCCCTGTGTCTTTCTCTCATACAGTATGTTTTCTCTGTCAGGTCTCTCCCTCTGTCTTCTCTCTCATACAGTATGCTTTCTCTGTCGGTCTCTCCCTGTGTCTTCTCTCTCATACAGTATGCTTTTCTGTCGGTCTCTCCCTGTGTCTTCTCTCTCATACAGTATGCTTGTTCTCTGTCGGTTTCTCCCTCTGTCTTCTCTCTCATACAGTTTTCTCTGTTTTCTCTGTCTTCTCTCATACAGTATGCTTTCTCTGTCGGTCTCTCCCTGTCTCTCTCTCATACAGTATGCTTTCTCTGTCGGTCTCTCCCTCTGTCTTTCTCTCATACAGTATGCTTTCTCTGTCGGTCTCTCCCTGTGTCTTCTCTCTCATACAGTATGCTTTCTCTGTCGGTCTCTCCCTGTGTCTTCTCTCTCATACAGTATGTTTTCTCTGTTTCTCCCTCTGTCTCTCCAGTATGTTTTCTCTGTGTTTCTCCCTGTCTTCTCTCATACAGTATGTCTCTTCTCTGTCTTCTCTCATACAGTATGTTTTCTCTGTCGGTCTGTCTTCTCTCTCATACAGTATGCTTTCTCTGTCGGTCTCTCCCTCTGTCTTGTCTCTCATACAGTATGCTTTTCT